>NC_041717.1:22098331-22467052 GCF_900700375.1 Denticeps clupeoides
CCCCCCGACCCCGTATTTCTCCTCCGCCATTGGGGGTGCAGCCGGCCACGCGGTTATAGACGAAGGTTTTGTGGCCCTCGCGGCGCCTCCTGATGAACTAGTATTTACTCCAGGCCTCCGTCCTGCCGCAGCCTGAATACAGCTGACAAACGTCCAATTTACGCTCCTCGCTCCTCCCGGCCAAGCGGCGGGGAGGAAAATGCTCCTATTAGGGGTGGAGTAGCCATGGAAACCGCGGTGACACCAGTCGCCAGGTTCCAGGGTTGGCTCCTGTATGAACGGTGACAGTACGCGATCTCCATAAAGAGCGTAGGACAAGACTCCCGTAAAGTATGGATTTACCTGCTGTGTAGTTCCTGCCCTTCTACATGCCAAGGGGCAGCGGTGGCCTAGCGGGGGCAGGAAGCGGCCCCGTAATCAAAAGGTTGCCAGTTTGAATCCCAATGAGGTCCCCTTGATGAAGGTATCGTCCCCACACGCTGCTCCCCGGGCGCCTGTCATGGTGCCCACTGCTCCCTCAGGGTGATGGTTAAATGCAGAGGACACATTTCACTGCGTGCACCGTGTGCTGTGCTGCTGTGTATCGCAATGACAATCACGTCACAAAAAAAAGTAGATTCTCAGACATTATGCTTCTGCTCTGGGCTGGTGTGGCCTTTTCGCTATATTTCATTTATCAAACTCTTCCTTTGACAGCGGAACAAGTTCGACCGAACAGTCACGACAAAATGCTACAGGTAGACTTTTATCATACCAACAGATTCCTGGCAACTGCTGACGAGAAACGAACCAGAGGGTCACCGCAGCCACCACCACCACAACTGCTGAAGCTTCAGGGATCTTCATATGGACCAGCAGCATCATAATGGACACGTAATGTAGACCATGTCGCTGGACTAAAACCTACTCTGCACTGTCCAGCGCCTCCAAACATGGACAGATGCTCTATACTACACTGTGGACGTCTCCACCTCTACAACCGTAGGACTTTTTCTCTTATTGGACAAACCATCACCAACCCTGCACTGACACCACCTGCAGGTTCGCTCTACCCTGGAAGGGGGTCCCTCTCTCTATCACTCCCTCCCAACGTTTTGTGGAGTTTCTCCTTGTGTGTAGAAGGGTCAACTGTAGGGTCTGTCAAAGCCCATTGAGACGTACTGTATGTGATTATGGGCGTTATAAGAAATAAATGTTGCCGTTGGTGTTTATTCACAATACTGTATGTATTATAAAAACTGCAGCATAACCGTACATTAAAATATGAATTGTGTTATGAGTAGCATACCACGAGTCGCGTGTCCTTGCTCACGTTAAACAAATAGGGTGGTAGTAGGCTAGCGGGTAACACACTCGCCTATGAACCAGAAGACCCAGGTTCAAACCCCACTTACTACCATCGTGTCCCTGAGCAGGACACTTAACCCTGAGTGTCTCCAGGGGGGGACTGTCCCTGTAACTACTGACTGTAAGTCGCTCTGGATAAGGGCGTCTGGCAAATGCTCTAAATGTAAATGTTAAATTGGGTGTGGCTTTAAGTTGGGACAAATCTGATTGGTTAGCATGATTGTCTGGCAGGTGTGGACTGCCGTGAAGAGGACCTAAACTTTCTTTACTCTGCTGCATGCTCCTCTGACCAACTGATTCATGGTACAAACACAGTTTACCCTGTCACTGTAGAACACTGTAGTAAACTGGAAATTGAGGGTCACCACATGGTTGGGTGGTGGTTGGGACCATCAAGATAGAGCCAGTAAAGGTGATAATGGGTGTAGCGGAAGTTCATTGCCTTCACCCACAGGTTCAACAAACACGAGGTCCCAGATGGAGAAGTCTTAAACCTTGTCCAAAATCAGCAGTGAAATGAAAGCAGGCAGAAGATGCTAATGAGCCCTGAGCAGAGCTGTGAGTGTTGGTCTTCGCCCATCTGCCAGTAATCTTCTACAGATGTGAGAGGCGTAGGCAGCTTAGGTGCTTTTCTCGCTCGGCTGGAAAATGCCTGTGGTGCCAACATGACCACGGAGATGCGAGCCCTGTTCCAGTCATGCCCTCGCTGTCACTGATTTAGCGGAGAGCAGTGATTGGGAGCCGCACATCGAAAGTAATTAGTTTCCCGTTTGGGTTTTTCCCTGTAAAATTAACGATTTGTAGAGATAAAGACGCCCGGCGGCCCGCTTGGTAGTATGTTAATGAGGAACCAACGGTGCCTCTGAGAAGCAGCGAGGTCATAACAACACCAGGGACGAGTAATGGGAGAATTTGAAAAGCATTTTGGTACTTTACCCACGTACAGTACAGGCCAAAAGTCTGGACACCTTCTCATTCAACGTGTTTTCTATATTTTCATGACCATTTACGCTGGTAGATTCTCACTGAAGGCACCAAAACTATGAATGTGGAGTTATGTACTTAACAAAAAGTGGAGACCTGACCTCCACAGTCACCGGACCTGAACCCAATCCAGATGGTTTGGGGTGAACTGGACCCCAACAAGTGCTAAACACCTCTGGGAACTCCTTCAAGACTGTTGGAGAAGCATTTCAGGTGAGGACCTCTTGAAGCTCATCTAGAGAATGCCAAGAGTGTGCAAAGCAGTAACCAGAGCAAAGAAACTAGAATATAAAACATGTTTTCACTTATTACACCTTTTTTTGTTAAGTACAGAACTCCACATGTGTTCATTCATAGTTTTGATGCCTTCAGTGAGAATCTACCAATGTAAATGGTCATGAAAATAGAGAAAACACGTTGAATGAGAAGGTGTCCAGACTTTTGGCCTGTACTGTACCTACTTGTTCAGATTAGGTTCCAGTAAGGAACCAAAACCAGGACACTAATCCAGGTCAGGCTCCTAGAAAAAATATGATTATTTTAATTTACCAGCAACTCCATAAACTAGTCCTCATCCAGTCCAGGGTTTGCTCTATAGGTAGAAAATAATGAATAGGAGTTCAAATTTGTTTCCGGAAGCTGCTTTGTCATGTTTGGTGTGAAGTCATTTGTTTTTGTTTAATAAGACTAAAAAGAAGAAGAATTTATTGTAATTTATTGTATACTTCACATATATGTATATACTGCTCACCAAGGGTGACGGTTAAATACAGAGGACACGTTTCACCGTATCACCATGTGCTGTGCTGCAGTGTCTCACAATGACAATCACTACACTTTCACGTGTTGGTAGAAATCTATTGGGGCAGTGGTGGCCTAGTGGTTAAGGAAGCGGCCCCGTAATCAGGAGGTCGCCGGTTCGAATCCTGATCCGCCAAGGTACCACTGAGGTGCCACTGAGCACCGTCCCCACACACTGCTCCTCGGGCGCCTGTCATGGTGCCCACTGGTCACTCAGGGTGATGGTTAAATGCAGAGGACAAATTTCACTGTGTGCACCGTGTGCTGTGCGTATCAGAAGTGACAATCACTTCACTTAAAAAAATTGTATAAATGGAACGCTGTCTTCGCCGCTTCACGTAAACCCTTTAGGACCAGGGGTGGGCGTGCCAACCTCCCAGCAGCCTTCAGGCGTTGAAAACTGACATCGCACCCATGTCAGGTCCCATGGGTGGAGCCCACCGGCGCTCCACCGAGGGCCGTTTATTTACCATGCAGGTACCCGAATGGATCCCGCCGAGGAGCGCCGATCTGCCGCCTGTCTACTCTGGGAAAAAAGAGGGCGGCCATCTTTACACCGCTCTCTTCCCGCGTTCGGCTGGACCACTACACCATCATGACTAGTCCTCTTGGTAAAAAAAACTGCCTTCAGGCAAATGTATTCAGCCGTGAAGGTCACCTCTCAGTCGTTATTGACCAATAGCGCGGCTCCTGGCCATGGTCCCTGTTGGACGGCCATGACCTCTGGCTGAAGTTGACCCAACTGCCTGAGAAACCTCGTTCCACGGAACATCTAGCGTGATCAATCCAATCCGGCCAAAGCAAATCCGTGTCTTTTTGTGACAGAAGGTCCCGGTCTGGGGGTGAACTACCCTGAACCTGAAAGCGAGTGGAGTAACCGGAGCCTCACCATCAGCCAGGCCCTTGTGAATAGTCCAGTAACTCTGCAGGCACTGCAGCTCCTTCTTCATGCCCCGCTTGCAGCGGCAGTGGAACAGGGGACTGTCCTGCAGCACCTCCAGGGCCTCCTGGCACTCCCGGTTGGCCAGCATGTTCCTGTCCCGTCCCACCAGGCACTGGCGCATCACCCGGTAGCGGGAGCTGCACTGCGGGCTCTGGCTGCACATGTCGCCGGCCCGGACGCAGTCCACCGGCTTGTGCGGCTCGGCCGCGGACAGGGCGGAGGGTCCGGCGAGGGACAGCACCACGTCGTCTGGGGACAAAAAAAAAAAACAAGAAATCACTGCAGAGTTAATAATGGTAACGGTTCGGGCACGTCCCACGCGTCCGGGGTTAAAGGTCACGAGAAATTCATGCTGGAACGGTGTGGACGCGAAGCCAGATCTGGTTTTTAGGGAAACGAGGACAGAAAGCGGGCGGGACGTCGGAATAATCCCTTGTCTCAATTTGCTTATGATAAACCGCTTTTATTACGTCCCACTCATCATCTCCAATCAACCAGGAGCGCGGCAGAACGATCCGGAATCCCCGCTGGAGGTCAGTTCGGGGCTTCTGTGGACATGTTCTCTCCACACCGTTAGAACGCGAGGCGGCGTGGAAGCTGCACGGTTGCACTCTGTTACGTCATGGCGTCTCCAAGAGGAAGTCCAATTCACTGCTTTTGGTCACGATTCATCATTTTGGGTCATTACATGACCCCTTGGTTACTCTTCAGCCTTAAATTGACCAATTTTGCCTGGTTTCAAACGCCCGGTCAGAAGGTTCTAGAGGAGAAGTTCTCCCACCTCTTCTGGGAACAACTCCGAGAGGCGGGCCAGCATTGGTGCCAGAGTCCCCGGCAACGCGTCTTCAGTGTCCAGCCTCTGACGGGCTCCGTTTCTGGGTAAATCCACCGAGACCCCCGACTATCGATCATCAGTAAACTGGGTCCGAGGAGAAAGCTCCAGGGCTGGACACCAGTGACACCTACAGGTTCTAGCGGGTTCTGGCGCGAGACCGGGCGACACCTCGGCCACCTTCTCCAGGATGGAGATGAGACGCGGGGCTGGAACACCAGCCGGTCGTCGAGCAGGTCGTCTGTGACCTTGAAGGTGGCCACCTTCATCCCTTCTCCTGCGCAACGTCAACTTTTAAAGTTCCGAAGCGCCTTCGATAACCACCCACGACTCCTATCAATTATAACAACGACGTAACATGCATCGCATGATGAGGATTTTGGAACTTTCGATACTCACCTATCGCCAGCAGAATGACGTAAATATAAAAATACATCCTGCTTTATCTCCAGAGGTATCCGCTGAGAGGAGGAGGAGGAGGAGGAGGAGGAAAACGCTGCGCTCCGGTTCCGACTCCGGTTCCGACTCCGGTTCCGGCTCTCGGCGCACTGCGCGGCTTCACTGTCCGACCATAACTCCGATAAATCCACCCGTACCGACCCGAGTCCGCGGTTCAGCCGTGCGCTCCGGGCTCCGCGCGTCTCTCCATACGGAGCGCCGGGTGCAGGGGGGCAGGTGGGCGCTACGGCGCGGACATGCCTCCACTCGGGTCCGCGGATCGCTCGCGGATGGGTGGGGTGACGCCGGCTCACGTGTTCCCCTCCCACAGCCTCCTCCTCCTCTTCCTCCTCCTCCGACGACGACGACGACGAGGCTCGTAAAGTGTCGGATCGGAGAGACGCGAGGTCGCCACGGGACGGTTCGGGGTTTTGGTTCTGGTTCTGTTGCCACCTCCACCGACGAGGCTCGTAAAGTGTCAGATCGGAGAGATGCGAGGTCGCCACGGGACGGTTCTGGTTCTGGTTCGTCCACCGCCGGGCGATCGAGACGCACCGTGGACGCGTGACGGCGCAGTGACGTCCGGAACCGGGACTGATGGCGGGTGTCGGGGTCCTGGTTTGAATAAGAACCGAAATGTAATAACCAATCATGCAACGTGGTTTATGTTTTATTTTGGGGAGGTGGAGCCGAGGCAAAGCGGACCTGAAGGGGGCCCAACTCCAAGGCTTGATTGATGGATGGATAGTTTGTCACGTTCATGTAAAAGAGGAGTGTGTGTGTGTGTGTGTGTGTGTGTGTGTGTGTGTGTGTGTGTGTGTGTGTGTGTGTGTGAATCTGTGTGAGTGCATGTGTGTGTTAAATGGGGCGTGCATGCATATTCTTCTTAATTAAACCATTAAAACTTAATTTGTCAGTATTATTTACATCTTTTTTTTAGGTGATAAATGATCTTTCTGGACCATTTGGTTGATCACAGTTAATCGTGATGATGCAGAGTAGCCGCACAGTCCCTGTTCTGTTCAGTGATTTAAAAAATCAGCAAAATTTATCAATATTCAGAAAGCAACGATACGATGCAGTTTTTACTGACACGAGCAAAACAAGGACAATATGTGTGATTTTTCAAATGTAAAATCAAACAAATTCTGAAAATGGCGTTTATCTTGCAAGGCAAGATAAAAAAAATCCACAGGTGTAAGTTTTGAAAAAGTCTCCCCCTCCCAGACACGCTAGAAATTTCTCTTTTAATATCCTGCGAGATGCGAAATGTTCTTTATAGATCACGTCATGTGTTATTTGCACTTATTTGCATAAACAAAACAAGAGCCGTATAATAAAAAATTTTAGGCCAAAAAAATCCCGTTATTCAGACGCTGTTTGTGACATTTGCAACACTGAGAGGAGAGCAGATGTTCTGAACGCAGGGCTGCATCTGCCGTGACACTCGCACTTTCATCACCAGCCACACACTCACACGAGGAACCTCACAGCAGATCTACTCCCATTTTCACCATCAGCTCACTCTGACTTGACTAGGACAGGACACTCATTGTTGCAAGGCCCAGTACCGTCGTGGTCAAGGGTTTTGAGAAGGACACAAATACTTTCCTCCCCCCCGGAGACACTCAGGGTTAAGCGTCCTGCTCAGGGACACGATGGTAATAAGTGGGGTTTGAACCTGGGTCTTCTGGTTCACAGGGGAGTGTGTCACCTGCTTATGGCAGGTTGCTTATACTCCAGCATGGTATGAGGAGTGATCTGTGTTGCAGTGATCTTCTCATTCACACGAGTAAAAGTGTTGAAAGCTGGAGATCATTTTGTCCTGCTGGTTGAGTTGGAACAGCAGACTAGATGTTTTAAAAGGAGGGTGAAGCTAGAAATCATCGTCCTTCCTCCGTTAACCGTGGTTACCTGCAAGGAAACACGTGAGGTCATCATCGTGTTGCATGAAAAGTTCTTCACAGGAGAGGATATTGCTGCTAGTAAGATTGCACCGAAATCAACCAGATCACCAAAAATCTCAAGGATAGAGGTTCAAGTCTTCTGAAGAAGGCTTCAGGGCCCAAGAAAGTCCAGCAAGTGCCAGGACCTTCTACTGAAGAACATCCAGCTGCGGGATCGGGGTGCCACCAGCTAGATCAAGAATGGCAGCAGGTGGGTGTGAGGGCATCTGCACGCACAGTGAGGAGAAGACTTTTGGAGGACGGCCTGGTGTCAAGAAGCCACTTCTCTCCAAGAAGAACATCAAGGACGGACTGATATGCTGTAAAAAGGACAGGGACTGGACCATCAGTCCTGTCTCGTCCAACAGTAAAGTGTCCTGAGATCCTTCATGTGTGGGGCTGCTTCTCGTCCAAGCGAGTGGACTCAGTCGTGAATAAAGAACAGGACCAGAACATCCTCCGACAGCAACTTCTCCCAACCGTCCAAGAACAGTCCGGTGAAGAACGGAGCCTTTTCTAGCGTGATGGAGCACCGTGCCGTACGGCCAAACCGAGAACTACGCGGCTCGGGGAACAAAACACTGGAAAGTTGGGTCCATGGCAGGAAAGTCCCCGAAAGTTCATCAAACAAAACCCCCCAAACTGTGACCAACTCCAAGCGCCGTCACTCACGATTTGGCCCAGAAGTTGATTGACAGCCTGTCAGGGCGAGTTGCAGAGGTCTTGAAATAACGCTGCAAATATCGACTCCGTGTAGAACCTTGATGGAATTGGAATTAAAATGCTTGTAATTACACGTCATTACAGCACAGAAGCGACAGACAAGAAGAAATAAAAACGGCGAAGCGGCGAACTTTGGTAGAACCAGCAGAACTTTTGCTCATGTTGCCGTGGGCGAGCGGCAGGCCTCGTGTAGACCCTTTCCAAGACGAGCCGCGGAGGAAAAGCGAGGGGATGAACATGTGGCCATGGTTGCCGGCGGCGACCCCCTCATCACCTGGACAGCCACGTGTGGTCCGGGTCTGCGGGTTCAGAACCGGGCCGTTGGCGGCGCCATGATGCTGAGGAGCGAGCCGTCCCGGCGCTGGACTCTGTTTAGAAGGTCCATTTTTGGAGGCGCTTTATCAGGTGCAGGATGAGCGGCCAGATCTGGTTTCTCCATCTATTATTGGTTCTCGTCTCGTCTCCGGTTCTTTTCCAGTTCGTGCCTAAATATACACTCGGCATCATTTCTGTTATACCGCCGGGTGAGAACCCAGAAGCAGCGGGTGGCGGGGAGCTGGTGTTCTGGCCCGGCGCAATTCATCACGTAAATTCATAATCCCGACCGCTGCGTCATTCCTTCAAATCGCATTACCGTAAATCAACGCCGCGGCCCGCCGCTTCGTATCGTTTCCTGCAAATTGAGGCATCAGTCAAGCCGGGACGGACAGCAGCCAACGTCCCCATCCTCCAGGGGTCCGTCTGTGTAATACATGGCTTTGTTGTGTTTGTCTTATGAGGACGTGTCCTCTTGGAGTCTCCAACAGATGTAAATTCTGTCAGATGTCTGCAGATGGCGTAGCTGGTAACTGCCTTGAATGCGGTAAATTAGAGAGGCAAGACGCCGCATCACAGACGCTAAAATGAAGTCAGCGAAGTCCAAGCCCCACAATGATGGGGAGTGATTAACGAATAAGAAGTCCCCAGTAAAGAGGGGACGTCCCCCAGATGTCAGGAAGAGACTAAAACTGAGCCTGCAGGGACCGTTGTCATTGGTAGAAATGTCCCATTTTGGTGAACAGAGGACCAACCAGCCATGATGTTAGTAAATCCCTCTGAACAACCTCCTCGCAACGTCACAATAACGTTCTTGCTATGGAAATGCGACGTTTCGTTCGCTGCCGCTCCTTCAGACAGATACTGAAGTTCGTAGGTCAGTCAATGTTCCCTTTTTATTTGAAAAGTGAAAATTGAACATAAATTGTAATAATTTAAAGTTAAGGTCAATAATTTAAAGTTAAGGTGAATTAAGGTCATGTAAAGGTCAAGGTCACGACAATCCTTATTAAATACATGCAGTGAGAAAATATTCTACCAATGACAGCCAAACTTTTGTTCATTGTAAATATATGTTGAAAAACCGATTTTGATCCCTCATGAGTGTTGAATGGCGGCCACATCAGCAGAGATAATCGCATGAAGATGCGCCGATCTGTCAGGCTCGGCTTACAGGCCTTTTATTTATTTAAAAGAGCATCTGTGTCTAATACCGACTGGATTATATTGCGTAAGGTTTGCGTTTGTGTCCTTACACCATGTAATCCTCGCGCAAGGACAGCTTTGTTGCCTTTTTATTTATACGTGGGAGCCCACGCTTCCCTCCCTGATCCGATGCGTCTCCATACGTTTTTAGGATGGGACTTTCGTGCCTCGCCGCTGTGCACTTGTATCTTGACAGCAGGAGAATAGAACATTCTGAGCGTTTAAACTCAGGTCCTGGTTCCAAAGCGGAGCCTCGCTGGTGCCAATTCATGACTGGCATCTAAAAAGGCATCTGAAGCCCCTCCCACTCGCACTGTAAAGGCCGCAGGGTTGTGCGGGCGTGTCTCTGAGGCATCATTTGAAAGAGGAAGCTTCTTCCATCCAAAATTTGAAGAAATATGAGATGCTGAAGGTCAGAGTCCAGTGACGGTTACGTAACGGGAAGGCGGAATGTTTTTCCCGCTTCTGTTTCACTGCATTTGCCGGACTGTCACCCTGAGTTCTGATTCACCACAACACTGGTGCTTCAGTGTGTGTGCGTGAGTGTGTGTCACGTATGCCTAAAAGCCCTGGTGTTTTTATATCGCGTTAAAATTTTTTATTCATATTTATTCATTAAATTTAGATATATATGTGTTTTCATACATAGAATGAGAACTGCATTATTGCATTATTGTGTTGATATTTGGTTTAATTCAACCTATAAAGCATAATGGCTACAGTGTGCGTGATACGATATGAACTCTCTATATATTTATATTGATGTGTGAATAATGTAGAGCAACTGTGTAGATTTTTTTTTTGCAGTACAGTGCAAATAAATGTGGGAGCCTCGATTTAATACAGTTACAGCATAACCAGGGACGGGAATATTAATGTCTGAAACTAAAAAGATGTTTTTTTTTATTATTTTGATTGGACTCATTTGTGTCTTTTTTTTTTTTTTTTTTTTTTTTTTACTTGGGACCTCGATAGATCCCTTCTTCTAATCCCCATATTGTGTTAGAAAGTTTGGAGGAAGATCCTCCAGAAAGTTCTCTCTCCGTCCTGACTTTAATCAGCCGCTCTCTCTCGGCAGAGAAGGAATTCTCTGTGCGCATTAAAGGAGTGCAGCGGCGGCGTCTATTTTCCAGGTCATCCCCACACACCACTGCGTCACATTAAGTAGGCTGCCGGCTGGAAATGGCGGGGTGTGTTGGGCTGGGGACAGGGGAGATGAAAAGAGGCGGAGCGGGCGTCCCGGCTCACGTCCAACTCCCCTGCACGGATCCCGAATGGACCAGGAGTCCTGAACACACAGTTTTAAATGTCTAGTTGGAATGCATGTACCTGCAGATGTAGCTCTGTGTTCTGTTCCGTTCCATTCCGTTCTGTTCTGTTCTGTTCTGTTCAGGCAGTGGTGGCCTAGGGGGGGTCACTGAGGTCCCCTTGATGAAGGTAGCATCCCCACACGCTGCTCCCCGGGCACCTGTCATGGCGCCCACTGCTCACCAAGGGTGACGGTTAAATACAGAGGACACGTTGCACTGCGTCACCGTGTGCTGCGCTGCAGTGTCTCACACTGACAATCACGTCACGTTCTATTCTGTTGTACCTCTCATCCCAGCACCCCGACATTTTCAGCCGATGTGAAACCGCGGTGATAATAGCTGGTGTGTTATTACAGCTCACAAGGTGTGTGTGTGTGTGTGTGTGTGTGTGTGCACCCTCGCACGCCGTGGGAACACGCTGAGTGTTATTACAGGCCATGAGGTGTGTTTATGTGTTTCGTGGCCCCACTTGGAGCCGCTCTTGGGACCAGAGCAATTTATTTTGGCTGCCTTATCTGAGGCTCTGCTTAACGGGGTCATGAATATATTTCCAGATCACTGTCATCTGTGATGTTTGGCTCAAATGAAGTAAATGGAATTATTGAAGTAATTAAATTTAGCATGCTGGCGGAGACGGTACAAAAAAAAATTATTCTTTATTACTCTTTCATTAAAGTTTGTTAATAAAAGATTGAGCTATCAAACAATACAAATGTGTAATAACATGTATATACATGTATAATTTCACTAAACTTAAACACATATAAACATCAATGTAGAAAATAAGAAGAAATAATAATTCATAATTGCCCTTGTGTTTCAAGAAGGTGTATTATAATGAAAGTTAACGTAAAACAGGATAACAATTACCATAACATATATAATAACACAATATTATCATAAAATATATAACTTCAAAAAGTTTTAATCTGGCAGAGATGTACAGCTCACAGCTTGGCATTGTACTGTACTGCATGGTTTATATTTACATAGCAGCTGTCCTCTTATAACCCCAGCCCGCGAGCAGGGTCAGAGGTCATCTCTCTGTCAGCCCGCCATGTCCCCCGTGTCCAATCATACACACAAATGAGGACGGGGGCAGCGGCCACTGTACAGATCAGCTATTACAGTCATGCCCCCCCGCCCGGTATCTGACAGGAGATGGAGACGTGCCGCGCTGCCTCTGAAGTCTCTATCGCCGAACAAACTCGACTCCCATCGCACGCAGATAAAATGGCAGCGGGATCAATGGCGGCGATCGGCGATGTTCCTCGCAGGAGCTTCGTCCTGGGGATCCAACTCATTTCGTGATGGGAACGTGAGGAGAAGCTGCTGTTCAACCTTCGTTTGAATCATTTGCATGTGATAATGAAACAACAGACATTTCTGGCCGTCTGACTGGCTGGTGTCGCTCCGCCGCTCCGTAATGAACCAGCACAAGCCATCTGAGCGCGTCGGACGCAGGGTAAGTTGGGGGTACGGGGGTTTCAGGACGGCCCAGATTAATATGCAAGCTTAATGTAGAAAGCCAAGGTAATTACAGCAGTCATTAGGCGGCCGCTCCCCAGCAATTCACCCTGGTTGCACCGCTTATGGATTATGCTCGACATCGCAGGCTTATTCATAACCCTCTCCGCATTAGCATGGCTAGTTCTGTTGGCTTTAATTAGCATTAAAATCACAGGTTCGAGCCCCACTTACTACCACGGAGCCCCTGGGGAGGACAGGAGGACTGAACCTGCAACTATTAACAACCTCTGGGTGGGAGCAGCAGGTACGAGAGGCAGCGACTCCCTGAGACATTGTTCTTTACCCCCCGTGTCCACACGGAGGCGCTTCAACGGTTATTTTCTGAAACGGGTTCCAGAGGGAACTTCTCTTTTCTGCGTACCCGTGTAGGAGAACTAGGCGCCAAACAAGTTACAGCGCCACCTACAGGTGTGGAGGGGGATTAAAAAGGGCCTTCTCTGCGTCTCAGTGTGGACTCAAGGTTTTCAGAAACTGTCATGGTGGCTGGACATGGCGAGGAAGAAGGACGCATACGCACAATGTCACGAAACAGGGCTTTAATACATGGTGGACAGGACAGGGGGACCGTCACCAAACAACGACCCGACGGTGAACAGACATGATCAGGGCAGCTTTATACAATCATACACAGGTGAACACGATCAGGAAACATAACACTGGAGGAACATGAAACTCTGGACCTGGAGTGGCCCCTGCTGGACCGGATCATGACAGAAACCGAAAACCCATTTTAGAGAAAAGCATTCCCGTCTGGGCGGGGCCTTAGAAAATGTTGGTGGTCTCCATCTCCAAGCTCTCCATCCTGGTCAGATGGATCGCTCTGTATGAACGTACCGTACACATCAGAGCCGTCGCCCCGCCGGATCAATCATATCTGGTCAGCAGTGATTTTTCAGGCGAGGTCTGAGGTCGTGGAGGAACGATGAAATATGTTCACTAGTTCACGTTTCGCAACTTTTTTTCCAGGACTAATATTATTACTAGTCTTGCATGAATTAAGGTTGAAGCCGTGGGGACGGGGGCGTGGCCTGAGGACAGCGTGTCACGGGGAGATGTGCGTGACGGTGTGACACCATCCGACCCCGATATAATTCATCACAATAAAAGGAGGGATCGATGCGATCCAACAGGCCCCGGATAATTAATGAAGCCGAGGGGGGGGGGGCACGTGCATGATGGGTGGCGGGAGGCGGAGTGTGTCAGCCAGTTGGACAGAGAGGACAGACCAAACGAAAACGGTCGTGACGTCTGTGTGAGTCCGCAGCCTGGGTGACCAGGGCCAGGGAAGTGAGCGGGAAAAGCCGAGGCCTTAACTGCATGTGACAATCTTTTAACCTCCCTCCACCCTCCGCCGACAATGATGATGAATCGAGTCCATTATTACTCATAATGGACCCTGTAATTGCCTGCAATTAGTCCCCGAGTTCACACAACGCAGATTCCGACAGACGTAATGTACGTTTCAGCCGTGCCCGCGTGCTCCTCGTACGCGCCATTTAATGCCGGTGCCCGGTGCGCCTGCGCCGTTTCCAGCCTGAGCTTGAGGAAGAATATGACGCCATCAGACAGATGTTCCGTTGTGTTATTAAGAATTACCAGTATGCTTAAGAGACACGCAGATACGCAAATGATACACAATCGTCAGATAACGTTGGGCAGTGAAGCGTACCAAGTCAATCCATTTTTTTTATGTGTCCATTTCTTTTTTCACTTTCGAAAGAAGCCTTTTAACCCGGAACATCACCTCCTGAATACACAACTGCATGTTGATGACTAACCTGCGTCCAGGCTGAAAGAACCTTCGTTGTGATTCCATGCGAACCGCGATGTCCCTTCACGAAGCTTCTACGCCTTTTTTCCATTGGCAGTTTCTGCATAGAAACAGATTTGGGCCACTTTATTAGGAACGCCTTCATTTCGCCAGCGGCCTACAGCCAGTCCCACCCAACGTCAGTACAGTGGTCAGAAACTGACCACTGACTGATGTCCACAAGATGTTAATGCTAACTGGTACGGTATATAAATCATACATTATATTAGCTCATAACTCATTGACTCATTTCTCAATTTTTTCGAACGTTACCGATGATCAATACAATGCAAGCATTGACCATACAGGCATGTTCACTTTATTAAAAACATCTTCAGCATTTAATTGGGTTGAAGGGTTGAAGAGTGACTTCTTTATTAATTCTATTCTGAGCCTTTTTTCCAAAGTTTTTGACACGCACCTGTGTGCTTTTATTGAAATTTGCAGAATGTAATATCGTGTCAAATGGTGTCTTTTTCTTGTCACATCCTCATATGTTCTGCCTTGGTATTTTGCATTGACAGACGTTCTGAAAATGCACCCGGTGGAATTTCATTTCCACATGAAGAAGTTGGCCTCCGGCAAGCCGGCGTATGAATTCTCCTTCCAAATTTGATCCATATACGTATATAAAAAGTCAGTTCTAAAGCCACCCACACATGACTCCCGTCGTCATCTGCCGGCGCTGTTATTCATTCATATCCCATCATATCACATTTTACTGCGGCTAATGGGACTGATGATCTGCTGAAGCTGCTCTCACGTTTGCCTGGAGGGCTTTGAAGCCCCATTTTCTGCTGAAAGAAGTGGCTGATGGTGGCACGAGTGGAAGAGATTTGAACATAAATGACCCCGTCGATGAAGTTTTCCTTCTAAATAACAGACGTGGAAAGCGTTGAATGATGCATTCATCTCTCCATCCCAGGCCTTTATAGGAAAGTCACTTAAGGTGGCAGCAGAAGGAAATCCTTTCAGCCTTGTGTCTGTGTGTGTGTGTTTGTGTGTGTGAGAGAGCTTACTTCTCCTGATTTTACTCACTCAAGCGAAGCGATGTCCATCACCAGTGAGAAGAACTGAAACCTTCATCGTACAGCGGTTCACCCGGAGCGAACAGCGTTGTATGTGCTTTCCCCATTTTATTGGTTTTCTGCTATTGATCTGATGTTCTCTGTGACAGTTGAGCTCGTTCCAAATTGATCAGTCAGTTGTCGGTGAAGGTTACGCAACATGAGACTCTGGGTAATTATGAGCCCGGGGTGGTTTTGAGTGTGTTGTGATCATTTTAACATTTACATTTACATTTTACGACGTTTGGCAGACGCCCGTATCCAGAGCGACTTACAACGTGCTTCCATGTCACCATGGATGAAGTGGTCAGTTCTGGTTCACTAGGACCCCCAACTATGAATACAACCTTTTTATTCACTCTGTTCTAGTTTCTATACAGAAGTCAGACAAGAAGAAGGTTACAAGTTCATCTAAATCTTCTCTAAAGAGGAAGGTCTTGAGCTGCCGTGTGAAGGTGCTCAGTGACTGAGCTGGAAGTTCATTCCACCACCGAGGGGCCAAGACGGAGAAGAGTCTAGATGAGCGTCTTCCTTTTACCTTCAGAGATGGAGGGACCAGGCGAGCAGTACTGGAGGCTCGGAGTATACCAGGTGCAGTGCGAGGTGCAATAAGGGCTGTGAGGTAGGATGGTGCTACTCCATGTTTGGCTTTGTAGGCCAGCATCAGTATTTATATTTTTTGAATTTTTAAGGGAATTTGTCAATAGCATTACTATGTACTGAACTCGAAAAAGAGTGCTGGAATATTGCTGTGTATGTACGGTGGCAAGAAAAAGCATGTGAACCCCAGGGCCGGAGAGGGACCCCAAAAATGAAGTGGCGGCGGAGGCAGCCACCGGGGCAGCCACCCGGTCCTCCCGATTAGCCCCTCCGGGCCTGGTGAACCCTTTTGCAATTAAATAGTTTTCTGCATAAACCTGTCAGGATATGTCATCAGATCATCATTTCGCTCAGAGCTATTTAACAGATATAATAATATGCCTAAAATATTAACTTGCTATTAACTTATTAACTAGTAATAAGGCTCTATTGAAATCTACCATCCAACTCATATTGCTAGTGGAAAAAGTATGTGCACCAAAATTACCTTAAAAAGCTCATTAGTCTGGTGTTGACACGAAAATGGGCGTGTAGGTGTGGACCAGAGCTCCTTCGATAAAATCCACATGTAAAAACCATGAATGATTTTCGACCCGGTGAAAACATCCAGAACGAGGAAGAAGCATGAGTGAGAGCTGTCAGTCATCAGGCTCCTCCCATTATAATCTCTGTCTATGAAAACATAATCAAGATCGTGTTCTGGATGTGGAAAATGTAATTATGATTAAAGAGAACAGCATGACCATCTGCAAATAACTTAGCGTATTATTTATTTTATTCATGCATTTTTAATGAATGAGTTAGTTGTATTGCAGACTGTAATTAATAACTGAATTATTCTACTAATATAAAGTATGAGCCTAGATTCCCTCTCAAAACTTGGCAAAACAGCAACGTTTCCCATCAGAATACAGATTACTGCCAAGAGGGACTTTCCTGAGGACGCCTTCGAGCGTCGCACCATGGTGGCAAACGTAGCGTCTCAGGATCTCGGTTACGGGTCCATGTCCTTACCCGCTAGGACACCACTGCCTCAAGCAGAACCTCCTCGATGTTCTTATGTAGTGCAGAGTTTCATCAGGTCTGGTTGTGTCCCTTCTTGCAGAAGAAGATGAGGGAAGACGGTGTGGTCGACCAACAGTTCAGATATATGTATATGAGTGAGAGAGAGATAAAAAGATCTGATGATGATGTCGTCTAAGTAGGCTTCACAGTTCAGTTTCATAGAGCAGTGAGCAGCCATGACAGGCGCCCGGGGAGCAGTGTGTGGGCATGGGACCTTCATCAAGTGGACCTCTGTGGCACCTTGGCAGGTCGGGATTCGAACCGGCAACCTTCTGATTACGGGGCCGCATTCTTAACCGCTAGGCCACCACTGCCCTATAACAAGTGCAACTTGATAAGTTTGCAACAAATAAAACAATTTCCAACATCATCATCCTCATCTTTGTCCTGTAGTCCCTGCCAGGTTCCTGCATTTTGCTAAGGTATAAAATTTTAATACATGACTCTTAAATCAACGTTATGTCAGGGCTTGTAATGTCACAAGGAGGGGGGACAAGGCGAGGACAGCTGAGGACTTATTACTAATCAAAAACACAGAAGAAGGTTTGTGATGATCTCCTGCCCAGAATGCAGGATTCTTCATGAATAAGATGCAACTGGGCCTGAAAAAAAATGAATTATATACTGTATATACAGTACAGGCCATAAGTTTGGACACCTTCTCATTCAACGTGTTTTCTTTATTTTTGTGACCATTTACGTTGGTAGATTCTCACTGAAGGCATCAAAACTATGAATGAACACATGTGGAGTTCTGTACTTAACAAAATAAGTGAAAACATGTTTTATATTCTAGTTTCTTTGCTCTGGTTACTGCTTTACACACTCTTGGCATTCTCTCGATGAGCTTCAAGAGGTCGTCACCTGAAATGCTTCTCCAACAGTCTTGAAGGAGTTCCCAGAGGTGTTTAGCACTTGTTGGGGTCCAGCTCACCCCAAACCATCTGGATTGGGTTCAGGTCCGGTGACTGTGGAGGTCAGGTCTCCACTTTTTGTTAAGTACAGAACTCCACATGTGTTCATTCACACATTGAATGGGAAGGTGTGTCCAAACTTTTGGCCTGTCCTGTATATACGAGACGGGATTCATCTCCTTTAATCCACCATTAATAAATAAAGTCAAGATGTGACAAGCAGCATTACATATGAGACAACATGAAAAACGGCACAGATGGAAATTGCTGGCAGAAAAAAAAAATAAGCCAATTTCCCCTCTCTCTCTCTCTCTCTCTCTCTCTCTCTGTCTTTTTTAAAATGACAGGGGAGAAAAGAAGCTTGCATTGTGCCGCTAATGTGCCAATTATTCTGTCATGAAAACACAAGTTTAGCCAGCTAAAATGTTTTAAATTTGATTTGGCCATTTGGACAACAATCGGTTTTCTCGGACGTCTGAAACCCATTATGCCGCCATCAAACAAAAACAGCGAATAAGACTAAACGCTTTCCCATTTGCTCCTCGCTGAGAGCTGGCATTAACCGATGCAATTCCCCCACCCCTCGCATTAAGTGGCAGGTTCCCTTCAGAGCCCAACGTGTCCCATTACGCCGAAAGACGATTGTCCGGCGTGACCGGGCCGTTAAAACCTGCTGACGGACGGGCGTGGCGCCCCCTTCCTGCTGATGGCCCGGAATGTAGGACGAGACACGACGATGATGATGATGATGGTGGCAGGCCTACTTTTAATCCTGTTTGCTTTGTATTCAGACTCTCGAATGAAAACGGAACTAGAATTATTCTAGTAAAACGTTCATTGATTGTTGACACTTTGACGTCCATTCAGGTCAGTCTTAGTTAAGTCTTCACCACCCGCTTCTGGATGTATGTTTTCCTAAACAAGAGCGAAGGTAAAGTGGGTATCGCCTGACCAATGAAACGCCAGATAAGTGGCCATCTGTGCAGCACATTTTCTTCTGAAACACAAGCCCAACCGCCGAGGCCACGCGTCCCAGCCCACCATTAAGCCTCATCGATTCCAGCGAGGGCTTGAACGTACAGGAATACGACGTGTGAACGCGCCCAACACTATGGATTCTGGCAGCGAGCGACTGCTGGTGCTGGGAAACACCGGCACGGAAGGATGGGAAGATGATTAGTTGGTAAATGATGCCCTTTAAAACAGAAGAAAAAGTGTGAAACGGAGTAGCACAATTGGCTTATAAAAGCTCCATTTTGTGATGAATCTCTGCAGCCATAACCTACCAAGCAAGACTGGTGCTACATGCTCCATAACGCCAACCAAAAAGGCCCTGAGTCCTTCATATGTATGACCAGGAGGAACCTCCATCCCTCACGGCTCTCTCAGAACTCAGAACTCGCATTCAGCGTGGCCTAATCCCGGAGCTTCGGGCCCTGTTTTCACGTGGTCATGTACGTCCTGCAAATGGACATAAATAAATAGATGGTATCATGAAAAGAACACTTGCTGGAATCTGGGAGAATACGTTGATCTTTAATAGTGTTTTTTGTGAAATTGCGAGGAGCCCACGGCGATGAATCCATCGTTCCTCAACACATTGTGAAAGGTTTCCAATAACGTCTCAACTAATGTTTTAGTCCGTACAATACAACATAAAAAATATCTTTTCATACTTCATCAGCCCTGGAAGACAAATACAAAAGAAGAGATTTATGACCAGACTGTTACTCCAGCCTCCTTAGTGCAGACTCGCTTCAGAAATCAATACTTCAAGACAAGATTGATCGGTCCATTGTGGTCGATATCTATTTGCCATTGGCCATTCAACACATGTCAGGGCAGAACCAATCACCAATTTGTCCCAATTTGCCAACCAACGCCAAAAGGGTTTAAAAGTGAGAGGTTTCAGCCTGTTTGTTTCAGTCTGGTAAACATCAGACGTGATCCTGTCTTAAAAAGATTCCAGGAAAATGCTGCTCTTCATGTTATATTTTATGATAAATGTACTTTTCCATCAACCCAGTCCTGAAGCATCACAGGTCCCATCCTGCTGCATGGATGTGAAGTGAAGTGATTGTCACATGTGATACACAGCAGCACAGCACACGGTGCACACAGTGAAATTTGTCCTCTGCATTTAACCATTAACCATTAAAGTTGACCATTAAATGCTTTTGGACGTTTACTTTTCATCCAAGCCACGTGGCTTCACAACCGACCGCATGCATTACGAGGCCACAAAGAAACTCCTTTGTGTAGCCTAGTGGGGTAACACACTCGCATATGAAGCAGAAATCCCAGGTTCAAACCCCACTTACTACCATCGTGTCCCTGAGCAGGACACTTAACCCTGAGTGTCTCCAGTGGGGGACCGTCCCTGTAACTACTGACTGTAAGTTGCTCTGGATAAGGGCGTCTGGTAAATGCTGTAAATGTAAATGTAAGGTAGGGTTCGGGTGAAGACGTTTCTCCAGGACCAGGGTTGGAAAATAAAGTTATGCCCAATTCTGTTGCTGATCAGTATGGACCCTGTTTAATCACGTACTTACTTACTTTCTGTTTAAACTCTTGCTGTATTCATTTATGAGTTAATGTGCAATTTCTCTTACATCTGCAGCAGTCATTCGACTGCTCGATTTCGTAGTTGAAGTGATCCCTTTTTCATAATTATAAATGCATTCCTCTGCTGCCGTGTTGAAGTGTTGTGGTGTGGAAACGTTTCCGTTCTGACCGTATCCAGTGATTCCACGACCCTTCTGAGTCATGGGGGTGCTGATGATCATCTTGTTTTCCCACTTGGAAGTGAAACCGATGCTTTCGGCATAATGTTGCCCTTCGTGGCGCAGCTGTCAGAATGACTGACAGATATGGATGCGGGAGTGGGCAGGGGCACGGTGGGAAATGCCCTGATCACATGATACACACTCAGCTGTATAACTGATGTGTATGAACTGATGTGTTGTGATGCACTGTATATGTGGGATAAACCATTTCTAAAGCCCTGGCGGGCTTTGGCCACAAGAGGCCGCTGCAGGACACACCCATTATTGTTGGTGTTTGTCAAGTTGTTGGTGGCTTGGGCCCATCTTGTTGGTGTGAAACCAACTCAATCACCTGCTGATTGCCATTTGCCCTTGTTCACCTTGTGAAAGTGAAGCGATTGTCATTGTGAAACGCTACAGCACAGCACACGGTGACACAACGAAATGTGTCCTCTGCTTTTAGCCCATCACCCTCAAAGGCACCTTGGCAGATCGGGATTCGAACCAGCAACCTTCTGATTACTGCCCCATGCTGTTTTATGAAAAATTCACTTCGTGAGATGATTTAACATTAATGCGAGTTCCCCGAGCCTGTCTATGGTCCTGGAAATGGAGATAGGTGTAACAAGTGCTTTTGGTCATTCTGTGTTTCTGCGCAGAGAATTCCCCGCCGCTCCCCTAAAACATCTCCCCACCGAACGTGTGCAGCATCGCAGTCGCTCGGTGACTGAATGTAAAAATGAGCAGAAATGTCTTTTTTTTGGTTCCGTCACGCGAGACTGTGAAGAACCAGCGGGTTCATTCTGGAAAAACGATGACACGACTTCCTGTCTGCGCCAAACATTGTGGTTGGTGAAGGGTGCTGATGACGTCATTTTCACGAATGTCCCCTCAACTTCTATTGGCCACTCTCCACCTCGTCCCGCCTCTCTCCTCCTCATTAGCATTATTTAAAGCTACAGACGGTGAAACTACGTGTCCTGGGAAATCTCATTGTGGGACTGGATCAAAGTGGCTGTAATTCTGCACCACAGGAGGTCAGATACAGAATTAGGGGACCAACAAGACCGATATAAAAAAAAACATAATTGGAGACCTTTAATAAATTCATATTTTCCCACATGTATTTGCTCCACGTAGACTGATGCCGTGTCATTATTATTGTAGCATTGTAATAGATGGAATACCTCATCAATGGAGGGCAAGGAGTTAAACGTCCAGCATGTGTGCTTAACATTCGTGTATTTGCACTTATATATGCAAATGAGGAACATTTCATCTCAATGTCTGTGGATGTATTTGCACGCTTGTCTGACGCTCCTCTCTCAGGTGGCTCAGCAACGTAAAGAATCAATTTTTTTTTCCTTCTCTCAGAAGCATTTTCTTTCTTGTTCATCCCTTCATCCCTCGCTGCCTTCCCTCTCCTGGTCCCAGCTGGTTAAGCGCTCTGTCTCCGTTCGCCGGGCCGGACACATGTGGCTTAAGCGAAGATCATGGAAAACATCCAATCATGTCCTCACGCTGCCCGTTTACATCAGCAGATCGATGGACTCCTCTGGAGCGGGCGGTGTTGCTTTATTGAGTTACCCCCATGATGCAATTATAACTGACAAAGGGACTCAGCGGCAGAGCCACATAAGCCCGGCCACGTTGGGGTGATACATGGGAGAAGATGTCTTTTCTCCTCCGTCTAAAGCCAGATTGAAGCACCCACTGGGAGAGTTACAACTGCAGCATGTGCCAACATCATGAATGAAGCTAAAAATACCACAGATGAAAATGTCAGACCTTCTAGGGACCTCTGCTGATGGTCGCATGAACCCTCTTCGGCTATTTGGTGATGGAGCAAAGGACAACTTTAGGCCCGTTCTCCCAACTTTCATTTTTATAACAACTAGAAGAACATAGAAGGTGACAAAACCAACAAAATCCTCCCCTAAACCATCAAGAGATCCATCATGATTCTCTGTTCTGTCTTCTACTCTATGTAGGAGAACTCCTACTCCAGCTCTGTTAAAATGCCTAGTTTGGGAATGGACCAGGCCCTCAAATGCTCCGTTTGAGCAGCATTGCAACACAGGAAATGTGTCCGCACATGTTCCGATGGAGAATAACGCCAGGCTTCCTTTTATAAAGATTGATATTTGAATAATGCACGCTCTGAAATCTTTACATGCATGCACCAGGAGTCGAGACGCGACGTTTATATACGACGTCACTCGAGCACGCTTGGCGACTTTCGCCTGTGCTGCTCACGGCCTGGCAGTAATGCAACATAAAGACATGCAAATGTCTTCTCATCGTGCCTCTGAATAATGCATCTGGAGCTTTTTAGCCCCGGACCAGCAGGCCAAATGAACGTTTGGGAACATTGGCGGGGTTGGGAGGGTTTAATATAATGTGTTATCGGTGAGGGCTGAGGCTCGTTCTGATTTGCTGCCGTCCCCAGAAATGCAGCATGGCCAGCATTTCAATATCGGACCCCTCAGCTCACCCCAGTATCGCGGCCGAGCAGAGGCTGCTGGGAAACTTCGTCCGCCCCTGTCCCTTTTCATTACTCATTGCCTCTGGGTCTACAGCTCTGAACCATGACTACTTAGGGAAATAGTAAAAATGTGTTTATTCATATTGTCTTCTAATGAAATTCACGCTTAATGGTGCATTATGTACAAGTCATAGAGAACTATTTCTAGAAAGGAAATACAGAATTCAAATATGCCGTATATATATATATATATATGCGAGGTGTTTGCTGGCCTCTCAGCCTTCCACAGTCCAGCTGTGGTCAGGCACTGGAAGGACTGTGCTGGTGAAATTATGAGCAGTGCTGACAGGCGCGTCCCTCTGGTCCGTGAGATGCCTCCACCTGCCAAACAGAAAATAGTCTTCTCTCTCTCGCTGTCTTTTCGTCCGCTTGTGCTCCTCACCCCATCCAGACGCTCACGATCGCGGTGTACACACCATACCTGCGTTCCTCCATAGAGGTCATTTTCATACGCGACTTTAATAAAGCACAACAACGTTTAGTATCAGAAGGTGCATCAACCTCTGTGATGTGAAACTGCTGAAGAGCTACCATCTCCAACCCTTCCCAAACTTTAACACAGTCCTCCCAGCCCATGTGCTGCTCAGTACCAGATCACTGGCAGATTAACCTAATCACACGGATTGGTACATTCATAAAATTGTAACCAGAGGCAATAATACAACTTTTTTTTTACTTAACCACTGCAAAAGAACAGAGTACAACAGATTAGAATAGATAGTGTGCATCAAAAAGCACACACACAAAAGCACAAATCATGCAATATATGTCCAAATTACAGAGTAGGATAGCAAGTTGTATTTTTAATCAGCTTTGATCAGCTTTGGTTATTTTGAGAGACTGAGAGCACAGAAGAGAAAATTCCATGACCTTCCGTAGACAATTTTTGTATGTTAACGCAGACATACCTTGTTTGCTGCAGTTCATAGAAAAACTAATGAAACTTAAATCACTTTAAAGCTAAAATAACCCAAGGCCTCGCTCTTAAACAGATTTGGAGTAAACTGGAGTAAAGTGACTCTCTGTTTTATTGTTTGCAGTATCAACGAGCTCTAATGAAGCTGCTACGGTACAATTTTATTAAAGACTAATTAATTAAAATGGTGATGGACATAAAATACTGTTCAGCACAATAGACTCCATTAATTATTCTCTTGTAGCTCTTAATGCCTTTGGTTTCTAATACTGAATTGGTTTGAAATAAATCTCAAATCTCAGCTCGAGATTTAAACCCCTTAATCATCCAGCCATTGTCAACATCTGACCTGATATCATAAACGTAACCCACTTACTGTCCCTTATATGTTACTATAAAGGCTATTGATTTTTCAGGTTTAGAAAAAAAAAACACATTTTTTTAAATTCTATTATAATGCCATTATAATCCAGAACAGAGCAGTGCAGCAATACAACTGACCATGATGTGCAGTTGCTTTTGACCATGATGTGCAGTTGCAGTTGCTTTATTCCTTGCTCTCATTAAATGTGGCATCCCTCAAGGTTCAATTTTAGAGCCTCTTCAATTTTATTGATACATATATATAAATATTCTGTAGTAAGAAGTCATGGTTTCTTCTAGGAGGGTTCATTTTGCAGTGTTGTTAAGTTGGTTTTATTGCTTTTATTGGTTTATTTCATACGATCTTGGAACCAGTCCATGATCTAATTACCCGTGGGCTGTTCCCTTTCCCTTGACCCATTCCTTTGTCAACTACTTCTGTCTCAACATTTAATTGGAAAAAAGAAGAAACACATCTCTCCTGTCCTTGCTCAGTAGCATTGTTTACCATTGAAATACAGAAATGTACAGTATTTATTCATCTAAGGCCCCATGGGCATTAAAAGCATTATACAGATCTGTAAATGCCATGTTCCATGCCCAATTTCCCCCCCTCCTGTCTGAGGTCATCTAAAATAAATGTACTTTTCAAGTTAGAATCATAATTAATTGCTGACTACATTCTGAATATGTGTCAGATGAACTGTTTTTAGTCCGTTTTGTTCACCTTTTCGCTGTTTTCAACTTATATGATCTTCGGTGTATGCTTGTAATGTTATTCCATCTGCCATGACTAAGGAAGGATGTTGGGTCACCTCCTGCCATGCAAACTTGACTTCACTCATTAAATACAAGGAAAGTGCTGTCCATTTTCTTTCATTTATCTTAATCTTAATTATGTTGCCATTGCCATTGTACGGTTTGACGTAAGAATTCAGCAGGCAGTCTTTGTGTCGGCAACTCATCGCGCCTCCCTGTATTTCACTCATTTTTAATTGAAAACTGAAACTCCTGGAAGCTTTTAGAAAGAATCATTAAAGTTAAATGCTACAGCCATATTCTCTGCTGTGAGAGACAACATGAAAAGCGGCTCCTTTATTTATTTAAGCAAAAGGGGAATAGAAAATGTAAAATGTAAAAAAATAAAATCCTAAAAATTCTATCATTGACTTGGACGTTCATTTTGGATTTATCTTTGAGAAGTGACTTAGATGGTGGGCATGTTAGCAGTTTTACACAGTTTTCAATCATTTGTAACTGTAAATTGATTAAAGTTATTAAAAAGAACATTGAATACTATGTCGACAATACATTAAATCTGGCTCCGATTCAGCATTTCACATTAAATCTGGCCATGAAAGACAAACGTTTTTGTGAGTTGATCTATTCATATTGATACTATATTCTACACTACAGCCACACTGGACCCTGCTAAATGAATGATTAGGCACGTAGATAATAAATTAGCTGTCAAAGAAGGCATTCAGCTATCTTACTCATCCAGCATTTAAGTGTTCATTCAAAGGTTTAATTAAGCTCATGATCGAAGCTGGATCACGACTGGATTTTTGAAAATCAGTTCCGCATTAATGCAATGAGTGTTGGTTCAATGTCTTCGTCACACTGCATGAGGTATGAAGGGCATGGGTGCAAATGAAACTTTATTAAATGAAAGAATGACATACACAAATAATGAAGGTGAAGTGTCTCTGATGAGCTTTATGTTAATGCCACGCAGGAAGACTGGGATACAGACAAAGCAGGAAAACAGAAAAGATGTCCTACTAACAAAGTAAAGATCTAATTTAAAAGATCAGTTGGTTAATTAAAAAAAAGAAAATAGATTTTGCTAAATGTTTGATTAATTAGTCACATTTTCGTAGGACTAAAGCTTGCAGAAAGTTCAGGCCATGACGTTTTGCTGAAAGGGTCACTGTAAGCATTTTCTAATCACTTTCAATAGGGTGGCATCATTCGCAGTCATGGCAGAAAATGTTTAAAAAGTTCAAAGGTGAAGCACACGCCAGTCAATAAAATCCATTTAAGAACATGAACCTGTTAGCTAATCAGCTTATTGCAGGTTAATCTGCTATGTTGTAACGAGTGAGAAGCGACATTCCTGTGCTCCCTGCATGTCAGACACACGCATCCTTATGTATACAAAACGTTATTTATTTTAAGACGTTAAATATTTAATCACTGCCATTAACAATTCATTTTAACAGCTGTAAAATTTACAATTACGGCCTACATACTTTGTATTTTAATTCATAAATACTACAACCTGAGACTGGTTTGTTAAAACCAGACTGCAAGTTCATCAGCATCCACTTGACTCCTCAGATCCTGATATTCTTGACCAACAAGAAATGCTGCACATTTTTCATTGATAGAGCATCAAATGGAGCCCCAGCTGTGAGATGATGTCCACCACGTAGCCCACTGTGAAACCAGCCCTCACGTTCCTCGCCACAGCGGCTGAAACTATTCTGTCTTTTATCAAACATGCTTTCAGCATCTCAGATAAAGCTAATGAGCTCATTTCACCACCAGCTCACTGTTCTGCAGGCATCTGTTTTCAGCTACGCACCTGAAGATGTACAACCAGCTTCCTTCCTCCGAACACATGAGGTGGGTACTTCTGTTCTGTCATGCTTCTTCTGTCAAGTATGACATGAGACAAAATTGCATTGGAGTGTATTCATTTATTTAGAACAAGTCAATGAAAACAGGCACGACGGCCAAAAACCGAACAACCACATGAAGATAGAAGCCAAATATGGAACAAAATCGCCTATTAACCAGAAGACCACAAATTCACAGGTTCAAGACTGCTCCAGGGGACTGTCCCTGTCACTACTGATTGTAGGGTGCTCTGAATAAGGGAGTCTGATGAATGCCATAAATATAAAATATCACTTAGATTAAGTCTCAAGGCAAGTCTGAATAGAGTCTGGCTGCAGGTCCAATGAGAAGCCAGTAGCATTTTTTCTGGCCATGACCACTAATGATGTTGAGGTGACATTATGGGAACATTATGGAGGAAATGCAGAGTCAGCCACACTACATTTTATTTTTAGCTATTTTAGCTAAATAATTTTATTATTGAACAACAACCATGTTCTCAATGAACCCAAAAAACTCAAATAATATCAAAACTGAATGTTTTTGGAAGTAGTTTGTTTTTATTTTTAGCTATTTTAGGGGGATATCTGTGTGACTATTACTGTGCATAATTATTAGGCAACTTAACAAAAAACAAATATATACCCATTTCAATTATTTATTTTTACCAGTGAAACCAATATAACATCTCCACATTCACAAATATACATTTCTGACATTCAAAAACAAATCAGCGACCAATATAGCCACCTTTCTTTGCAAGGACACTCAAAGGCCTGCCATCCATGGATTCTGTCAGTGTTTTGATCTGTTCACCATCAACATTGCCTGCAGCAGCAACCACAGCCTCCCAGACACTGTTCAGAGAGGTGTACTGTTTTCCCTCCTTGTAAATCTCACATTTGATGATGGACCACAGGTTCTCAATGGGGTGAACAAGGAGGCCATGTCATTAGTTTTTCTTCTTTTATACCCTTTCTTGCCAGCCACGCTGTGGAGTACTTGGACGCTTGTGATGGAGCATTGTCCTGCATGAAAATCATGTTTTTCTTGAAGGATGCAGACTTCTTCCTGTACCACTGCTTGAAGAAGGTGTCTTCCCGAAACTGGCAGTAGGACTGGGAGTTGAGCTTGACTCCATCCTCAACCCGAAAAGGCCCCACAAGCTCATCTTTGATGATACCAGCCCAAACCAGTACTCCACCTCCACCTTGCTGGCGTCTGAGTCGGACTGGAGCTCTCTGCCCATTACCAATCCAGCCACGGGCCCATCCATCTGGCCCATCAAGACTCACTCTCATTTCATCAGTCCATAAAACCTTAGAAAAATCAGTCTTGAGATATTTCTTGGCCCAGTCTTGACGTTTCAGCTTGTGTGTCTTGTTCAGTGGTGGTCGTCTTTCAGCCTTTCTTACCTTGGTCATGTCTCTGAGTATTGCACACCTTGTGCTTTTAGGCACTCCAGTGATGTTGCAGCTCTGAAATATGGCCAAACTGGTGGCAAGTGGCATCTTGGCAGTTGCACGCTTGACTTTTCTCAGTTCATGGGCAGTTATTTTGCGCCTTGGTTTTTCCACACGCTTCTTGCGACCCTGTTGATTATTTTGAATGAAACGCTTGATTGTTCGATGATCACGCTTCAGAAGCTTTGCAATTTTAAGAGTACTGCATCCCTCTGCAAGATATCTCACTATTTTTGACTTTTCTGAGCCTGTCAAGTCCTTCTTTTGACCCATTTTGCCAAAGGAAAGGAAGTTGCCTAATAATTATGCACACCTGATATAGGGTGTTGATGTCATTAGACCACACCCCTTCTCATTACAGAGATGCACATCACCTAATATGCTTAATTGGTAGTAGGCTTTCGAGCCTATACAGCTTGGAGTAAGACAACATGCATGAAGAGGATGATGTGGACAAAATACTCATTTGCCTAATAATTCTGCACTCCCTGTATGATAAAATGAAAAATAAGCACTGCAGTGAAGTACAGTTACTCTTCAGTATCTTTTTCAGGAGATTTGTGATAAAATCCAGGCTCCCTATACTAAGTGTTCAGTAAAATGTTTCTGTTTGGCAGCATGTAGGATCTCAGAAGTCTCCTGGCAGGTGTTTCGCACCCAGAGTAAGTTCTGCTTCTGAAGAATGACAAATCAGAGTACTGTCTGCTTTCATTCACACAATGCACCCACCTGGATCTTCGAAAATCTTTCCATTAACGTGATGACACATAGACATCTCGGGATCGGGATTCGAACCCGCAAGGCCACCATCATAACAGATGCTCTGACATTTTCAAATTCACAAAAATAAAGGGAGTTTTGCCTCCTGTATGTATATCACGTACTGTGAATGTACAGTATAAAATGCTATTTACAGTAATCAGTGTACAGATGTGATGAGATTTCTGTACAATATATTCTGTACGATATTTCATTCAAAATTCTATATCAAATTCAGTCTTTCTGCATGTGAATAGTATTTTAGGGCAGTTCCAGTGGTGCCCACTGGTCAGAATTAGCACCTATCAATTAGAACTGATTTATCGTTGTTAATTATTAACAATGTCTTCTTATATGCACACAGAAAATATTGTATTTTGTTTCACAAAAAAAAAATCTGGTAGCAACAAATGTTTTTATGTTTTATTCCTGGCATGGGAACAATATTCTTTCCAGCTCCTAATGCACAATGGGAGCTCAGGGAAGCGATCAGAGGCACATTTCTGCATTCTGTTTCACATTTGGCAGCCCGTAGCAGGGGAAAGCGTCGACTCTCTGTTGTTTCGCGGTTTCATTTTGATACGAGGACATCTGGCTCCATCTGCTTTGGAAATTTTGCACAAACAAATCGCTGGCTCAACGTCCCCCTGTTTACTCTAACCGCACATGTTTTACTCTGGCAGAGGCTACACCACGGGAAGTTGGGACAGTGTTGTAAACGAGGAGCCGCACACACACACACACACACACACACACCCAACAAATCCCCGAAATTCCGCAGAGGGAGACATGCAGGGTGGCGTTGCGTAATCCGTGTGGAGACATCACAGGTCTGATGTGTCCTCGGCCTCCTCTGGAGCCTGTTAGATCGCCAGCAAATTACGCCGCGGCTTTGGCCGTCACCACACGCAGATCGCCATCGATCTCTGGAGCGTTCCTCGGCCGCACACAGGGCAGATAAGAGCAATTGCGGGGACATGTGTGACGATCTGTCCCTTTCACTTTGGATGACCTTCAGCTATTGAACAAATTCATTTCTTTTTATTTCAAACGTCCCATAATCGTCACTATCAAGAGAACGTAGCACCACAGAAGTGTACTGTGACGCGACAAGGTGTCTACCAGAGGGGTCCATGCGGGACGATGAAAATGATGTCACTGACACAGGAATTAAATCATCCCCTCTGGCTTTCCCCCGGTGTCACGGTGTCAGAAAAGCTGAGGGGGAATAAATCCCGCCCTGTCATGTCAGAAGCCCCCGAGCACCGACCTTTGACGGACAAGGTTAAGTGAGGTCACCCTGTCCTTAGGCCACCGAAGGCCGCTGACATCCAGACAAGCAAAGTGAAAGTGGCAAATGTGCCATTCCGGCCGGCTACAGGGCAGGGCAGGGGGTGAGGAAATGGAGTTAGAAAATGGGAAGTGGCTGCTGTGATGTGTTACTGGACACTTAATGCTCAGCCATAGCTCTGCAACGCTGGGGCTTCTATTATCAAGTTTCATCCTGCGACGTGGCCTACAGATGACCCCATCTCAGCTCTTTCATTTTATAAGCACATGGAGTACTCGAATATTCAAGACCAGATTTTCTATAAGAATATAGTAATATATATTAAAATAATGATAATAACTATTCTAATAATTATAATAATAATATAGCAATTCTATTTAATCCAACTATCTAGTAGAACAGACAAAAAAATATTTTAGGCACACCCTTTTCACAATTTAAACTATTATTATCTTAATATTATATTATTGTTACCTTATGGTCTTCTGTGCGACCCGATTGGTGAGACAGGAAACAGAAATTCTGCATAAACGCGACTAAACGAGAGGAAATTTCGCCTCATCTCAATTTCATCCATGTAAACGAAATGACATTTTAGTATAGTTTTTATTTTGTAAACCAAATTAAGTCTAACAATATTGAATGAAGTATTTTGTTATGCATTTGTAGTTATGGTCACATGACCAGCATGACCGTCGATGAAAACAGCTCTGTGTAAAGTCTCTCTGAATTCTACACCGTCCATACCGTGGACAGAATGTAGACCCATGTAATTCATCCCGGCGAGCCAGAAAAAGCCACACGGCCGCTTCGGTGAACCGCAGGACTGGAGGGGACGTGGTTGAAATGTTTTTTTAATGCCGGGTCTGTGATGAAGATGGCGCCTCCCCAGAGCGTCCCAAGCAGCGGTACATAACTAACCCGTCGACGCGGCGCTGCTCTAATTAGGCCCGAGGAATTAAACCGCGAGTGTTGCGTTAAATGGGTAACACCTTTCCGAATGGACAGAATCCCCCGGTGCCCCTAGCCGGCAGAAAGCCAGTTGTTATCATCCACCGGATGCATCAACACTGGGGGCATCTTGTGAACATGAGCTGATTTGAAGGATTATGCTGCTTTTCAATTTCCTCGGCAGCTCAGTGCACCAGGGACTACATCTTCTAACGAATTTTGTGTGTGAATATCACTGATATTTGCCCTTGGGCACCTGACGTGAGACTGCAGTTAAAAAGTAAAGATTGATGAAATAAACACAGTCCAGAAATGACCACTTTTACTAAATCGGTAGGAATATTAAAAATTTACACAATACATCAAAAACATAATAAATATAATTCTGCTACACAAAGCAATGGTCAAACCCGTCAACACAAATAGATGGGCAAAACCAATTACTGAGAGACTGGAAATATGTCTGAAAAATTTAATAAACTCTTCAGGAATCATCCAGAAGGGTTTCTGTTCATGAATTTAACTGTGCATTAGTTGCCACTGATCCATTTCAGGCAAAAATAATCTCTACATGCTGAAAAGTTAATCTTTTCATCTCAATCAGATTTAATGCCAATATTTATTATATATACAGGGATACGAATAATCAGATTTCTCTTTTTGTAATTGACATACTTGTATGAAAAAATGCATGTGGCTTCATCATGAAAGCAAAGCTGTGTTGTTGTTCACATATTGAACCTCGGAACGTCACCAGTTGTGTCATTTCAACTCCTGATTTCCTGCTTTCAAGGTATATTGCACACAGCAGGCGCCATATTGCAAAGAATTTGTGACCAAACAGAAAAAGAGCGGGAGCGCAATGTTTTGCGATATTACCATGCAACGTTACACATCACTGTCTGTCCATGGGGGCCCTGGAAGGTTTAACCGCGGACTCCCTGGTTTCCATCCAGATTTTATAGCTCTCGCTTTATCAGAGACGGAGACAACTACACTGCATGGTGACTCGGGCTACACTAAATCTTCATGCGGTGGTAGTAGCCTAGTGGGTAAGAGACTCGCCTATGAACCAGAAGACCCAGGTTCAAATCCCACTTACTACCATTGTGTCCCTGAGCAAGACACTTAACCCTGAGTGTCTCCAGGGTGACTGTCCCCTGTAACTACTGATTGTAAGTTGCTCTGGATAAGGGCGTTTGATAAATGCTGTAAATGTAAATGTAAATGCGGTATTGATATTGACAATTTTTAAAAAGGATGCAAGCACGGCTGGCCCCGTCTCTGGTGGGCACCTGTCCCAGTTCACAGCCGTGCAGACTGGTGGTCACGGGGGGTCTTGTCCCCGAAACTCAATTTTCATCATTATAGTCGGGTCGGGTCCAGCCAAGGTGGTACATTACGCACCCTCTGGTCCGTAGGTGTCTGGACGTCTCTGAACAGCAGTCAGGCATTGATGTCCATTCTCAATACCAAGCACAAGATGTCTGGCCTTGGTGACCACTACATATGATGCAAGAGTGACATGGAATGACAGATATATATGAAAGTACACTTTTCACGCTCGATTACAGCTCTAATGGGGACACTGTGGGGAAGTTGGTTAACGTAAGGAAAAAGGGGACTCGTGCCTCATCACAACCCTCCACTCTCTCTATCTGGGCTCATACTGAGCATCACACACACACACACACACACACATTCCCGCCGAGTGGCAGTGATAATGGGCCCGCTACCCCTGCAGCAGCGCGACTTCACCGTTTGTCATCGTTATTATTTTCTTGAGGAGCTGACGCTGCAGCGACGCCCGGCCAGGGTCCGTGCTGTCCAGGCGGGACGCGTCCATGCAGCTGCAGTGCACTGTATCATACAGCAGAGCAGAGACACACACACACACACACACACACTCAGAAGTAGACCTGTGGGGGCAGCGGGGGAACAAAGGTAGAGGAAGTGTGAAAGAATGAGAGTGAAGCCGGGCACGAGAACAAAAGGTAGAAGCGGGATGATGTCCCCTCCCACCAGACCCTGTAAACATCCGAGCTGCCACTCACACGGACCCCGAGGAGACGGCTGCAAAAGGTCAGGATGGTTTTATCTGCTCCTCTGTTGTCCCTCCTTTTGTGAGCTGCTTTTTATCCCAGCCTTCTCTGAAGTGAAGCCGCGGACCAGCGTGCCACGCCCCGGGGTTACCGGAGAGCGCCATCCGCTAATTACCGAAGGACCGGACCAGCAGATGATTTCAGGGGTCTTCAGCTTCCAGTCCTCATGGGCAGTGAGCCAGGCGTGAACTTGGATGAAGCAGCTCTGATCAGCAGCTCGGCCAATCACGGGGGATTTGTTCCGTGTGGAAATGGTGGGCGTGGTCACCGAAAACTGAGCTGGTTACCTGTCTGGTGTACATGGCCTCCACGTCAGCGATGTTCAACCGATGACAGCAGAGGGACTGAAGTTGTTCTCACTAACGTGGTACAACAGATCAGAAAACTGAAAATGATCATGAGTGATATATACATATATATACAAAAGTTCAACTGCAAAGCAAATGAAATGCAGAAAACTATAATCTTATTATTATTATGTTGTCTTTATAGTCATTAGAGGCCAACATTTTTATTCTATTACAATTCTATGAATTGGCCAGCTCCAGTTAATGAGCATGTTGTTGGTCTCGTACTGTATATATTCCAGAGAAGGTGGGTCTCCTCATCAGAGTGGTTTATTTATATATATTATATATCTCCGGTTTTCCCTCCATCACACCAGATCCCCACCCCCCACCCCCCACCGTGCGTGACGAGTCCACCGAGTCAGCAGTTTGCCGTATGAGCCTTCCATCTTCCTGTCACTCTGATTTATTTCATCTCATTGATTAAATGAATCGTTCTGCGAGGCCATTTTTCTAAGAAGAATATTAGAAGCCATTCTTCTCTAATCTTCTTACTTGTTACTGATTTGAAGGAAGCGTTCGGAACGTGACGAGGTTTCGTCGCTTCGCGCCTGCCGTGGACTGGACCTGTTGGTCTGGACGTGGTGTTGGGACGACGGCGGTGCGAGTCGCAGGTACTGGAGAAAAAGGAACATTGCAGGGACCCGTCCCTCCGTCTTTCTCCTCTCTCGCTGGCTGTTAGCGATGCACCCAGAGAAGCCCCCTTTTCATCTCCCTTTCTGCTCCTGACAGATAAACGAGGTGCATGAATGATTAAGCAACGTGAGAGCGATGGCGGCGAGATCAAGCGTCCGCTTGTGATGAATGATGGCAGATAAGTGCGGGACGGGAAGAATGCGGCCTGTAATCTGGCCGTTTAGGATAATATTTGCACGCCGATTTTCTGTCTGCGGGAGCGAAGCTCCTCAGGCTTCAGCTGGAGATTTGGTTGACCTGGACTCTCCTCATAAGCGGGAAAATGATCAGAAAGCCTCCGACAATAAAGAGACGTGGAGCAGAAGCAGAAAAGGTGGTACATTACGCACCCTCTGGTCCGTAGGTGTCTGGACGTCTCTGAACAGCAGTCAGGCATTGATGTCCATTCTCAAAACCAAGCACAAGATGTCTGGCCTTGGCGGCCACTACATATGATGTAAGAATGGCATGGAATGACAGATATATATAAGTCTCACATATTATCAGTGAACTTGGCAGATTTTCCACGTGACGCTCAGCATCGCTGACTTTCACACTTATTCCTTTTTGCACAAAATCATTCAACTGCAAACATCTGAGCACCCTCCCTTAAAATGTGTTAGTGTGAATAGTGACGTGAGCTAAAGATGAACAGCTCAGATTAGCAAAAGGCATAAAGGTATGGCAACGTTTTATGCATGACTCGTGCACTATGGAATTTTCGAGGATAAAAAAAAGAGAGGAACTCCACGCTAAAGTCTGAGCACCCCAATTGTTACGCTGAATGGAGAAAATGTGTTGAAGACACTGAACTAAGGACTCATTTAAAGGCAGCAAAGCCGAGAAAGACTAAAAAGACACATGCAGGTGATGAGAACAGGAACGTGGCGCCACCTGGTGTTTTGGAGGTGCACCAATAGATCTACACCCTAATTTTCTTGTTAGAAATAGATCTAGACTCTAATTTCTTGCACAAAAAGCAACAGCCATGCCCTCTTCAAAACAGCAGGCAAGCATTTTGCAATATTTCATTGATATAAGCCTCAGTTCAACTCTATTTAAACCACGCTTCCTTCTCGAGAAACGAATCTTTGCAGCTGAGGCTCCACTGTTTGAATCAGATCAGTTGAAAACTGATCTGAAAACACAATCCGGCGCACTAATGAGGGGTTTTGGTGGACGCCGCGTCTGTCCGGGGTTAATTGGTGATGCATGTAGCTGTGATTTATGCACGTTCCAGGATGCGTAGCACAACGCAACGCGTGGACTGTTTCCATGTGTGTGTACAGCTAATGAGACGTGAGGACTTCAGAGATGGCGAGAGGTGAAGGGGCGTGGCCTCATTTACTTCACAACGGACCCGTACAACGGGCAATTTAATAATTATGTGGTTGGTGAAACACAGGAGCCAGAACAGAATCAATTCGTCAGACAGGGCTGATTACAAATCTCAAACCTCCAACCTCTGCAAGGCCACTGCTTTCATGGCGTTTCACAGCGTATTTGGATATTTGGACACTTACAGCCTTATGCACCTGGTTTTTGTTCATCTATTTGTCTTGTCTTGTGTGTCCTGTTTGAAATATCCAAAATGTCCACAACCGGATGTTGTCCAGTTATGTCCTGTTCGACCTGTTCACTTTTCTCTTAACAGATCAGTGTACAGTATTTAAGCTTCAGTTTTAGTTAGTATAGTATAGTTTTGTGTGTGTGTATATGTGTATATACGGATTTATTTTATTTTATGTTTGACCTCGGGTGTTCTGTGTGAAACATTATTTCAATACACGATATACTGTGTAAACTGTCGTACTGGCAATAAACCAGTCTTGAATCTTGAATCTTGAATATTGAATATTTTTAAAAATGAAAAGGAAGTGATTGCCATTGTGATACACAGCAGCACAGCACACGGTGACACAACAAAACGTGTCTTCTGCTTTTAACCATCACCCTTGGTGAGCAGTGGGCACCATGACAGGCACCCGGGGAGCAGTGTGTGGGGACGGTGCTTTGCTCAGTGACACCTCTGTGGCACCTTGGCGGATCGGTAACCTGATTACGGGGCCGCTTCCTTAACCGCTACGGCACCACACAAGCTGCATCCGGAAAGCCACAAGCATTGTGTATTAATTTACACACCCCTCACATGCACTCTTCAGGGTTAGCGAAGCATTCGGGCGATTTACAATCAGTAGCCCCCCCCTGGAGACACTCAGGGTTAAGTGTCCTGCTCAGGGACACGATGGTAGTAAGTGGGGTTTGAACCTGGGTCTTCTGGTTCACAGGCGAGTGTGTTACCCACTAGGCTACTACCACCACTGCACACACATGCATACACACACACGCACACACACTACCTCTTTTCATTTGGATATTCCATTTTGCCACCTGTACTTACTTGGCACTAATTTCACTGGTTTATTCTTGTCTGTCTGTCTGTCTGTCTGTCTTCTTGCCTCCACGTTTTGTCTGTCTGTCTTGTCTACTACAGGCAGTGCAAGTTGTAGTTTGTCGACGCCGTGTCAGTATGTATCGTTGTTAAATTGTTTCGTGTAGCAAGTGAGAAACGTTATTTCATTTTACCATGGGCCGTCTAAATTAATACACAAATTAAAATGAAGCTATGCTCATAGCTCTCAAGCCGAAATACTGTTTACCCCATCCCGCCTCACGCAAATTCAGGTTATTTCCACAAAGCAACGCTATTTAAATATGCTTCTGGCATTTTTTTTTCCATGTTCGTCTCATTTATGTTTCACAGGGTTCTCACGCCTCGAAATATATAAAAAAAAAAGTGTAATTACTTTCAAAATCCTAAAAGGACCACATTCCATTTCACTTTCATTGATTTCCAGTGTTGTGCTGGTTTGCCACTGTTCTAATGTGTTGCATAATGAGAAGTTATGTGAAGCGATACAATAACAGCACGAGTTGAACTGTAACTAACTGTAATCCATTTTTATATTAAACGTTATGAGGAATTATTTGGCCATGTCGACTTTGCATCAAATTCCAGCAAATTCCTGTAAAACCAGCACAACAGCCATAATTTCAGGGCGACCCTTTTAAACCGCGCAGATGAAAACGGCATTAAAGTTCATCGTCTGGGTGATAATTACGCGCAGTATATACTCTACATTAGTGGCCACGGCCGACACGGCGGGAAAACGGGCCATTATAACAGTTGTGTAAGGTGTGACGTTTGCAGGCCGCAAACCACCTGTTGTGCTTGAAATGAATAATGTTCTGCGATTAACGTTTCTCAACCGTTCCGATGTTCCTGCCGCCCTTTCTGGGGGGAAAAAATGTAAATCTCCTGAGTTTTTTTTTGTTCTACAGACTGTGGCCCAGAAAGACAGGCGATGTTCAAAAATAGCTGACGTGTGAACGTGGTGGAACATGGCGCTCCTGGGAGACCTCCCTTCTTCTCTTCTCCTCTTCTTCATCTCTCCATATTCAAACTGGCCAAAATTCAGAAGAATGTAAACTGCATCAGCTCAATTCTTCACGCGGCTCTAAAACAGAAAGTGGTGCCATGGAAACACCTCTCTGCTGGTGGAATGAGGACAAGGAGCAGGACGGAGAACCACGGTTCTATTTACAGACTACCTGTTAATGCCTGCGGCGATGCCTCCAACAGGAGGTTAGGACGGGGGCGTTGTCTGTTTCACAGTCGAACTGAGGGTCTCCTGGTGAACTTCATGATATGATGGGCGGTGGTCAGCTGCCAGCTGGTTAGCAGATTGTCTGCATGGAGCAGCAGAACGTGGAAGGTCTAAATTGGATCTGCCCGTCTGGCACCCTGCTCTTCACGTCCACGTTCTCGGGGAGGCCACATGAGTGTTAACTTCTCACTCCCGCACGCATGCAGAAATAGGTCCCGCGCTGTCCTGCTTATAGGCGCGGTCACGAGAGGCCGCCATTGATAACCATGGCGGCTTTTTGAAATGTCACCGGCGAGTCCCGCCGCGGTGTCATGCGGAGTGAGGTGCAAAGCTGCGAAAGCAGCAGACTTCCTCACGTCCTTGATCTTGGAAAGACACCTTACACGGCAGCACAGCGGGGGCCTGCGGGGATGCCATCGAGCTGAACGACGCTCCAGCATCGCCAGACTCCATGTAATGCTGTACGCTGGTGTTAACGTAGGCAGGCGCCGGAGGTAACGGGTGTGTTTCGGGATGGGCGCAGGCTGCAGAGTAAATAGAGTAAAATGAGGACCTCAACACGGGTCGGTGTGTGGACTCTTCAGCAGGTTGCCACGTATCTTCAAATTTCAGATTCTAGCTTGTTTGTGCGGGCGTTGATATGAAGGCCCCGTCTATCTCTAAAACGGGTTTTCTGTTTCTAGAAAGCCTGTGTCCACGTGGGAGCGTTGTCTGAAATGCTGTCGTCCACACGGAGACACAGAGAACGTACCAAACGCTATTTTAAAGGTCCGGTTGGAGGTCGGGCTGATACGCGGAAAAGAGAAAGTTCACTTTGGAACGTGTTTTAAAAAAATAACCTTTCTGGGTCACCTGGAACCCCAGACCGGACAGATATTTTTCTTTTTTGGACAGGGTTTGCACTCTATGTGTCCTTTTATTTTGTAAAAACCTTATTAACGGTATGTGAATGGCCGCTCACTGCTCACTCAGCGTGATGGGATAAATGCAGAGGACAAATTTCACTATGTGACCCATGTGCTGGGCTGCTGTTTATCACATGTGCCAATCACTTCACTTTACTTTAACACTTTACTTTATTGACGGTATGTGAACCGTATTAACGATATGTGAATGGTCACGGTGCATATTAATGGTATGTGAATCGTATTAACGATATGTGAATGGTCACGGTGCATATTAACGGTATGTGAACCGTATTAACGATATGTGAATGGTCACGGTGCATATTAACGGTATGTGAACCGTATTAACGATATGTGAATGGTCACGGTGCATATTAACGGTATGTGAACCGTATTAACGATATGTGAATGGTCACGGTGCATATTAATGGTATGTGAATCGTATTAACGATATGTGAATGGTCACAGTGCGTATTAACGGTATGTGAATCGTATTAACAATATGTGAATGGTCACGGTGCGTATTAATGGTATGTGAACCGTATTAACGATATGTGAATGGTCAAGGTGCGTATTAACTGTATGTGAACCGTATTAACGATATATGAATGGTTAAGGTGCGTATTAACGGTATGTGAACTGTATTAACGATATGTGAATGGTCAAGGTGCGTTTTAATGGTCTGTGAAGCGTATTAACGGTATGTGAACCGTATTAACGATATGTGAATGGTCACGGTGCGTATTAATGGTATGTGAATCGTACCAATGATATGTGAATGGTCACGGTGCGTATTAACGGTAAGTGAATCGTACTAACGATATGTGAATGGTAACGGTGCGTATTAACGGTAAGTGAACCGTATTAACGTTATGTGAATGGTCACGGTGCGTATTAGCGATATGTGAATCGTACTAATGATATGTGAATGGTCACGGTGCGTATTAACGGTAAGTGAATCGTACTACCGATATGTGAATGGTTATGGTGTGTATTAAAGGTAAGTGAACCGTATTAACGTTATGTGAATGGTCACGGCGCATATTAACGGTATGTGAATCGTATTAACAATATGTGAATGGTCACGGTGCGTATTAACGTTATGTGAACCGTATTAACGATAAGTGAATGGTCACGGTGCGTTTTAACGATATGTGAATGGTCACAGTGCGTATTAACGGTATGTGAATCATACTAACGATATGTGAATGGTCACGGTGCGTTTTAACGATATGTGAATGGTCACGGTGCGTATTAACGTTATGTGAACCGTATTAACGATAAGTGAATGGTCACGGTGCGTATTAACGGTATGTGAACCGTATTAACGATATGTGAATGGTCACGGTGCGTTTTAACGATATGTGAATGGTCACAGTGCGTATTAACGGTATGTGAATCATACTAACGATATGTGAATGGTCACGGTGCGTATTAACGTTATGTGAACCGTATTAACGATAAGTGAATGGTCACGGTGCGTATTAACGGTATGTGAACCGTATTAACGATATGTGAATGGTCACGGTGCGTTTTAACGATATGTGAATGGTCACAGTGCGTATTAACGGTATGTGAATCATACTAACGATATGTGAATGGTCACGGTGCGTTTTAACGATATGTGAATGGTCACGGTGCGTATTAACGTTATGTGAACCGTATTAACGATAAGTGAATGGTCACGGTGCGTATTAACGGTATGTGAACCGTATTAACATTATGTGAATGGTCACGGTGCATATTAACGGTATGTGAATCGTATTAACAATATGTGAATGGTCACGGTGCGTATTAACGGTATGTGAATCGTAGTAACGATATGTGAATGGTCACGGTGCGTTTTAACAATATGTGAATGGTCACGGTGCGTATTAACGGTATGTGAATCATACTAACGATATGTGAATGGTCACGGTGCGTATTAACGTTATGTGAACCGTATTAACGATATGTGAATGGTCACGGTGCGTTTTAACGATATGTGAATGGTCACGGTGCGTATTAACGGTATGTGAATCGTATTAACAATATGTGAATGGTCACGGTGCGTTTTAACGGTATGTGAACTGTATGAACGGTATGTGAACCGTATTAACGATATGTGAATGTCACGGTGCGTATTAACGGTATTTGAACCGTATTAACGAAATGTGAATGGTCATGGTGCGTATTAACAGTAAGTGAACCGTATTAACATTATGTGAATGGTCACGGTGCATATTAACGGTATGTGAATCGTATTAACGATATGTGAATGGTCACGGTGCGTATTAACGTTATGTGAACCGTATTAACGATATGTGAATGGTCACGGTGCGTTTTAACGATATGTGAATGGTCACGGTGCGTATTAACGGTATGTGAATCGTATTAACAATATGTGAATGGTCACGGTGCGTTTTAACGGTATGTGAATCGTATTAACGTTATGTGAATGGTCACGGTGCGTTTTAACGATATGTGAATGGTCACGGTGCGTATTAACGGTATGTGAATCGTATTAACGATATGTGAATGGTCACGGTGCGTATTAACGTTATGTGAACCGTATTAACGATATGTGAATGGTCACGGTGCGTATTAACGTTATGTGAACCGTATTAACGATAAGTGAATGGTCACGGTGCGTTTTAACAATATGTGAATGGTCACGGTGCGTATTAACGGTATGTGAATCATACTAACGATATGTGAATGGTCACGGTGCGTATTAACGTTATGTGAACCGTATTAACGATATGTGAATGGTCACGGTGCGTTTTAACGATATGTGAATGGTCACGGTGCGTATTAACGGTATGTGAATCGTATTAACAATATGTGAATGGTCACGGTGCGTTTTAACGGTATGTGAACTGTATGAACGGTATGTGAACCGTATTAACGATATGTGAATGTCACGGTGCGTATTAACGGTATTTGAACCGTATTAACGAAATGTGAATGGTCATGGTGCGTATTAACAGTAAGTGAACCGTATTAACATTATGTGAATGGTCACGGTGCATATTAACGGTATGTGAATCGTATTAACGATATGTGAATGGTCACGGTGCGTATTAACGTTATGTGAACCGTATTAACGATATGTGAATGGTCACGGTGCGTTTTAACGATATGTGAATGGTCACGGTGCATATTAACGGTATGTGAATCGTATTAACAATATGTGAATGGTCACGGTGCGTTTTAACGGTATGTGAATCGTATTAACGTTATGTGAATGGTCACGGTGCGTTTTAACGATATGTGAATGGTCACGGTGCGTATTAACGGTATGTGAATCGTATTAACGATATGTGAATGGTCACGGTGCGTATTAACGTTATGTGAACCGTATTAACGATATGTGAATGGTCACGGTGCGTGTTAACGATATGTGAATGGTCACGGTGCGTATTAACGGTATGTGAATCGTATTAACAATATGTGAATGGTCACGGTGCGTTTTAACGGTATGTGAATCGTATTAACGTTATGTGAATGGTCACGGTGCGTTTTAACGATATGTGAATGGTCACGGTGCGTATTAACGGTATGTGAATCGTATTAACAATATGTGAATGGTCACGGTGCGTATTAACGGTATGTGAACCGTATTAACGATATGTGAATGTCACGGTGCGTATTAACGGTATTTGAACCGTATTAACGAAATGTGAATGGTCACGGTGCGTATTAACGGTATGTGAACCGTATTAACGGTATATGAATGGCCACGGTGCGTATTAAAGGAATGTGAATCGCATTAACGGTATGTGAACCGTATTAATGGTATGTGAATGGTCACGGTGCGCTGGTCATGTTGCGAAGAAGAACCTGAGTTTCATACAGAAACCTTAAACTGCTGCTTTTGTCCACAGAGTAGAGATGATCTTTACATGATTCCTGCAAAGATGGTACTGAACCAAATTGAACCGAACCACGAATTCAGAACCGAGGTATGTACCGAACCGTGATTTTTTTCCAGTCTCATTCTGTACAGTAGCTCCATTATTGTGGTTTTTATCGAACGGCTGAGCCCTGAACTATCTATCAAGCGCGAGCGTTGTCTTATTTCCTTCCTGTCGGCCGTCTCCTCACATCTGACGGCAAATCCCTTTATCCCCCCAGCCTCTCACATCCAACCCAGAAACAAGTTTGACCCCTCCTGCCATGAGCCGCAGAAAAAATCCACAGTTGTTGTGGACGTTGGCTCTGATTGCGGGTTTACGGGAGACGTGAAGGGACGGAGGACAGGGTCAGGCACAGTTTGAAGGGTTTTTTTTTTGTCTTCGGATTCAGGGAGGAGAGGAAATGGATGTGTACTGGGGAGAAAGAAAGAAAAAAAACTGGATCAAAGAGGGGATTTGAGGCGCCTGAAGGGTGCAGGTTGATTGACTGTGTGGAGGTGAATTGATTTGTATTGGGAGCGTGGAGGAATGATGGAGGGTTTTTTTTATTTTTTTTTACCCTATCGTAAGTAAATCCCTGCAGGATGCGCTACAGAGACAAAGACAGAGGGAGGAAGGGATGGTGGGGAGGAGGAAGGATAGAAACATACCTTAAGCAGCACCTACAAAGATGGGATTTTTTCTCGCTCTCTAAATTGCCAACGTCAAGGCAGAAAAGCCGAAAAGTTTCAAACGGGTCGCACATATCAACTTACGTCAAAGACTCAGGCACTAAAACGCTCACCGTTTGTACTTTGGGAATGTGTTCTTCAAAGAAGAAGTCACTCTGCTCACTCGATGCGCTTTTTTTTTGCAAATGGCGGCAGACAAGCGACCACAGATGAAGTCTTTACGTTTCATTTTATTTCCTGACTCCTTAGTGAGCCAGTCTCTGCTTTTAGGTGGCCGGACCGAAATGAGAAAATCAATGTCGAGAAAAAACGCCGCACGGTCTGTTTGTACACCTCCAGGCTCCATTAGCCAGAGCTGCTAATATCGTCAGTATTGCAGACGGCGGTGGAATCCTGCAGTATCATTACATGCCCGATTACGCCGCAGTTTGCAAGGAAAGATTTCCCATCACCGTGACACCGTGGGCATCTGGACCCCCTAAATCGGGTTTTTTTCACATTAGTTTATCCCCGAGAAACCCCTTTTCCTCCTGCACTCGAAACACGGATTTACTTTTTAAATATCTTGTTATGTGTTCATTACTTAATCTGTTACTAACTTCATTACAAAATCGAATTCGCCATTTGATATATCTGGTTCAAAGTATACAACGGAATGACAATGTTAAGCATTCTGTTTGGGGGCGGAGTCTTTTTTAACTTTGAACTTGTCGAAAACGTTAGTTGGAGATTATCCCACATGAACAAAATATGTCACTTTGGGAGCTCAGTATTTGTGGAAGAATATTATCATGTGAAATACTGGCCTGGTGACAACAACGCGTCACCTAAACCACAGGGTAACGTTTGTGTCACCGACGTGCTGCACTGACCACATAATGTACAATATACTGTGAAAGTGTGGATTTATCTGGAGTTCAGGTCAATTCTGCAAAAAATTGAATGTGTAAAAGAAAGGTACCTGCCAAACGTTCTGGATGGATTTGAACATGCTGCCCGCAAAGACAAGGAATAGAGCAATGGTGCAACAGAAAATGGATCCTTGCATTGAGAAGAAAAGAGGTGGTGGAGTCACATCTGTCCATACGCAACTAATAATATAATAATAAAGTGAAGCGATTGTCACATGTGATACACAGCAGCACAGCACACGGTGCACACAGTGAAATTTGTCCTCTGCATTTAACCCATCACCCTGAGTGAGCAGTGGGCAGCCATGACAGGCGCCCGGGGAGCAGTGTGTGGGGACTGTGCTTTGCTCAGTGGCACCTCAGTGGCACCTTGGTGGATCGGGATTCGAACCGGCAACCTTCTGATTACGGGGCCGCTTCCTTAACCGCTAGGCCACCAACTTGGTGTAACGCTGACCTGCTCTTTTTTACCGATGTATGTTTGATAGGGATAGTAATAATTGCTATTTTTTGCATATCTATCTTCATGTCATTTTGATATCAACAAGTTATCTTCTCTTAATTTTATTCAACATTTATTCTTTATTGCACATGTGAGAAGGTCAGATTTGTTTGCTCAGTGTTTGCAAAACTTTTGCATTCTCTATATTTTAAGTGTGCATTAAATTCAACAGGATTGTGGGCAAGAACTTCAAGCATGAACTTTATGAAAGCACTAACTAGATATTTAAAGTGATAAAGTGAAGTGATTGTCACTTGATACACAGCAGCACAGCACACGGTGACAGTGAAATTTGAATATGTCCTCTGCATTTAACCATCACCCTGAGTGAGCAGTGGGCAGCCATGACAGGTGCCCGGGGAGCAGTGTGTGGGGACGGTGCTTTGCTCAGTGGCACCTTGGCGGCTCGGGATTCGAACCGACAACTTTCTGATTACGAAGCCACTTCCTTAATCGCTAGGCCACCACTGCCCCCTGTTTTTGGCCCTCGCGCCGGTTTGGTTTTTGTTTAATAAATCATTGTTTGCAGTATGTCCCACCTCTGCGCTTCATTCCCCCATCAGCTTGCGGATGTTACAGGCTTCCTATTATCCTTGGCGACAACCACACATACTACACACCAGGCTATTTTAAATTGTTTAAATTTTAAATTCTGTTCACATAGGTGGTAACTAATCCATAATTCCTCACTGTCTAAATGTTCTTGGTTATTTTGTGTGTAATATCATTGTTGAGCTTTTATGTTAATCTTTTATTAAGGCATGTGATGATGACGACGGAGCATGAAGGGGCTGTCCAGCCTCACTGAAGATTTTCATTGAGGGAAAAGTTGTGATGGACAACATCAAAGTCCTTCCAAAAGCTATGTGCATTCTGTTTGGACTTGCTTATGCACTGCATCTTGAGCATCCCAAGTCTATGAAGGTCACATTCCAGTTAGTCCAGCAGGTTCTTCTCGAATTGGTCCAGAGTGAATTAAAACCAAGGTTACGGACATTGAAAAACCAGCTTTGAATGTAAAGACAGCACTTGAACGCATAGTTCACTTATGCTGTTATTTTGGTTGACCATGTAGACACACACATTTCAAATCTGAAAGTGCAACCATGTATAATATTCCCTGTTCAAGAGCAAGTTGTAGTTCTACAGGCTGTGCAGTTATAAAAATGTACATGTTTAGATGTTACATGCAGAGATACCTAAAACTAAAGGTTATGAGGACATATAAAAATTCAAATACAAAGCTGCATTCATGACTGTTTGGAACTCTGTTCTGCCTTTTTGTCATGAGCAACCCATTGGTCTGTAAATGCAGATGTTCTTTTGGCATTTGTTAATGTTTAAGTTGGATCAAAATGAAGTGTTATTCTCATCAAGGATACAAAAGAAAAGTTACAGTACTTGTTTTATTGGACCTGCAACCAAATAGTTTGATGCACTGTTTGTACTTATTTGTATTTATTTCATCATTTTTTTTTCTTTTTTTCATTTCTGCTCTTCCAGGCACCTTTCTTTAAACATTGTAATTAAACATTAATTATAAAATCTAAGCTTGAATATGTATTAAGGTTCTATGTTAAAACAACTTAAATGGTTTAGTTTCATGTGGTGTAAAAACATAAATGGGTTAAGGCAACGGGTTTCCACACAGTTTTCTATTAGTGTCAACTAGTTTTGGTTTAGATTATGAGTACAAATTTTAAACACTTGGGTTGACTAGTCTAGACTAGAGTTGTCAAAATGCAAGAATTTCAAACTCAATGTCAAAACCTCAGAAAATACTTTATACTCAATTCCATTTTCAAAAAATGACAAAAAAAATAAAAGGCATTTTATTTCAACATAACGTAATTAATGCAGTAAGACAATATTAGTGGAAAAAACTTGGGACATTGGATTTACTTGAAACATGACACATACAGACCCAACAAGGACCAGACACGAGGAGGCTACATTTATACGCTTAACATCAAGTGCGCACAATCAGGATATCGGGAACACAAACAGTCAACACCGAACACGGAGCCGGAGCACCCCGCAAAGTCAGGACTCGGCAAATTGTTATGCTCTTAAATTAACAGATGGACTGTTATATTTTTAATATAATACATAACCGCTAGCCGCTACTGTAATGATTGATTATGATGAATGGCTTTGATAATTGGTGTGCCAGCCATTTAATTAACATTTAATAAATTTTTCTGCACCGACAGTCCTGCCAGTGCCATGAACATAGTCCAAGAACTGTTAAAAGTGAACTCCGTGATATGAGAGCGTGGATGCAGCTGCATGTGGGGGAGGTGGTAGATGGACCGACGCCCGAGAGCATGACGCCAAGTCCTCATCTGAGGTGAAACTGTTTTCTCTTATGTAAAGCAAGCAGAACAAGAGGAACGTCTTGATGTATGGGCAGCCACCCCCCGCTGTGACAGTGGCATTTTCAAAAATGGAAGCCTGCTAGTTCGCCAGATTCATTGCTGAAGCCGAATGCAGGAATGAATCTGCCTTTAAATCAGCCCTGACGGAGCACAGACAGTCTGAGACGCAGCACAGCAAACAGGCTGAAGGGAGGTGATTTGAGGAGACTTGTACCTGAATGAAAGCCTTGAGTGAGGGGACTAAACTGGGACTTTTTATGCACCTTGTGCCTGATGGCTTTTTTCTAAGGTAGATGGATGCTTTCAGGAGCCTGTAGAGCTTTCAAATTTGAAACAGGACAGCCATGGCCATGAATGCCTACGTCTTGGCATAAGCGCTGTTCTTTTTTATTTATTATTACTCTGCCTTTTGTTCGCAGATGCAGAGGCTGAGATGCAAAACCTGAGTTTTCAATAGTGCTTTGCTGGATCGGCTGTACCGGGGTCTTTCTAGGTCACTTTATTCTCTCTTCATGCCCAGGAAGACATTTTTATTTCTGAATGTTTTTTCAGTATGTAATAATCTAATAATAAAATAAAATAATCTATTTTTTTACAAATAGAACAATTCTCAACAACTCAGTGTTCATGTGGATTAAAAAATAGATAAAAATCCTGGAATTTAATTCATGTTGGTTCTGATTTGCAAAACAGAAATTCGGACCCAGCTGTTTTTATACATTACATTACACTTGAAAATATGCATTTTTGTCATTTAAAAAAAAGTATTTTGCATAAGCGCCTATATCTACTGTAAACAAACACATCACTCAGTGCATGTACAGCACTGGATTCAATATTCAGACAGGATACCTTGAATTTACCGTACGCCCAGTATTCCGACAGAGATGTCACGGGACTGTCATTAAGGTTTCGCTTTGAATTTGGTTCTGTTTTTTGTTCTCTACCCTCTGCCCCTGGAGCTAAATGATGGGTGTTCCACAGATAGCATATAGCAGTGCTCTCTCAAATCTGGATTACGCTTAATTACTGGGATGGATTAAAAGCACCCCAAGGAACACTTGTTGAGTGCCATATTGTGCACCGGGGCATTGTTTGTGTTCGGGTTCACATGTCGAAATCGGGATCCTAAATAAGGGGAGCCAGTCCCCTACAGGATTTCCTTGACAGCAGAACTAGAAGCTCGTCCAGTGTGTTGACTGAGCCAAGTGCTGGCAGATGAGAAACCCTTTGAAAATACATGCTTAGATTTGTTCAAACCGACTGATGCTGCGGAGATGATGATGATGAAATCAGCCCCATTGGGTTAAAGGCGTGACTTTATCCAGCGTTTCATCATGTGTGGAGCACCGATGGAAAATGTGAAAAGTCGAGAAGCCTTTTGAAAAGAAGTAAAGGCTTCTAGTGGCCTACAAACACCCCAGCTCCTTGGTTCGTATAATCATCCTTAAATTAGTGTAGATTTAGAAGAAATTGGACTGTGAGGTCTTCAGCACTCCTCTGCCTGCTCTGCCTCTGTCTCGTCTTGGTACTTGACAGAGACGCAGCATTTGATTGACTTCCAGACGCCTTCCTGAGTCCGGGAAGCCCTGGACGCCGTCATGTGGAACCCTGGAGCTGACAGGCCAGGCCATGATTTGGTAATGGCCGCCCCTGACCGCCATCTCCTCCTCCTCCTCTCAGGCCGGCGCCCAGGAGGGCCGCGGCTTATCTTTAATCACATTTAAATGGAAGTAAAATAAAGGATCCTTTACAAAGATCTACAAGTTTAATTCCACATGCAAAAAAAATCTAGTAAAGTTAGTTTTTTAAAGCATTATTTTTTCCTTGTTGTCTTCTTATCTTATCTGCTCATCTCATCTTGTCTTCATTTTTTTTCTTCAGGGTTTAATTTTCAGATCACATAATGAAATGTAACTTGTAGCAGGTTCATTCGTTCAGATATTCACATGAAGAAGCTTGTAGACATTTACAGCTACTTCAAATCCAGCTTTCTAAGTTAGAAAGCTTTTAGGAAGCTTGTATCCTGCTACTGTACTGATTGTAAGGTGTCCTGGATAAGGGTGTCTGATAATGGCCGTAAATGTAAATGTTACTCGGACCTCAGCACACCACGAACGAGTCCTCACCACCAGTGAGCAGTGGGCACCATGACAGGCGCCCGGGGAGCAGTGTGTGGGGACGGTACCTTCATCAAGGGGACCTCGGTGGCACCTTGGTGGTTCAGGATTTGAACCTGCAGCCAATTATCGACAAGGCCACTACTTTTCTAATGCGTAATACTGATATACGATTACTTTTTCCACCCGGAGAACATGATTGTGCGTCAATGTAACGAGTGGAGAACTTTGGGAATAAAGTGACCCGTACTTGACCTCCACTACCGATCCCACGTCTCTCCTGTGCAGAACCCAACACCAGATTCCACTGCATGGCCTTCAGCTGCCCTTCTGTGATGGTGAAATGTTCCTTGCTCCTCTCAAGGTTGATCTTCTCCTGTTACTGAACGGTACAGTCGGTATTATTGTTAAATTGATGGCTACTGCGGGTGACGCAGACTCAGCATACATCAGCGCTTCCTTTATTTCATTCATCTTCCCAGAGGATATATCTCTGTAAAGATGGAGAACCAGCAGGGTTCCGTGTACTGAGCCTCCATGCGTTTATATAGCTGTTACACACACAATCTTACAGCAGATCTTCCTACATTAACAGATGGGAAATAAAGACAAATCAATAAACATGGGTTTCAATTATATTTATTTATTGTAATATGTAAATATATATTCATTTATTCATGAATTTATTATTCTGTACGAATTGTCATTGTCCATGAGGACAGACATACCATTTGTAAAATATCTATTTATATCTGTATGATTTTCTGAATAGACAACTCACCTGGAGGAACTGGTCCTGTTCCATGGAAGCAGCGAGGCAAGTTTGAAGTGGTTCAAATTAAAATTAGTTAGAGGATTTTTCTGTTGTTGTTGTTGGTCACTGCAGAAATATTTGTGTATTTCTTGATTTTATTATTCCTGGGAATGATCCCTTCCTGGAGAGCATCCTGACTGGCTATAAAGCCTCATAACATTTACATTTACAGTTTTTACCAGATGCCCTTATCAGCTTACAATCAGTAGTTACAGGGACAGTCCCCCCCCTGGAGACACGGTAGTAAGTGGGATTTGAACCTGGGTCTTCATAGGCGAGTGTGTTAACCCACTAGGCTACTACCACATCTTATTATCCTGCTAAGATCGTTAGCTGGTGTGCTATATATATATATACACACACACACACGCACACACACATATGTGTGACTATAGTGTATGCACGAAGTAAAATGGGAGGAGCTGATTGGCCGCTGTTGACACTGGCTGAGAGCCTCGCTGTAGTTGCTGGGCTTCTTCATCTCAGTGTAAATGCCAGAGTTGAGCCACTTTCTGCTTATTTATTCATCTGCACATGTCCCCTGGTCCCTCTCTGACTCACACACAGCATCCGCTCGTCCTCGCCGCTCTCAGCTCCTTTTGTGGCTCCGTGGTGCCGGAGTCTTGCTTCCACTTTCTCTGTGTCTTCAGACGTCATTCAGGATTCTGCAGGGAAATGATCCGGATGCTGCTCATAGGTCTGCTGCGCGGAGCAGAAGGTCACGTAGAGCCTCCACAACGTGGCTGGAAAGGTAGAGCAGGAACGAATTCACGAGCGGTGAATCGTTTTCCTTCTCTTGGTTGGATTCTTGTTACTGTTTCTGGCAACAGTGATAGAAGGTTCTAGAGCTCCGAGAGCTCAAAGTAAATGCATTTGACTTTTTTCAAGCAGTGTTGTAGTTATTATGATGCCGGATGTCCAGTTCTAAACCTTTGTTCTCAAAAGCAACATTGTTTAAATCATGAATGCTTTCAACATTTACATGCATATTTCTTCTTAGGAGGACTGAATATTTTTTCAGGACTTCCTGTCCTGAACTCTGCACTGTACTGCACGGTATGTGACACTCGTCCTCATGTCTTTGGATTATGACACTGATGAGGAGGACAGGATCCAGTGGGGAAGCAGGAGAGGAGAAACCCTGAAACCCTGACAGCACAAGTGACACGCAGAGGGGGGCAATCTAGTGATCAGGACATGTCCCTGCTGAGGTTGTTGCTACGGTGGGTTGAAAGAATGGGAATGAAATGGGATTTGCTTCTGTTGATCATACGAGCACAATTCCTTTTATGGCAAAATGTTGCACATGACACATGGAATACACAAAAACCTTCAAATGGTGGTTGAACTACTACTCTCTTGGACCCATGATGAGGATGGTTGAGAATGAAAGTGGCCTGTGCTCGCATTGCATAGAGTGGATAAATTATTCAGAGTCTGTGATGGGTTTCCATAATTTCTTCAAATTCTTAGAACCCGGCACTAGGACCTCGTGCATCAATAAGAAACAGTCTAAATTTATACCTGACCAAAGCACCAATCTCATGCATTACACAACTTTAAAGTTAATTAAAGACTAAAATTGTGTTTTCATTTTTATTTATGAGTAAATTTCGCCCATCTCTCTTTTGAAACTTTTTTTTTTTTATTACTCTTTTGTTAAAGTTCGGCATGTCTTTAACAAAATTTTATTCCATTTATGAAACATGAGAAAAACAAGTCTTATCCTTTAAGAGCTTCCATCTTCCCTCTGTAGCTAATCTCTGAAGGTTCTTGGTCTGCTGTTTTTTGCATTGTGGTGAAATGGTTCAAATCTGATAAAAGCCCCACAAGCTGCTTAGCTGCTCCAGCTAACTGCAAACCACAACACTGAAGTGTGGGTAAAACAGTGAGTTTCGGGGAGAATTTGATGTGATCTTCTTCTCCATGTGAGACTGGTGGGGCGGCGCCCGAGCCCGACAGAATCCGAGTCCGGCTTTTTAAAAGGCCAGCCTTCATTGCACGTTACGAGCGCTAGACTAAGAAGGAAATGGAAATATGCAGGTTTAAAACATAAATCGCAAGGCTAGCCTCCTTTTCATCTCCTTAGCATCCAAAACCGCATCTCTCTCACGATTGCTTGACAACGAATTTTTAATTTGCGAATCAAAAATGAACGTTTAATAAAGCAACATGCAAATCATCCAGAAAGGATAGCTACTATAGACCGGAAGTTCTTATTTGATGACCGATCAATTATCAAACATCCCGACTCGACTCAGTCCCTACTAAAATGAGACTGAGCCCAAACCCTTGGGCCAAAATGTATAGTTTCTTCGTGGTCCTTTTTAATTGCTGAAAGTGGCGACAGTAGATCCGTGTTTACATGGTGTGGAGATGCGGCCAGTGAGGAGCCGTGAGTCTGATGCAGAACCTACATGGTTGCTTCTTCTGTCATTCGAATCCCCCCGTCGACAAACAGGGTTCTATTTTCCAGCGCAGCCCAACTTTCCCCCGTAATTGCCATCCTCGTACCACATTTTCATAATGAAACCTAATTATACATTTGTTGTGCTAATTACGAAATGGCATCAAATGGTTGAGTGAGAATGATCAAATTAAATTTCAGACTTGAATAATTAGATTTATGAACTTGTGCGTATGCCAGGCCCCCATTATGCGGCTGGATGCGGTAAGGAGCCGGCGAGCATGCTCCTCTGTGATTGGCCGAGGCACGGGCCATTAGGAGCTCCCTGCAAATGCACCAATATTTACGCCGCCTACAGAACACACTACACAGAGCGCGGTGGATGTGTGGATTTATTATGCATCATTATGCCAAGCAGATGTTATCCGTGCTACTTTTTCAAAACCTTTTGCTCTCAAGCGAAACACCAAAAACCCTTTTATACTTTAATAAGGCCCAAGTGTCTCGTTTTCCATTGCACAAAAAGAACAGAATGGCCCCGTTTATGTACTTAAAAGGTAAATACTTGCATCTGAATCGCTGGCATACTATTCACAATCATTACGCCAGTGAAGGACTGGTCCGTAATTCTGCTCTAAACAGCATTTAAACTGCTGCCGCCAACAGAAAGTAGGTAGCGCTCGGTGATGCACGCTGCCATAAAAGTGCACATTTTCAGTGACGGATGGAGTTCTCAACGATGCCGCCTAAAAACCGGACTGAAACGAGCACAAAACTGCAGTGGACACTTTTATTTGCATTTGCAGGTCACGTGACTCACAGGTCTCAGAACAATAAGTCACATGTAATTCCAAAAATGAACGGTGCAGTATGTTTGAATGGAAATCCTTTACATGCGGCAGCACATAGGTTAGGATCTTGGCTATGCAAGCTTCTATTCGAAATAATCTGCATCGATTGAATCGATGGACATCTCCAGTGGGTTCTGACCATCTATAATAATTCATACTCAAAAAAATTTTGAAAGGAATCCACGTAGTGTATGTGTCTTTGGATGGTGGGAAGAAACCGGAGAACCCGGAGGAAAACAGCACCAACATGAGGAGAGTATGCAAGCTCCACCCACACAAGGTTATCAGTAAAAACAACAATAGTTATCAATAAAAAAACACACCAATATAACAACATCAGTCCATGTCCATCCATAAATCTCACCAAACACCTTCAGACACACACATCCATACATTAGGGGAAAAGGGGTGCACAACCATAAATATAGTTCAGTTTATTTATGAAAACGTAAAATATCTAGTGTTGAGCCTGGATCTTTAAAAAATGAGGGAAATACTAATACTACACAATACTAATACAAAATACTGATACTACAGTAGTAATACTACAATACTAATACTACACAATACTGATACTACAGTAGTAATACTACAATACTAATACTACACAATACTAATACAAAATACTGATACTACAGTAGTAAAACTACAATACTGATACAGTAGTAATACTACAGTAGTAATTACAGTAGTAATACTACAATACTAATACTACAATACTGATACTACAGTAGTAATACTACACAATACTAATACTACAATACTAATACTACACAATACTAATACTACAATACTAACACTACACTACTAATACTACAATACTAATACTACAATAGTAATACACAATACTAATACTACAATACTGATACTACAGTAGTAAAACTACAATACTAATACTACACAATACTAATACTACAATACTGATACTACAGTAGTAAAACTACAATACTGATACTACAGTAGTAATACTACAATACTAATACTACAATACTGATACTACAGTAGTAATACTACACAATACTAATACTACAATACTAATACTACACAATACTAATACTACAATACTAACACTACACTACTAATACTACAATACTAATACTACAATAGTAATACACAATACTAATACTACAATACTAATACTGCTGCACAGAAGACAATGAAAGACAAAATGCAACCCAAGCAGTGATATTAAAACAGGATTTGTTGTTTCGCTGTAGGTCAGCGCACAAGTTAATGCCCGGGGAACATATTCCTGCAGGGCTTCGCGCGGAGCCGGAGCAACGTGCAAAATTCATATTTCCCCGTAGCCGAATGAAGGTGCATGAACCCGGGGACCTCGTTCGGAAACTGGGCTCCGGAGGAAAATTTAGGGTGGCGCAGTGGGGCTGACCTCGGGATGCAGGTTCACCGCTTCGCGAGCGTGTTGCGAAGTGAGGTGGCTTAACAACTGAAGTGTCACGAGGGCGCATTTAAGATGTCGAATTAAAAGAGCGCCGCTGAGGCAGCGAACAAGTGCTTCCAATTTTAGTCTGGTCACACGTTAATTAATCCTAACGGAGAACACAAAGGGCGAGGCTTTCAAGGGACACCCGGGTCTCCAGTGCCCGTACAACAAAGCGCTATAAATTTGTCAAATAAATAGATATTCATACAGAGCCAGTGTGTTCCTGTCCGGCCTTTTCAGCGCCGATCATTGCTCGCACTTTGATATCTTGCACCCAAATTACGCCGCAGACTGTGGGCAAAGCGGTGGCCTCGCCACTCGGTTCCTGCCCCGGAGCGAAACGAGGGCCTTTCAAGTGATCAGGCGGTTAAATGATCAAACCATTACTGCCAAGAGGCATTTCCAGCCTGAAGAGGAAGAATCTTTTATATGCTGTGTAACGCTCCTCAGAGGCAGGAGAGCAGGGCAAAATGGGAATGGCTTGGAACCCTGGGAACTGTGCGTGTCCTCCATGTCTGGTTGATGTGGGACATCAGTGTATGTTGTTGCGTTGGGTGGTAGTAGCCTAGTGGGTAACACACTCGCCTATGAACCAGAAGAGCCGGGTTCGAATCCTACTTACTACCATTGTGTCCCTGAGCAAGACACTTAACCCTAAATTGCTCCAGGGTGGACTGTCCCTGTAACTACTGATTGTAAGTTGCTCTGGATAAGGGTGTCTGATAAATGCTCTAAAATGTAAATGTAAATATAAAATGTTGGGTGGAGGACAGGGCACAGCGAGGTTCCTGAGGGTAAATGCATAACTGAATTAGATGATTCACTTACAGATTGGCTCAGATGCCTCATGCACTGTCATTGCATCTCTCCCTTCTTCCTTTGGGCGTCTGAGCTAAAGTTAAGCTGGTTAAAGCAACGAGCATTAAAATGTTATTTTACCCGACTTTGCCATTTGTATTTTTTCCAAAATTGTCATCTGTGCACAAACAGTACAAATCACTGCAAGAACATCTAAAATTGCCATGAAATAAAATTTGAGAAGTTGCAACTAAAAATGGAGAATGCAATTGAAGACCGTCGCCTGCTTGATCTTAAGTTGGAATCTTCTGCCTTGAGGAAATACAGGCTGCATTTTCATCAATCCACCTAATGTATATGATTCTTAAGATTTTTCAAAATATCTGTACCAATCACTATATGAGTGCATATAGTGAAGATCATTAAAATACAAATCAAAACCAGAATTGTGATGTCCAACCAGATAAATGACTTCATTTTCTCAAGTGGCTCACTGTCAGGGGTCAGCATTCACACAACTAGGGCATTTAATAAGTCAGATTCCTGCACACAAGACATGTGAAAAGCAAAATGACACAAACAGGAAATATTTATACTTAACATTACAGGTGCACACAATCTGCGAATCATCTTTTTACTTACGGCCTGATGCTCCAACGCTTGATCTTATATTGCTCACCTTTAACCTTTCATCAGCTACACTCTGCAACCACTCTGCATGAACTACACGCACTGCGTGGGGCTCTAAAAATGCTGCAGCACCGTGCAAACGCACTAATCCCTCAGGGAAATATTAGAAAGGGAAACTCGGCAAACAGTGCATGGGCAGTGCAGCGCGGTAATGGCCATATTGCAGACGGAAGGTGGCTGCAGGCGAGGGCTCGCCTTCCTGAAGCGCTCTCCCCGGAGAAGCGGAGCCCTACTGAGCGTAACGGCGAACGGCGCACATCAATCAAGTGTCAAGCGAAATCGAATCAGACTCCAGTCACCTTGTTACTGTCCAGGAAATCCGCCTGTTGTCTCGGAGTCAGGACGCAGAGCTCCTAACGCTTAATTCGAGGGGAACGCATGAATTCACCAGCGGCGGGAACTGGGAAGTTGTTTTTAAAACCTGCACTAATTCTAGGCTGGAAATTCAATTTCGCTGGTGAGCCCTGTTTAAATTGCCTACCTGTGGCCTTCAGCTTACTGGCCAGTGTACCTGCTGAAAAAAAAATGATAATAATGCAGGAATAAATAGTGCAAGATTAATTGAAAATGGTTTCCGGAAGCAAATAACTTGAGAGCACGAAGCCCACACTATAAAAAACACGCTGGAGAATGGAGAAAACCTCATTAAAAATTGCCTAAATTGTTTTAATGAGAAATCATCTCATCTTAACAAGGCCGTTATTTTGTTAAAAGAGGATTTTCCTCTCCCACTCAATATAACAATCGTATAATATCAGCAGGGCGTCACCGGGCCGGATTTAGGGAGCCTGGTTATCATCAGCAGTGCACATTTGATCATGAAGACAGAGAAGACAGAGAGCCCCAAGTTCTATAGAACTTGTAAAAGTAGCTATTAAAAATGGAAAAAGTTGATGCATCCAAATAATGATGAAAATGCACAGCATGCATTACAATCCATTTCTTTTTGCTTTCAGTAACACTGCTGATCTCTGGAGGGACGCTATAAAAACTCGGTTCGGTTCCAGTCTCTGTAAACACACTTATGGCTTCCTGTAAGCAGGAGTCTTCGGATGGAAACTGTTGTTTGATTGATCTGAAGAGAGATCAGGCTCGAGATTTCAGCACATTTACCTTGGTCTAATTGCAAGACTGTGTGTCACAGAATGTATTATTTTTATTTTATTCCATTTCATTGTAATGGAGTAAAACATCACCGTGCAATATTATGGATAGAATCACATAAAAGGCGGGAAATGTCCACAGATCTCTTGAATACTGAATATTGGGTCATAATGTAATGTCTATTAATCATACTTATCTAGCTATATGCATACATGCATGCATATATATATATATATATATACACACACACATAGATATTATTTCATGAAGAAAATGCAATTTAACAAGAGGTTCAGGCTTTTTTTAAGGCTACTGGGCAGAAATTGTCCGTTTTATATTGAATTAGTGATAAAGAGATGTTCTGGGAGCATTTAAGCACTGTACGCCGATCCTCCTCATTACTTAATGCTGTGTTTTTGTGGAATATAAAAACCGCCTGGTAGCCCCACATCCACAAATCCACCCATAAATTGACACCAAGTAAATGATCTTGCACTGTCTGTATTGCTTTAATGTGCATCGAACGCGGTTTATTTAGGTTCGGGAGTAGCTGAGCACGCTGCCTGGCTGCTGGATTACCTGGCCGTGCCACTCTGGTGACATGGACACAAGGCCAGCCTGGTGGCGGCGTGCAGATGGATTAGGCCAGGCAGGATCTCCTGAAATGAATTATTATTCTCACGTGCGGTGCCGCTTTGACGGGCTGCATCCTTAACAACATGCAAGCATTTTTTGGGGCAGTGGTGGCCTAGCGGTTAAGGAAGCGGCCCCGTAATCAGAAGGTTGCCGGTTCGAATCCCGATCCACTGAGGTGCCACTGAGCAAAGCACCGTCCCCACACACTGCTCCCCGGGCGCCTGTCATGGTTGCTCACCAAGGGTGATGGGTTAAATGCAGAGGACGAACTTCACTGTGTGCACCGTGTGCTGTGCTGCTGTGTATCACATGTGACAATCACTTAACTTTTTTTTTTTAGCAGGAACCTGCATTTTAATACAAATAATTACAAACAACACACAGCCTCGAAGGCGGTGGTGGCCTAGCGGTTAAGAAGGTTGCCGGTTCGAATCCTGATCCCCACACGCTGCTCCCCGGGCGCCTGTCATGGCTGCTCACTGCTCACCAAGGGTGATGGGTTAAATGCAGAGGACATGTTTCGCCGTGTCACCGTGTGCTGCGCTGCAGTGTCTCACAATGACAATCGCCTCACTTTCAGCCTGGACAATAGTAGCCACACACAGCACATTTCTTTTCTTTTTTCATTTCTGCAATATTTGTAAGGCACAGCTGGCGCTGTGGCAGCCTCATTGTCAAAAGTGGCGGGCTTGGGAGGCATTTTCTTTTAAGACTTCGCTCACGAAGTGTCGGACTCGGTAGCCGTGTCAGGGTCCGCTCCATCACCGAGCGGGAGAAGCTGCCTCTAATGAAGAAGAGAGCGAAACAGAGCCGGGAACCCCTGACACGTCGGAGTTCCTTTTCCCTGCTCCTGACGGCTAGAGATCAGAACGTAAAGAACGTCTAAGCAACGTCACAGTGAAGGCGCGGTAGAGGTGAGAACGTTATACTCCTTCCTAGTTTAATCACTCGGACGTTGCAGGCTGGCTGAATGGGGCGAAAACAGTAGCTTCAGCTCGGCCCCAGCAGCCCGTCCCCAGTCACGTCCTGATGACACGTCTCACGCCAACAGTGTATGAAGCGCTTTATTCTGAGATGACCTTCCTGGACCACGCAAAAACGCAACGCTTGTCCAGATAACTGCTTCGGCGTTTCTGCACCAAATCATTTTACATAAAACAGACATGCAATCTTGACATGAATAATGTCGTTTTTCATCCCTTTCAACTTTCGGGCAAACATCTCATCTCAAACAGCACAAAATCCAATTTGCAGCTCTTTGGCTCTCTCCATAATGCAATCTGATATTTTCCTCTTATTTAATTTCCAATGAAAGTAAACCAGCAGACCACTCACATGGCCGCGTTGCCATTTCTTTGTCTCTTCGCAAAACAATTATCCTTTCGCTGGAGGCTGGCGGCACAGCTTAATGCAGTTGTCAGGACATTATGGGAATGAATCTAATGGCCGGAGAACCCCCAACAACCTCTTCTGCACCTATAAACTCAAACTGGATTTCGCTGTTTAAAAACATACTCATGTTCTCGATAAGATGCAGATGTTGGGATGAGTTGCAGAACGCTGGGCGATGGTTCCATGGCAGCTCGCTGCGACTAACCAGTCCCAGTTAAGGGGTCAAACAATCAGTCATGTTTCTCGAACCCTCAGCATCCCAATCACAAGTCAGTAATCGAAATTCATGCAGTCGGAACATTACGAAAGTCATGGTAACCATGGTTGCTAGTAGCCAGGGCTCTAGGGCGGAAAGACACAAACACTGATAAACCGGTGAAGATGCCTGGATGCAGGCAGAATGTGTGAGGACGCATGGCAGGGTGTGGAACACCGAGAACATGCACAGCCCAAGCTTCTAATGCCACCACCTGAGACGCCTTAAACTCAACCATATCTCGTTCTCCCTCGCCGGCTGTTGCCACCACGCCTGGGGCATTCAGGATGGAATAAGAAGCTCCTGTCTGCTGGAGCCACACTTTGCAGCCAGCTCTCCTTAAAGTGGTCAAACGTCTTCTTGCTTCCTGCATTCGGGATGTGGAAAATGCGCCATTCCACACAGCAGAAATGCAGGAATGGTCTGAGGAACATGATGATGAGATCAAGGGTTCACATGACCTCCAAATCCCCGCAATCTCAAACTGATGAAGTATCCATTGGATGAGCAGGAACAACATGTCTGATCCATGGAGGCCCGACTTCATAAGGCACAGGACTTACCGGATCAACAGATATCACAGCAGACCACCAGAGAACTTCTATAATATAGGTGGTGTGCATCTGTTATCTTCCATGTGAAGCACCACATACACACACAAACGTGCAGAACATCTCTGGTCTTTGACCACTGAATGTGGTGCATGTTGAGGAACAAAGACACGGAATTACTGGGAATATGGGTCCACCTTAATGCCACCTGCCACTGGGTAATTGATCTTGGTGAGAAGGTGCCTGTCGTGGCCGGGAGAGAGCCATTCCATTCAGAGACGGCAGAAATTGAACGTCTGTCAGATCCCATCAAACTGCGAGATCCTGCTCAGAATTTATATCTCGGCCTGCCAGCGTGCTCTCCAGGAGCCGGGCGGCAGCTTTTTATGTTGGGTGCATCTGAGAGAGAGACGGAGAGAGAGAGAGAGTGAGAGAGACAGAGAGAGAGAGAGAGAGAGAGAGAGGAGGAGGAATTAGCTTTGTCGTTCATCACTGCCTCTTGAAAGCATGATAATGAAGACATACGTGGAGACGGTCATAAATTAAGAGGATGAATAGACGCCATTTGCGGCAAGTTGGAGAGCGATTTCACTGATGGCAGAGTAATTTCCAACCTTCCGATTGGAAATGCAAATTGATTTTAAACAATCGGGACACAGATTCCGCTGACTCTTCAGAATCATCTTGCTTTTTTAATCACGGGGTAGTGGTGGCCTCTGGTAGGAAATAAACTCGTAATCAGAAGGTTGCCGGTTCGAATCCCGATCGGCCAAGGTGCCACCGAGGTCCCCTTGATGAAGGTCCCGTCCCCACACGCTGCTCCCCGGGCGCCTGTCAGGGTGCCCACTGTCACCAAGGGTGATGGTTAAATACAGAGGACACGTTTCACTGTGTCACCGTGTGCTGCGCTGAAGTGTTTCACAATCACTTCACTTTCACTTTCATATTTACATGTGAGGGTGGGTGATGTTGCCTGATGCCAGTCAATGTAGTGATGAGATTTGCCGTGTTGAAATGGTTCTTGAAATGGTCCGTAATGGAGACCGAGGGAACTTTTTTACTGCGACAGCATTTCTGATTTGATTTAATTTGATATTTTATGCTGCGTTCACAACAGCAGTAATAATTGACTAAAATTAATACTGCAGAACTGACGTTTGCATGTTAACATTTCATGGTTCAGCTCAGAATCAGCATCAAGACAAACTGATTTAAAATGAATTTCAAATATTTAGCATTATTTTTTACCGCTATAGTATAATATCATTGGACATCCCTCCTACTTATGCACACTGAATTAACTTTATTAATAGCAATACATTCACTTACTTCACCATCTGCAGTGACCCAGATGAACACAGAAGCTCACCTTGCGCCCGGCCCCTGGAGTCTTCAGGGGGGGACACGGCGCTTGGATCAAACCGCAGGGACAACACAATAATAACCGAGAAAATTGCCTTTCGGTACGAAACGTCTGGTGAAAATAAAAGCGTATTCCTCCCTCCCCGTAACCACCCGGTCAATTTAATTCCAGGCCACGGAGGAGAGGTGTGACTATGAGGATATGTGGCCTTTTCGACTTGATTGTGCGCCGTGCGCGGCGCCTCGGTGAAAAATGCATTTAAAACGGCGGAACCGGGCCGGGAACGCAGAACTCGCTATTTGTCAATGCCAAGCCACGCCTGTGCGTACGTTCTGCCCCGTTCTGATCGCCTCAGAACATTTTACCAAACGAACGCGCTCCCCGAGCACCAACACGCAGTGTTCCTTCATGTCCAGAGACATCCATCAACGGTGACCTTGCAGAGCTCCGCGCCCAAACTCCATTAAAAGCTCCTTTTTTTTTTGTTCTAATGACTCGGCATTGTTGTACTTCTGGGCAGTTTTCAAGCTGATCGCATTTACAGATGCCACCGCCGCCCAGATAAAACAATTACCGAGTCCTGGACGGGGGGACGCTGCCGAGCGAGGGCCCTAAACTCCATCTGTGTGGAATTATGGGGAGTGACACGGCGCTGCTTCATGCACTAGAAAGGAAGGGCTTCTGAAGCCAGACGACGGGAGTCGCCAATCCATCATGAGACTGCACAGTTAGTGAAGACTTGAGTTATTACTAATTAAGCTGGCCTAAAATGTCGCTGAAGAGTAAAATAAATGGACGTTTATGAATGATTTTCCGAAATCATGTCTGTTTTCGAACAGAAATGTGATCGTTGCAAGAAAGCAGAAAAACGGGAAGGAAGTTTCTAAGTTACTACTATTTTAACTATTGTAATTTTCTGTGGCAGTACAAATAAAACGGATACTTTTTGTAAGAAAAATCATGTTTAATAGCCTATGAATATTTTGAAAAATTGACATTTTGCTAAACTACGAACTTTCTTAACATTTTACTTGAAAAAAAATTCAACTTTGGATGTACAAAAAGTAAAATGTGAATAAAATCCGGAAAGTGGTTGGTTCTAATTATCCTCTCCGAGGTGGACAGCATCTTCACTAAAATCTCACATAAACAATTACTAGCTTCTCGTGTCTATAAAGGAGAAATAACGCACAAACGACCATGCTGTGATAGCATCTTGATCTCGATATCTTAGACAGGGACACAGATTATCTGGGAGATTATTTAAATTGGTCTGCTTCATTCTCCTGCCAAGCAGTGAGTCCAGCAGACTCGTCCCAGCATGTCCCCGCCAATATATCCACTTTCAATACGTCTGTAAAAAAGGTTCTTATGATTTATTGACTGAGTGGCTAGAGAACATGCATATAAAGGATTGCGGGGTTTTTAGTTTGTTTGAAAAGGATTTATGAGCTTCTTCTGAGTACAGTGATGCATTTTAATGTCTTTAAAAGGCCAAGGACAATGTTGAGTGAAGCTATAACAGATCCTGTCCTGTCTATTAAGAAAACGTGGCTAAGGAAGTGGCATCCAATACAGAACACTGGCTGGCTTGAGAAATGTTCAGTAGACCCTAAAGCCACATGAGGAGCTTTCCTCAAGGCCGCTTACATTCCTCCATGGTCCAGATTGTGGTACCAATGACCTTGTTCTGCTTCCTTGGATGACATTTGGTGGACACAGACTACGCTGTAGAAGAAATCCTTTACTAAAGACGATTGTTCAATCAACAGTCACTGGTTCTTATGTTGTGCGCAGTAAAAAAATGTAAATGCTTCAAATAAGGGTGTCATCTGACTGCTGGTTATCAGAACATTATCTGCAGTTTATGATACTTGAAATTACACTCATCTGCGAATGATGAATCAAGTCAGGCTTTACATTAAATCAACATGACAAATTTACTACCATATTTTGTTATAGGTATATTTTGCACAGCAGTATCTTTGCACTGTTTTTACTTGGCACCTTGCATTACATTTATTTCTCTGTCTCTCTACATTTTCTCTTTGTCTTCTTTGTTATTCTTGTACTGTCTTGTACTGGTATGTAAGGTTGTTTAAATGTTAGATGTAGAACGTTGTTTCGTTTCAGTATGTACCGTGAAATGACAAGAAATCTTGATAGGAACATATTAACATAGTTGCCTCAGAAACCTATTAAATAACAAGTCATTACCCGCAGTAAAAATGACAAACTTTTCTCCATGACACGTAATTAGATTGTGGCGCAGAGTCTGCCCGTAACCATCTCCACACCACCTCCCGTCTCTCCGCATCGTCCTCACCTGCCGGCGGTGAAATAAAATGGCCATCACCACAGAATTAATTGAATTCGGTCCCCACACTGTCGTGCTGTAATTACCAAGCAAAATAATCCGGGCCCAGAAGACGAGGCGCGCGGCCCCCTCCACAGTCATTAGCAGGGGGGAGGGGGGGGGGGGGGCAGGAAGTGCTGAGAAACAGAGCAGAGCTTTCATTACTACCACTACTAACGTTAATAATACGTACAAAACACAGAAACGTGGGTGACTGATGCTCCATGGGCTTTACACTGGATCCACTCATTTATATATTAAAGCATATAAAGCATTTTACCTTTCACGCCCTTTTGTAATTTAGTTTAATTATTTTAGTATAATGAGAGAACAACAGACTAGCACGACATCTGCATCGGAAACGTAGGTGCGTCGTGGGACTCACTCGTTTGGACGTTTTACCAGCAGACGCAGACAGACTGTCTAGACAGGCAGGTCATTATTGTGCAAGACTGCTGATCTCAGATCAGTCGAAACGCCAGGGATGTTCTGCGTGTCTCCGTTTACTTATTTCTTTCAGACCTGGACTGCAAGAGGCTGTCGCTTCGCCTCGTTTCTCCCTCTACGGTGCATTCGTGAAGCCGCTTAGATCTCCAGTGTGTGGCCACTGCTGACATTTCATTTCCCTGCCTTCCTTCCATATTAATTCAGCTCCTGGCAGCCACACCTCCTGCACAACTCCACCAGCGTGCAAATGGCCCTGAAGAAACACAAATTCATTTGCCCTTTACTTCTCTTCTCCGAAATGAGATAAAAGGATGTTTCTGAAGGGCCACCGCTGTCGGCCCAAAGGCTCCCACGCCATAATGCTTTCATAAGAACGCCAAGGCCTGGCACAAAAGCCACGGCCCTTCCTCTTATTCCCACGCTGTATAATCACTTCAGGATGGAGCCGTGAAGCAGGGCGAGAACCCACGCATCCGCACCTAAAGCTCAGCCATCCGTTGGCTGCGACGTCCCTGCCGCGGCGCCATCACCGTTGGCTGGCAGCTCACTGCCATCTGGATTTATATTCCAGATTATCCGTCATTTTCCGCCACTCCAATCCGCGTACTTTTTTTTGCCAGCTTCCCTCGCTGGAGCAACCAAGCAAGGAGCAGCGGCGTGCATATTAACAGCGAACGGGGTGAGATTATTCCGTCTAAAGGCCATCTGCTTCTACCTCAGGTCGTGTAGCTGCATGAAATAGTCCTTCCTCTATTTACAGGGAAAGTCAGCTGACCTTTCGTTTAGAACAGATGAAAATTGTTCACTACAAGAAGTGTGTCGGGATTTTACAGGATTAAAATGCCAACTGCTGTTTAAAATCATCCGGCGCCAGGGAAGTCAAGCGTTTACAGCTCCCCCTCATGGAGCCATGGCTGCCGAAAAAAAAAATGTCAAAAATTGAGCAGTGGGTGTTGAGGTACAGCAGTGAACAAGCATGGTTACAAATATAACAGGGTCCCAGTGTGCATATGAAATGTAGTACGGGGAATATGGGACTTTTTACCATTTATTCTGTTGCTACCTTCAAAAGGACAGAGGTTTCAGGGAGCCTGATGCTAACCCTGATGGAGCCCCCAGGGTCCAAGGCAATCAAGAGCCAGCCGCTACGTACCCAGGCCCCAATTTATTATATTACGTATATTTTGTGTGTAATCATATATTGTGAATTGTACATAGTAATATACGTTGATAAATTCTATAATAATATATTTTATATGTAAGCAATGTTTAAATAAATTATATAGAATATATATGACAATATTTGAAAATACTGCAATTATTGCCGTTTTCCTTTTGATATACTACTATATATACTAATAGTATATATACTATTTCATATGATATTATATATTGAAAAAGACATTGCAAATACATGGAGAAGTTAAATGGGGGCGGGCCACAGGGAGGAGGGCTGTAAAAAGGGCCGTTTACGTTTTAATGCTGCTAGCACTACGTCCCAACAAACTCTACTACAAAACAAATCGTTTTGTAGTAGACACTTTCCTTTAACCATTTAAACTATGTGGTCATGCCACTTTTTTCTGCAGGGTACAGTGGACGGTGCTGAAGAAAACCACCTTTCTGCTGGTCTAAAACGCACCTTCATGTGCATTGTGCTAGTTTCTTTGCGCCCCGATGGACTGATATATTTACATTTTATAGTAAATTTACAGCATTTATCCAGAGTGACTTACAGTCACTTTGCTCAGGGACACAATAGGCGAGTGTCCACCCCACTGATGTAGATTATGCCTGTCAGCAGGGAGCGGGAGCCTGGAAATTGTACACTGGCTGAGTTGAAAGGATGTGGAGGGTCCCCTTCTGAACCCTGAGGTCTGTGAGTTATCATTCACTCCCACCTGACAGGGGCAACTCCAAGTGTGCACATCGGTATCCTAAACAAGCATCCTGCAAATAACGTCTCCGAGCCAACAAACAGACCATTAGCGGCGTCACTCGCACATCCATCAGGCTCCTTTCCAGGAACACATTTCTTCGTCATTCACCGTTCTTTCCGAACGTCCGTTTCTAATTATTTTCTGTTTCTGAAGCTGAACAGTAGTTGCCGGGAAGCCCCGTTGCAGCAGATACGCACGGCAATTTAGTCCACCCTGCACATCTGCGGAGCGTGAGAGAAAAGCCGAGCCTCCGCACTGTGCCGAAGCGGAACTAACAACCGAACATCACACTGTGCGTGTTCGTCTTCTGCAGCGGCCTGCCGTTCAACATTCAGGTTGAATTCGGTGTTCAGACCCCACTGGAGAGCTGATCAGGGCTGCCCACATTCATATATTCCACAGAGCACCAAACAATTCAAACATGTGATATAAGAATTAACATTCGTAATTCAGAGTTTTACATGAAAAACATGCCTTGTAATTGGTCTTATAAGCCTCTAAAAGACTATTTCGGAATCCTTGCCATTTGTGATGCCGCACGCCATCTTTTTAAAATGTGCGAGTGCGTGGGATTAGTACGGCAATCGATGCTTTGATGATGCTTTAAAAAGTTCTGTATGAATTTGCTGTTCTCTATTAGAAATTCCCGTTATGTGTCTCCGCTTCACATAAAACCAGACTGGAGTCACAACGTAACGGGAATGTACATCGAATGTGAAACCCCAGCAGTCCCCTGGCGAGCCGTTGCTACTGAAACAGAACCCGGCCTCGGCGGCCACGGTACAAGGTGTGTGTGATCACAATCTCGCGCCGTGAAAATGTACTTCAGCGAATCAGAAGATTTCAATTATGATTACGGGGCAGAGCGTGGACCAGGAAGTATTCGGCGGGAGGCGGCGAAAAAACCGACCCGGCAAGCGCAATATTTCACTCCTGGACAGGTGGGGATAGTGATGCTGAACACGGCCATTCATCAGCGGCTTTATTTATTTGGCCTTTTTTTTTATTTTTTTATCTCCTGGAAATACAGTGCTGCACCGTTTCATATTCATATTCTCTTGTGCGCTGATGAAACGTCGCACTCCGCTCGGAATGAAGATGCAGGCCTCTCCTCTGGATTAGCAGCATGCTGATGCGCTTTATTGACGTGTGTTCGGCACAGATATACAGTCCTTTTCAAGAAATGCTCCTTGCTCTGATAGAACAGAGCCTGGCTTGTTGGTGTGACGTTAATGGCCTTGTATTAATGTGCAAATCATAAGTGACGTGATTGTGAGACACTGCAGCGCAGATCCAACAGAAGGAGTCAGGCGGAACGTGGATGAACAAGTAAATGCGAGAAGATATCAGAGACAGGCTCGTATTGTACATCCAGACGAGGGTCGGCGGTGGTGGTGCAGGGTACTGCAGGGCGGGGCCAATCAGAAACGGTGGTGACTGAACATCAGAAGACAGGCTGAGGACGTGACAGTGATCCAACATCCAACACGATGAAGGACATACTACCAGCGAAAGACATGGCTTCTCTTTATTGCACTTTGCTTTAATGTAATTTGCTTTCAGTTACATTTCCACTGGCATATAGAACCCCAATATATATAGAAATCCAGTGAAGTGAAGCATTTTATTACAAATGCTGCAAACCCATTCAAGCACGAGCCAATTCCATCATCTCAGACCTTCTAGCAGCTCTAACGGAGAAGTTGCTGGGATGGAAACTGTGCCGCGCTTTCAATTTAACCGTTATTTTTTTTTTTTGATAGATTGAAATGATTTCACTGTCTTTTTGCACCCAGTACATCTCCCAGTCGGGGGCAAGTTTTACCTAAGTGGCTTAACGTTGAAAAAAATGACAAATGGCTGCTTTCCTCAGTGTGAAATGTACGTGACGCTATTTCTTGTGAGTACCGCCAGTCACCGGTGGGCTGTGTGGACCCCATGCCGGCTCTCTTTTGAGCCATGTCACCACGTCTGAATACTCTATCCCAGTAATGCAGATAACAAGTAGGGGGCGGAGCCAAACACAGAAGCACAGCGTGATGACAGCTGGCGGAGTTTGAAATAAACACTTTATATTTCATTACCCTCCATTTGGTCTGTGTATGTCCACTGCCAATGACGAAGGGCTTCTTTCAGGTCCGCCTCAGCCCAAACGTGGCGACCAGACGGGTCTGAGACCACAGTTCCAACCCGAGCAGAACCCAAAAAGCTGAGGTCAACGTTCCGCCCCCGGTGCTAATTGGGCGGGAGAAGCGTCGGGAGGAATAAAAACGGCAGTGGAGCAGATGGCTGCGCAAACCTGAGCCGCGTAACTAATCGGGTTACGGAGCGTCGGAGGCGCCCCGTAAACGGAATATCTAATCATCTCACGTCTCTGGGGCAATCAAGGCCCCCCCACTTGGATTAAAAATCAATGTTAAACTGGATTAAAGGCCTTGTTTCCTGGGTGGGGGTGAGTGACCTGCGGCGCCGCTGGAATTAATTCTGCGCAATGCGGTGAGGTGTACAGTAGGAAAGTGATTCGGGCCGCACTTACAGGATGCTGCCATTCCAGGCCCCGAGATTTCATGAGTGAGCGGAGAAGATGGGAGCTACGTCGCTATCAAAATTCTCTTAGTCAGATCGCAGATTCATAACACCGTCCTGAGCTGCTGTAATACGATATTAAATGTTGTGAGCGGCAGATGCGGAGCGAGGATAGGACCGAAACAGGATATTTGTCTGGACCTGGGCTTCCTTTTCTCTCTCTCTCCACTTCGTTTATGATAAAAAGGTCTGACGATGGGACCAGGCCATCGTCAGCTATTCATGTACACTAATTCCAACTCAGCCGGACAACCCAAATGGACCATAATGCTTTGCGTGAGCTATGTGCACTGGACTGGGGGGGGGGGGGGGTTAAAAAGTTGAGATGTTTGTTACTTGGGGGGTTAAACACAGTTAGTATAGGCGGGTGGTTAAGCACCATCTTCGTTGCACGATGGCAGATAATATGATCTGCCGGGCACTCATTAGTCAGTAAGCCACAGTGGCCGTGTTGCACTGCTGACTCCGCCTACCGGCTTGTGACATGTTAGTGGCCTAGACACTCACCTCTGGACTCTCTAGGGGGACTGTCCCTGCAACTACTGATCATAAACTGGATAAGGACGTCTGACAAATGCTTCTGGGTGGCAGAAATCATTACAAAGTAAAAAAGGTGTAGGTGGGTAGTTCCTCCTCACCATCACACAGATAACCAGCAAGTGTCCTTTTATTCATTAGTCACATTTAGCAAAGAGAAATTACAGCCCACAGTGTGTTTATCTACAAGCTTTACTTCTATAAATTGGGTTTATTTATATATGTGCATGTGAGTGTGTGTGTGTGTCTTTAAAATAAATCTCTTTTAATAAGTACATCTTTTTGAATGATATTGTGTTTCCGGCACTTGCATCATGTTCTGAACTCAGAAAAGCAATTTAGTGAAGTTAATGAGAAAACCGATTCAGATATGGGTGGCTCTTTCTGCTTTTATGAAATATTACAGGATGTAGAGCTGCAATATGAGGAATATTTATTCCACTATGGCAGCGGGGTGCTCATAAACGGCCGTGGCAGGTTTTTTTTTTTTCTCTGAACCTGAGGAGCTGACACATCACAGAGTGACACCGGGCCGATCAGGGGGGTCATTCGGGTCCTGACGAAAGTGACAGATCTCCACCCGCCCTGAAATAATATCTTCCACAATCTCTCCAAATGATCTTATTCCACTTTTCTTCAGAGGGGGCTTTTATTTTCAGTCAAGTGGCAGTAAATTGTGGTTTCTGTCACCAGAACGACTGATGAACAATGACGAGCAATCGCTTATTATTTCAAAGTGCTGAATGCATTTTTTAAACCTATATAATGGAAAAGGCTGGCAAGCTGACCTTTGCCGGTTAGTCATTTTCAGATGTTTTTTCTTTCATTATGAAGCGCGCTTTTTGGGCCAAAAGTCACAGAAAAGGTTCGGAAGATTATTTAAACCACGATATTAAACTTTCGATTTGCCGAAGACGCCGCTTGTCTGTGGCTTTTGACATTTTGGCGTTGCGCAGTGACGTTCTGAGGCCAGATTTTTTAACCGTTTTTACCGTGCCTGCCACTCAACAAATTCTTCTTCTTTTTAATTATTCTTTTATTAACATTTCACTGTTTACAGTCACGCTGACCTTTGACCCCAAACTGAGTTGTTTGCATGAAAGACCAAGAAGATAAACAAATCTGGGCCCTGAAATGGGTTGGCACGTGTCCCCGCCTCCTTCCTCTGATTGGCTGTAGCTCATTGGTGACATTTCGCTCGCTAAAGCTTCAGAAATGCCTGAGCAGACGGCATCTTTAGAAGAAGTGGTGGAAAGAAAGAGCGACGTTCCTCCTGCAACACATGAGTGAAATGAGCGTTGGTTCCTCTCAAGGTTCCTTCCTGATTCTCTGTTCCTTGTGACTGTCACCGTCGGCTGCTCTACGGTCAGGCGCTTTGTGCCAATGTACAAATAAATATTGATCGATCGATTGGTTGAATGGATCTTTCAGACAGTGATGAATGTCCAGGCTGAGCAGTGGGGGCGGAGCATGATTTGCAGATAACACCCCCCCCCACCTCTCTCTCTCTCTCCCTCCTTGTAGAACAAACTCCCACGTTCTAGATCTAATTCAATCTCCCCTTCTCATTTCCCCCCCTCCTTTTGCCTCTGCTCAGCAAGTATAGCAATCCCAGAGTGCATTTCTCAGCGGGCCGCGCGTGTGAGTGATTACGAACTCATATGCTGACTGATAAATAACGCAGGGCGCCGACTTTCCTAGAGGATGCGGCGAGGCCACGTTTTCAGGTGTCTGGTGGTCAAGCGGGCCGTTAAAACACGCTTACCGCTACGTCCGCTGTACGTAAAGACCGACTCCCAGGCAGGCGAAGGACAAAATGCTTTTTATAAAAGAAAAAAAAGGATGTATTGGTATTTAAATATCATTTCCAGTTGAAATATGCATATGCACGAGGTTGTAAATGTTGATATAGTTGAGGAATTTTGCAGAACAAACAGGAGTACCATGCATTCATAAATCCCTCCCATGCCTGGACATGCTCCCGGATCTTGGTTTCTGCCCCCAGTTGCTGCTTTTCTCTCTTTATTGTTTCATTGGCCTGTGCAGCACTTTGGGTGACGCATGTTGCTATAAAAATAATCAGGCACTGACACCGTCGCAGCAGAGGAGCAATTCCTTCTCTTTCATGAGCTCTTATCTTTGCGAGAGTTTTTATTCGGCGCAAGAACACACACACACACACACACACGGCGCCTATTTAAAGTGGCCAGGACACTTCACCTCCACCTGGAGGTGCCTCCTCCTGCTCCGGTTTGAAAGCAGGCTGAGGTGTCGGGCGAGTGGGGCTTTGATGTCTGAGGAGAGCAGACAGTGCAGCGGAGGTACACGGCGAAAATGACATCCAACCGGCTCTGCATGAATCTGTTCGCTACGCCGCAGCGCGGCGGTCGGGAAAAAAAAAGCACATTTTTTAGTGGTTGCTGAGGCTGCCAATTCTGGGATCTTCCCTGGATGTGCTGCCCGTAGGGTGTCCAGATGCCGAAGGACAAAACCTGATATGATGTCGACCCATCACCGAAAAAAGGACGCGCAACAGCCCCGTCCTGCATAAATACCCCAAAACACAACAATCTGCAGCAATTCTACAGAGACAAGACATCCTCCAGACCTGAACCAGGAAGTGTAGAGCATACGGCAGAGGTCAGAGGTCGTGTCTCAGGCTCCATCATGAATTCTAAAGCCGAGTTTCTTTTCTTCTCCCTTTTTCGGGGGTGATTATAAAGTAGCAGCTGCCAGGGTCAGACCTGGGGAAGTGATCGCACCCACACACACACACACACACACACACACACACACACACTAACCACAATATAAATACTGAGTTCAGACTCAGCATCAAAGTGAATGGACAGATGGACAGGAACAGCACAGGAGACAAATAAAGCTGAAAAATGTACACACACCGTGTAAAATATTACACACATTGCTGCCAGAGTGCTGCGACCTTTTCGACCTTCGTCCCCTCTGTCCCTGCCACTGTCGGTTCCGTGTATATTCAGAAGTAAACCGCGGGTCGGGTCAATCTGTGAGGTCAGACTGTGTGTCTCGGCTGGTTTGAGGTGCCGATTAGTAGAACCACTTACTTACATTCAAGTGTCCAGCATCTAGTAATTAGCCAAGCTCATAGTATAATAAATTGTCAGAGAGAAAAGAGAACTTTCTTAACTCCATTTATGCTGTTGCTTTTTCAGTCCAAAAATGTGAGCTGTCCTGTGAGGGGCCAATGCTGAGCAATGCTTTATTTCACTTTATGATCTATAATAAATGCACCACCAAAAATAAAATAATAATAAAAAATAAAGTTCCTATGCTTAACATATGGAACACAATTAATGCACACCATCACTAATCATGAGGGCTGTCAATCCATTAATAAATGTGTCTAATTAATCACACATTTTGCAAAGAATCAATTGTGATCAATTATTTTAAAATCCTTGCAATTAATCGCATCTACAGACTCTACAACTAATACAAAATGCAGCAGCACGACTGATCTTCAACCTTCCCAAGTTCTCCACACTGCCCCTCTGCTACGTTCCCTCCACTGGCTCCCAGTAGCTGCACGCATCAGGTTCAAAATACTGATGCTGGCCTACAAAGCCCAACATGGAGTAGCACCATCCTACCTCACAGCCCTTATTACACCTCGCACTGCACCTGGTATACTCCGAGCCTCCAGTACTGCTCGCCTGGTCCCTCCATCTCTGAAGGTAAAAGGAAGACGCTCATCTAGACTCTTCTCCGTCTTGGCCCCTCAAGGTCAGAACAGCTCAGTCACTGAGCACCTTCACACGACAGCTCATTCATAGTTGGGGGTCCTAGTGAACCAGAACTGACCTCTTCATCCATGGTGACATGGAAGCACGTTGTAAGTCACTCTAGATAAGGGCTGCTGCCAAACATCGTAAAATGTAAATGTATAATAAATTGTGGGAAAGTGACTTGCTGTGAATGGGGTTGTTATCCATTTACACCAAATCATTGGGGTTTATTGTGCGGCTCCTGACACATGTCCACCCTCAAGTGTACATTTCTTTTCATTTCTTTTAATGTGTTAAACATTTCGAATGAACTGCATTGATTTTGACCGCACTATGTACCGTACATCAGAGTCAGGGGCCCACGTAATGCGGGTTTAATTTGTGTTTTTACTGCGTCCGTGACCAGGCGGCGCAGCCAGTAAAAGGCAGCAGCTCATCCGCCGCGGGACTCGGGAGGCCTCGCCGTGTGCGGTGTCACCCCGAGCGAGGTGCTGGGTGAGAACGGAGAATCAGTCAGATTATCCACAGCGCAGAATGAATCCTGTCTTCCCCGGGCAAACAGTCTTTTCATTCCTGCGGAGAGTCTCTGTTTATCTCCCGCGTCATCGTAACGCGCTGCTTTTTACATAATTCATTTCAACACTCGGCGCGGCAGAAACGCGATCTGGCTGGTCTGCAGGAGAAGGCCGTGGAAGGCATTACAATTTCCCTCTGAAGGCCGTGCAGAAGATCTCCACGCTGGAGTTGTTCTGGGCTTCGTGTGAGGGTGAGAGCACAATTTCATACGTTGCGTCTGTCGGTGAGGTGAGCGCAACTGTAAGATTTTATAAAATGTGTGCGTGTACGTACATAATCTGTAGAATCTGACAGCACTGCTGATCACAGCTCCGGGATAGAAAAGAGAATCTCTTCCTTCCCAGCAGGCCTGGCTCTGCATGAAAGGCCATCTTCCTGAGGAGGATTTAGACGCCGGAGGCTGTTTATTATCTGGACCACAAGAGAAGAGAAGAGAAGAGAAGAGAAGAGAAGAGAAGAGAAGAGAAGATGAGCAGAATCACATAAATCAAATTTCATCTTCTGAAAAGTCAAACATGTTTGTCCTGACCAAGATGACAAAAGTCGATTAACGTGCCAACATGGGTACAGAGACGAGCAGGCGACGCCCACCTGCCAAAAGGAGCTTTGCGCACACGGATGAACAGTGTCCCCACTCATTTGTCAGGACAAGAACACGATGACATCCAAAGGAGCTGAATTAGTGGAGGACAGCATCCATCACTGAGCAGCAGCACTGGGCGTGAAATGAATGAAGCCGACAGCTGTCCACCATCCCTCCACCAGCCATCCACCATCTCTCCACCATTCCTCCACCATCTCTCTACCATCCCTCCACCAGCCATCCACCATCCCTCCACCATCCCTCCTCCATCCCTCCACCATCCCTCCACCATTCCTCCTCCATCTCTCTACTATCCCTCCACCAGCCATTCACCATCCCTCCAATTTCCCTCCTCCATCCCTCCACCATCCCTCCACCATCCCTCCACCATTCCTCCACCATCTCTCTACCATCCCTCCACCAGCCATCCACCATCCCTCCACCATCCCTCCTCCATCCCTCCACCATCCCTCCTCCATCCCTCCACCATTCCTCCTCCATCTCTCTACTATCCCTCCACCAGCCATCCACCATCCCTCCAATTTCCCTCCTCCATCCCTCCACCATCCCTCCACCATCCCTCCTCCATCCCTCCACCATTCCTCCTCCATCTCTCTACTATCCCTCCACCAGCCATCCACCATCCCTCCAATTTCCCTCCTCCATCCCTCCACCATCCCTCCTCCATCTCTCTACCATCCCTCCACCAGCCATCCACCATCCCTCCACCATCCCTCCTCCATCCCTCCACCATCCCTCCACCATCCCTCCTCCATCCCTCCACCATCCCTCCTCCATCTCTCTACCATCCCTCCACCAGCCATCCACCATCCCTCCACCATCCCTCCTCCATCCCTCCACCATCCCTCCTCCATCTCTCTACCATCCCTCCACCAGCCATTCACCATCCCTCCAATTTCCCTCCACCAGCCATCCTCCATCTCTCTACCATCCCTCCACCATCTCTCCAACATCCCTCCACCATCCCTCCTCCATCTCTCTACCATCCCTACACCAGCCATCCACAATCCCTCCAATTTCCCTCCACCAGCCATCTACCATCGCTCCACCATCCCTCCTCCATCCCTCCACCATCCCTCCTCCATCTCTCTACCATCCCTCCACCAGCCATCCACAATCCCTCCAATTTCCCTCCACCAGCCATCCACCATCTCTCCACCATCCCTCCTCCATCCCTCCTAAATATTTAAACATTAGCAGAGTCAGCATAAGTTTCAGATTGTATTAGTGTTCAGATCTTTATTACCCATAACTTTACATGTAAGGAGCAATTATGGTGGCCAAGTGGTGTCTTTAGTGGGTAAGGAAGCGGACTCGTAATCAGAAGGTTCGATTCCCAAATTCACAGAGGTGGCACTGAGGTCCCCTTGATGAAGGTCCCGTCCCCACACACTGATCACAAGGGTGAAGGTTAAATACAGAGGACACGTTTCACCATGTCACTGTGTGCTGTGCTGCTGTGACAATCACTTCATTTTCAATATGAGAGAAGGTAATCTGGCAACACAGCAGGCAGTGCAATTCATGCATCTTGGATCAGCACAGAAAGAGGTCTGATACCATGGAGAGAAATCATCTCCACACCAGCACTTAAGGCAGACAGTTCAAAGTCTGTCCAGATGCCTTCATAACATGGGAGCTTCTCTGAGCAGGCGTCATCTCCGGCAGGCGTGGGGGTTAGGTGACATGCCAACCCCGAGTGACAATATGCTGTGAATAAAATGTTGCTTAGCAACACTAACCCGGTAATGACTTTACGGTGCAACAATTGCTTTGTAGCAACTGCTCTTCAGTAGAAATGGAATGTAGGAACATAAAATATAAGATGTGAATGAATGAAACGTTCTTATTAAATAGTTTACATAGTTTACAAAACAAAAATCACACAAAAATGATCGTGTGCTCAGCGTGAACCTGCTTTCATCTGTGAAGACCACCAGGCGCCAGTGGCGGATTTGCCAGTCTTGGTGTTCTCTGGTAAATGCCAAACGTGCTGAGGGCTCGACTCGTATCTGTGGACGTTGGGCCCTCATATCACCCTCGTGGAGTCTGTTTCTCACCGTTAGACAGAAGGGTCGCTACATTATCTTTTTATTAAAATATGTAAATATGAGATGAGTGTTAACAGGTCCTGGATCTCGGAGAAATTGCACAGTATTGACTCAGGAACTAGCACACGCATAAAATGAACTTGTGATTTATCAGATATGTGAATAAATCCAGATCCAAGCTTCTCTCACTGTTTGCAGTTTAGTGAAATTAAAAACTGAAAAACAAGTGTGTCCCTGCGAAATGTTTTCCCTCCACAGCTACATTCAAAAAGAACGATGAATATTAATGCAGTAAATATTTCCCATCATACCTCCGTTTCCACATTTCATCGAGCAATTTTTTTATCATTCAGAACCAAAACCACAGTGTTCGGTGTTGAACTTGGTCACAGTATGTTCTCAGGATCGGATGTTCTCCACCCCTCTATACAGGATCTCAGGCTGCTGCTGCAGGAAACTGTCAGTGGACGTGACCTCCCTCAACCGCAGGCCAGAAGTTCCTGCTCAGTCCCCACTGCTTCACCCGGTCCAATAATCCTCACATCTTCCCGGCTTTAAATCCCTGAGCAGGACACTGAACCCTGAGCGTCTCCAGGGGGGGACTGTCCCTGTCACTACTGACCGTATGGCGCTCTGGACAAGGGCGTCTGGTAAATGCTGTAAATTTGTACGCTCCCACGTGTCCTGTGTGTCTGGCTGTGCTTTCGTGTCCCTGTCTCTTTTAGGTTGACTTCGTGGAGCTCCGCCTACCACCTGCCTGTTGGTCACCTCCACCTATATAAAGGTTTGTGTGATAGACCCCTAGCATTGTGTTTGAGCTGTCCCCGCTGGACCACCCCTTCCTTCAGGCTGGACTGATGCTGCTTATCTGTGCTGCGTCCGCTGTTAAATAAAAGCACTGTTTTGTCCTCCTGTCCACCCCCAGGTCCCATTTCTTACGCCCGTAGACTTGAGAACGTCTCTACTGAGGAAAAGCTCGATCGAGTTACGTATGATTATTGCTCTGAACTGAAGACATTTCCAGTTGCAGCAGAATTTCTGCCCTGATTTATAGTTAAATCTTAAGTCCTGGACCGGGATGTGTTTTCCTGAGCGGCCGTGGCTTCCAAATCGATTTTATTCGGCTGCAAGGGCTGCTGGGAAACGGGGGCTTTGGTCCTGGCAGGTGTGAAGGCCCACCGCTGCCCTCTGATGTAGAAAGGAGCCCGGCGTGGTTTTATTGGCGTGGTTGGTTTACAGAGTAATGGGCGTCTCCGACCCTCGCTGGAATTGCCTCGTATCTCAAGCCGCGTCTCCGTTCCACTTCTCACGGGCAGGAATTCATCTCATTACGTTTAATAAAGCTGCTGACTTTGTGCGCCCTCCATCACTCCCCGTGCCCTGGTCGCAGCTTCATTATACCTCGCCATGAATTCTTCATGAACTTCCTGCACGCAGAGGAGAGGTGAAGCCAGACACCGTCCACGGGCGGCGACGCCCTCTCGAATTACAGCGCCGGCGGTTCCCACGATCCGTGTCCCCTTCAGCCTTCATCAGCGGCGGGTAGAAGGAGGTTCAAAGCGGTACAGGAACACACCCAGCTGACGGATACGGGCCACGCGTTACTGCCAAGGCCAAGAGGCGTTTTTTACGCTCGTTTTCCGTACCGCCACTTTGAGCACAATTTCCTCAACAGGGTTACCGCCGTTCATAAACTCACTCCGCCTCTTCGTTTAGGAGGTTGAGTAACAAAAATGGTGGAAAATGCAGAGAAACACAACGTTCTAGATGGTTCCAGTCTACAGGTGAACATTTGTAGCCAGTTTGAAGAATTATACATTTACCCGACATGGAAGGAAATGAAATCGGCAAATTATCACAAAAGCTGAACTCGTACTAAAACCGTGTCAAGCTACTCCTGCACGTGTACGTTCAACTAGACACGCTGCGTATGCTCCACCTACAGACTCTGACCAAGGTAAAAAGGAAGCGCCAATATGGGGTTAATGGTGCCATTCACTTGGGGTCCACTAGGTGTCAGTAACGTATATAGGTGGGAGATTACGGTGCATCCACTGTAAAAAAAAAACGTGCATAGAGCTGTAAAGCCATGTATTGCCAGGGAGAAAAAGGGTTTATGGGTAGTTTTGGTCTGCGAAAAAAGAGCAATGCTAGCAAGCTAATCTGCAGTGTTGACGCGGAACCGGGATTCCCCTCTGATGCATGTATACTAGAACAATGACAGCAGTCTGATTGAGCTATAAGCGTATTGATTTTAGTAGAAAATAAAAAAACAAAAAAACAAGACAATGCTTCATAATGCAAAGATTACAACAAACGGCAAAAAATACTTTAATGACGTTCCATTCCTAATCCAAAGGCTTTAATATGGATGTGACCCACCCATAGCAGCTATAACAGCTTCAACGTTTCTGCGAATGCTTCCCACAAGGTTTGGCGTGTGTTCATGGACATTTCTGAGCGTTCTTCCGGAAGAGAATTTGTGAGGTCAGCACTGATGCTGGAAGAGAAGACGCTTGATGATGCTGGCCTATGTCTCTGCTCAAATTCATCCCAGTGGCTTTCTATCAGGCTGAGGTCAGGGTTCTGTCTCCTTTTAAATGGGACTTAATGGTTCTAGTTCAGGCAGGTTTACATTTTTACATTTACAGTATTTACTAGACTTACTATCAGTATTTATAGGGACAGTCCCCCCCCCTGGAGACACTCAGGGTTAAGTGTCCTGCTCAGGGACACGATGGTAGTAAGTGGGGTTTGAACCTGGGTCTTCTGGTTCATAGGCGAGTGTGTTACCCTCTAGGCTACTACCACCCCTGGATATTTGCATGATGTGTTGGGTTTAACCGTCCTCCAGCTCTTCATTGTCTCCCTTAAACAGTTTTACCAGACTTTTACGGGCCCAGGAAGGACGTTACGGCGTCTTTTCCTGTGTGGATTCCGTTGGTGGACTGAAAGCCGCCACCACGCCAAGGCCCGCCAGGATTACGGACTCAATTTCTTTCAGTAAACAGAAGAGGCAGAAAGAGCACACCGCTCTCGCTTTCATCTCTCCGTCTCGCTCTTCTCTTTTCCCCAAGTCATTAGCAGCAGAGAAATGGAAGGCACTGATAAAAAAAAAAAAAAAGAAATAATAAGGGGACTCAAGCTGCTGCAAATCTGTTTATTCCCCCGATGTCGGCGTGAGTCTGTTCAGCCGTGAAAATATTCTTTTTATGCCTTCGTAAATAGTTGGATAAATACGGCGCTCGCTTTTGTCTGCATATACTCTACTTCTGTAAAGTGCAAAGACGCGTAATTCGGCCTTTTTTGCATGTGTTGTAACACTGGACCTTTGCCTGCTTGACTGGCTTCCGAGTGTGTAGTGAATATCGGGCCACGGGTTTACGAGGACAGATGTCCAAACCGCGCTCCGCTGGTGGACACGAGTTGGGAACGTCTCCCAGCTGGGGACGCTCGCTGAGGGTTCAAGTGAAGAGATGAGAAGTAGGACGCCCAGGAGTCAGTCTGATGGAATCCCTCCCTTTCCTGCCACCTCCGATTAAGGACGGCGGTACAAAAGGAGGAAGAATCCCGTCCCGCCAAGGTGCCACTGAGGTCCCCTTGATGAAGGTCCCCCACACGCCACCACTGCTCCCCGGGCGCCTGTCATGGTGCCCACTGGTGCCCACCATGCCAAGAGCCATGGCTGCTCGCCTATGTTTGTTTCTGTTTACCGTTTATTGTTATTCGGTTTCCTTTATATTTATGGGAAAAAATAAATAACATCCTTCCTTTTAATAAATTACTTTACTTTTTAATAAATTGCTTCGTTCTCTGTTCCGGCGCCACCACGCCCACTACCGCGCCATCGTGGATTACCGTGTTTTTACTGTAAGCCTAGTTGAAGGCTTGTTATGCGGGGATGTTAATTCAACCTTGAGAAGTCCCTTTTTAGTACAATTTCAGCTCTCATCATAATATATTTACTTTTTGGTTCTTAATAATGGATTATTATATGCTATTTATAATTTTAGATCAAAATTGAAGCCTGTTTCATGTGGGACGATATGGAAGAGTTCCTTTAATGGAAATAAAATGGGTTTACAGTCATACATGGTTATGATGAGTGGGTTTGAAGTGAACTGAGAGTCAAGTTGGATTTTAATAAACTCACCACGCTGAACATCATGGCTGTTTTCACACATATCAAGATTTTGAACAATCAATCGATTTCAATCATACTAAACAAAAACGGTGGTCCATAATACATCAGATGAATGAAGAATAATTATTTTTGGTGATTTCATTCTTGGTAGTTTACTAGTGGACTGTCTAGAGAAAATGAATGATGATACTCCAGAAGGTCTTGAAGTTTACCTCAGTCCATCTGGTTTTAATCCGAAGACACTGCGGCTTTGAGGCTTTAACAAATTAATCACACTTTTAAAATCCACATTCACATTTCTGTCCTCATCTCGTTTCGCCTAACTGCAGTCCTTACTACATTCCACTCCAGATCATGACTTGAACTTATGTCCTTTGGACATCTGCCTGATCAGAGCACGTTTGGAACATGAAGAGAAACAATTTAGAAAGAGATGGATCTCATCACTTTTTCTTTCCTCTCCACTGGAGTTATAATATGGCTCTAAAGTTGCTTAATAACATTTATTCTATTCATCACCCAGAAGAGATGATATGAATGCCCCTCTGGCCGATGGGTTCAGATGTTTGTAACACATAGCTCTGCATGCGCCCCTCAAATCATCCCGTTGCACTGAGGCCAGGAGCAGGATTTTACAGACGAACGTTCGTCTGTGTGTTCGACATTCCTATTAGTGCTGAGTGGCCATGCCGGAGTAAACAGCCGTATTCCATTTCCATGACTGGCAGTGTGGTCCATTACGCGTAAACCACAGCGCGCGACAAGCCCTGCTGCGTGGACGCTGGTCGAGGACATGGTGGGTTATCAGCATTTCTGTCCTGACGCCTTCACCCAATCCTTCTGTGCCCCGCTTGATCTTGAGCTGAAAAATGCAGCGCAGAAAAACAGGGCGCTTGAGTTCCTGGAGAGTCAGAGGTTTCGGGGTTGAGCTGGGCAGGAGAAAGCCGAGAATACGGAATCTCCTTTCAAAAAGTGAAGTGATTGTCACATGTGATACTCAGCAGCACAGCACACGGTGCACACAGTGAAATTTGTCCTCTGCATTTAACCTATCGCCCTGAGTGAGCAGTGGGCAGCCGTGACCGGCGCCCGGGGAGCAGTGTGTGGGGACGGTGCTTTGCTCAGTGGCACCTCAGTGGCACCTTGGCGGGTCGGGATTCGAACCGGCAACCTTCTGATTACGGGGCCGCTTCCTTAACCGCTAGGCCACCACTGCCCCATTCTTCGTCTCTGCTTGTTTGGAACCATTATTCAGACTTCCACAACGTCTAGCGACTCGTCCTGAGTTCCTGCAGCCACGTTAACAGCAGTTAAATCGTATTTTCACCAGAGCGCCGTTCGTATCATCCACCTTCAAAGAACGCGAAGGGCAACCATGTTCAAAGCACTCAGGGGAAAATAAAATGCAAATTGAAATGTTGTTTCCCATTCTTTCCGGAGAGGCGGAGATAAAACGGATGGGCCGATTATCATTGTGCTTTAGCGTTCGCGTGTGATAAAACTTACGTCGCTCCAAAGCCCTTTTCAAATGAACCTTTCCGGGAAGAGTGGCCTAATGAGGTTTGCACGCTAATACATTTCCATACCAATTCAAATGCACTTTTTAAAAAGAAATAAAGAGCAACACAGAAAACATTGATGCCATCTGCTTTCATTCTGCGGGCCAACAGAATTAATCGTCACAAGGCTTAAACTTTAGGCTGGCTGACGTCTAGGTTCCATCAAGGATGCTTCAATGTCCTTCCTGGCTTTCAAAGAACTCACATTGTCAGACTCTAGCAAGACCAAAACGCCTATCAGGCTCTGCAAGAGCATGAGGATGGATGTTGTCGACATGGGTGTACCGTCATTGCTGAAAATACGCTGGAATGTAGCTTCAGTAGCTTCATCTTTTACTCCAGCTAAACTGTGTAGCGCAGGTTGAAGGTTGCAGTCTACGTGCAGAATCATCAGGTGAGGCCATCGTTGGATCTGAGCCATGTCCTTTACTGCTGGAACATCTAGATAATCGATCGATCAACATTAGCACGTCAAATCAGTTGGTATGTAACGTGTTTAAATATCATTTAACATTGGCTCAGTGCTCGACAGTGGGCGTGTCTGCATCGACCAATCATTGTTTCACGCCGGGTAATATGCATGAACAGCATTACAGTCTTTCCCACACTGGTCTCTGTAACAGTTTTAAATATGCCCTACAGTAGGCTGTAGATTGTGCAAATTGTTTAAATGTACTACTTTTACAGTTGATCTGTTATTAAGCTGTTATTAATGCATATAATACCTTACGGAAGAAAATGGGGTAAACTTTCGTCTCTTTTTGCTCATTCCCAGACATCCAGTGAGTCCTTTGTTGGTAAGTGACATATTGTCCATGAAATGGAAAGGGCCGTGACGCTGACGTTACTAAGGAAGCAAAGGAAACGGACCCGTAATCAGAGGGTTGCCGGTTCGAATCCCAAGGTGGCCGTCCCCACACACTGCTCCCCGGGCGCCTGTCATGGTGCCCACTGCTCACTCAGGGTGATGGTTAAATACAGAGGACACCTTTCACCGTGTCACCGTGTGCTGTGCTGCAGTGTCTCACTTCACTTTGACTGACTAGCAGCTGCTCTGTGTGGGAATACTGGACATCAAAGCGGAATGGAAGGCAACATGACGGCTTTGGTGTGTTGCAGGCCTTGTGATGGACGTGGGAAAGGGGGGGCGGGACTGGCCAAATGACACATGTGTGAAGTCAACGCTCAGAAGACGTCAGGCCTGAGTGCCTCGGTTGCACATCACGCTCAGGCTGGAGCTTTTAAGCCCGCCGCCTGGAATTGCGCTCGATGTGGGAAGTGGGGCCAGGCGGAGAAGCCCGGAAAGCGGCGGCTGAGGCTTTGATGCAGAATGTGTCCCCAACTGGGTTCACATCTGAGAGTCTTTACAAGTGTGACTTCATGTAAAAATGTTTTTTTTCTACAGCTACCACATTTTATCCTGTGTTGTGGCGCGCCTCTAATTAAGCAACGGTATATTCATACATCTCTCTAGTAGAAGTACAAGGGAAAATAATGCATTTATAATCCCTGATTGAAACATTTGCAGACATGTGTGTCAAACTCCCTTCTAATCTGTGAACAAGCTGCGGTAAAAGCTGCATTTGAACTGATTTAGTAACTAAACTCCACATGAAGTTCAGGTGCAGTTCACAAATTTAAAATGTGATGTGTTCAGTTGTTAAAAGAAGTACTGCAGCCAGCCAGGGGGGGGCGCTAGGTCTGAAACAGTGGATGTTGACCGTGTGCTTTACAGTCAACAGTATCTAATGTTTTTATTGCAATTGAACATTTAGAAATTGTGCTTACATGATCGGCCTTGGTGATGCCCAACCGTATTAAAAAGGTCTAAACATCTGTGTGCAATGGTTCTACGCCACAGTACCCCGGGTTTATATATACCCACACACACAACCACGTTGAAAACCGTGTCATGCCGATGTGTTCTTTGGCTTGGTTCTTTAGTTAAATGGATGTGCATTTTGTGTTGCATAAAATATTGCATTAAAAGTATTTTATTTGAACTTTACATTTGTGATACTGAATTTAAAATGAGGCACTGTTTAGCATCTAAAGTCTGTAATACAAGTCTGTATGCAAAAAGGGTCTATTATTAATAAAAGTATTACTGAAACATGAGTTCATCTGTGACCAGAATGAAAAATTATTTTATCCATTGAAACAGGAAAGTTCATAGTAGATGAAATCACTCCCACATCCACCCATTTTAATGCTGAAATGCATTGTGGGCCCTCTACTTAGTGCAGTCACTATGAAATACCAGTCCCGGCTGCAGATCAATAGGACTCCTCTCATTGTTTATGGGTACATAAGCACTGAGTGATTTGATGGCTTCTCTGCCTTTAATGCCCCGTCAGAGTGTGTGTTCCTCTCCCTCCCCCTGAGCGCCGGGATACATCAAATATTGTGATGCATCCCAGCACTCCGCCGTCCCGTTAAATTTACTCTGCGAGCCTGAAAGCGGCGGATTCCCGCGGACCGGCGGTGTGTGTGTGTGTGTGTGTGTGTGTGTGTGGGGTTAGACCCCAGCTGTGTCGTAACATCTGTCCTTTTCTTGCCCCAGGAGGAAAATATCAGCAGCGGCCACCGGCAGAACCGAGCCAGCCTGCCATTTTCGGTGCCGCGTGGCCATTACTTTTTACCTTGGTGCCATAAAATCTAAGTAGCTTCCGCTAAAGGAAGGGTCATGTGATCGAGAGGCCGCATTTGATATGGATGTCTGCATTATGCAGCGAGTGTGTTGCATAATGCGGTGTCATGGTGGATGCGTACGTACGATTTCACGGCACCGGCGTATTAATAAAATACAGGCCAGGCTACACACAAACAAAACAATGGGACCCGTAATCGGAAGGTTGCCGGTTGGAATCCCGAACCTTCCAAGGTGCCACTGAGGTCCCCTTGATGAAGGTCGCTGCTCACCAACGTTTCACCGTGTGCACTGTGTGCTGTGCTGCAGTGTTTCACAATCACTTCACTTTCACTTCACTTCTGGTCTATAGTATCTATCCTGTCCATGTGATTCACTTCTTGTAGATTTGTTTCAGTGATTGGTTTAATTAAATACAATACAACATGTACATTTACATTTACATTTACAGCATTTACCAGACGCCCTTATCCAGAGCGACTTACAATCAGTAGTTACAGGGACAGTCCCCCCCTGGAGACACTTAGGGTTAAGTGTCTTGCTCAGGGACACAATGGTAGTAAGTGGGATTCGAACCCGGGTCTTCTGGTTCATAGGCACTAGGCTACTACCACCCATGTATAAAATATTTCAATAACATGGTATACTGTGTATACTGTTGTACTGACAATAAAACTGTCTTGAATCTTGACAGTGTACATATTTTAATGAAGTATTTGCAGTTCTCGGCCACCGTCGTCAGATGATGGACGCTGAGGAACGTTTTAAAGCTGCACGTTTCGCTTTCCCTCACCGTCTCGCACTCGTAGCGCGGGTCTTTTAAAATGCATTTCAAATGGATAGTTTTGCCATGTAATTTTGGATCCCTGGTGTTTCCGAGCCGGGCGGCACCGCACAACGCTGCACGATATAGCCGAGAATCTCCGACTATAATAGGGGTTTCCAGTCGGGTGCAGACCGGAAAATGACACGATATGAACCCACATTTAATATTCGTATTTAAGCATGGCCGTGAGTGGCGTGTTGGGCGGGAACTCTGCGCGGTAATGGAAGCAGCGGTTTGAAGTTTCCCTCTGTGCCCAGTCTGACGGACCAGGATAATTGAGCTCACGCTGCGCGCTTTTTGAAAGGCGTCACTCCCTCCCTTTTTTATCCGCTCCCGTCTCCATCCGCCCATCTGCGCCGCTTTCGGCGGGAAGCGACTATTTCTGTTCGAGAAACTCCAATGCGCACAGATTGTGTCCCTCCCAGCGGCAGCCGGGGCCCCGGACGCTGCCCACAACTGCCGGGCACGCTGAGCAGAGAAGGGGATTGTGGGTAATCTGTAAAAGGCCCCGAGCGGCCGAGGCCTACGGAGATAATGAGACGCCCGGCGCCGGACGGGCACGGCGGGTCAGCTGTGTCTGTCCTTCTGACCAAGTGAGAACACGCATACAAGGACCTTGAAGAGACGCTTCCTGTGTCTCCTGCTTCTAGATCATCTGCCAGAGGGCAGCAGGTGTCCAGGGTGCGAGGGACTGGTGAGGATGTTCCTGCCCTTTTCCTGCTTCTTGAGAAGAACAGGTCCTGGATGGAGGGCGATGGGGGACACAAGGACTGCAGTTTACAACTGGGTCAGCACCTCCTGTGAAAGACTGGATTTCTTGAGTTGTCTCTGGAAGTACATCCCCTGCTGGGACTTCAGGTCCTGGGAGAGGGTGGTACCCAGGAACTAGAAGATCTCCACAGAAGACACTGGGCTGTCTGATATGGTGAGGGGGAGCAGTGTTGAAGGACGTCTCCTGGAGTCCAGGTTCCAGCAGTCCTGAACGAGTCGAATGATGCTGGTGTTGTCTGATTTGTAGATGCGGTCACGACTTTTCAATTGTGGGATTTTTCCTAATCACCCAGACATTTCAACTAGTGTGCAAACTCCGCCCACAACATTACAGGTGTGAGGCCATACATACAGACATCAGTGTTAACAGGGGCTGGTTGGATTTATAGCACCCCCTTGTGGTCTCCAAAAGCTATTTTTATAAAAAAAAAAAAAAAACATTTACATTTACATTTACAGCATTTATCAGACGCCCTTATCCAGAGCGACTTACAATCAGTAGTTACAGGGACAGTCCCCCCCTGGAGACACTCAGGGTTAAGTGTCCTGCTCAGGGACACAATGGTAGTAAGCGGGATTTGAACCTGGGTCTTCTGGTTCACAGGTGAGTGTGTTACCCACTAGGCTACTACCACCCGGGTTGGTTTCCAACATATGGTTTTTTGAACCAATAAAGAGCTTCATAAGAACAGAGCAAATGCTTTTCATTCTTTTCTATATTTTATTTTATTTAAAAAGTTGTCGTTTGTAGTTTTTTTTACTGTTGTAATTGTATGGCTTTTCAATAATTTGGGATGTTTTGAGCAGATGAAGCCTATTTAACAGATTTGTACCAGGTGCAGGTGCTGCTGTCATTCCGCAAGTTACTATGACGACTGTTAACAAACCGAGGCAACGAGAAGAGCCGACCTTTCGATTTCCTTCTCTGGCTTTGTGTCACACAGCAGCAAGTAAATGGTGGGAAAGCTGAAGGCCACAAAGTGCAAGGGAACCTCAACAGACCCCAGACAAGGAATTGAAGATCATTGGCGAGGTCGGCGTTGGACGTTCTTCTTTCCGCCCCAGATTGGCACATTACTCAGGCTGCCGTGACGCGCCGTGACGAGGCTGTCTTCACGCTGACGAATGTGAGCGTTGGAGCTTTCAACATGCAGGACAGGTGATGGATTATCAAGCTTTATGGTCTCCGGTGCAGCGTCGTGCTGAGCCCTGGAAGAAGCCTCTCTTTTACTCGATGCATGTCATCAATTCCGGGTTCTCAACTGAGTCAGGATGCCGAACTGAAACTATTGTACCATTTTAACTCATTTATGGCATAAAGTACATCATTGTCAAGTTGCTATTGATTATTTGCAAGACTAAAACCTGCTTTAAAAGACGTTCTAGGCTCTATTTAAATTAAAATACGCAGTAGCCTCTGACAGTAAGTAGTATGCAAATGACTTCTCATTTCTGTCAGTCAGGCAGGACCCAGGCGCAAGAGTTCAACACACATCAGAGGTTCATTCAAGACAGACAGAACGAACGAGGGGGACGACACCCCAGAGTCCGAAGGGAACGCCCGGACAGAGGCTTCAGTTCAGAGGCCTCAGCTCGTATCGAGGTCGGGTCAGGGAGGTGACCGGTGGTGACTGGACATCAGGACCGGAGAAAAAGACCGGTGAGGTGAACGGGGCAGACAGGCTGAGGGCAGGGACTCTGTTTTCCTGAATTCTGCACATAAATACAAATGAATACAACTGAGCTGTTACCGTATCACCATGAAAACAAGCGTAATGGGACGAGGGAAAAATCATACTTTCTCGATTAACTGTGAAGAAATAAGATCCAGGTTAAATCACACAAGTCCAGACAGTCAACCTGGGCCGGTCCCACCTGAACAGAACGTGAAGGAGAACGCTGAACAAAGGCAGCTTGGAATGTGCTTCACTCTGCACTTTGCCGACTATTAATTAGAAAATACTAACATTTAATTGGACCCACTGGAGCCAATTAGCCATGGCAAGACATTGACTGCTACGCTAGCATGTGTAATTATTGATCTGACGCGCCCGTAGTTAAGTGCGGGCGTTTGCCGTGATGTGTAGCGTAACAACAGCGATACGCCGCGATCCCATTCGTGCTACGAAGAGATCAAAGACTCGAGATGCAAGGCCAGCTTATTAATTATAGAAATGTCTTATTTGTGTGTGTGTGTGTGTGTGTGTTTGTAATATATATATATAAACACACACTTTTATTTTCCTCACGGTGACGGTGACGTACTGATATTCGCCGGTATGCGTTTTAAAAAGGCAGGAATAACCGATCTTCTTTCAGGTGAATGTAATGAAGCAGTAACTAATAATAATCCAAATACAATCAAGAAGTGGGGGTTTAAACAGTGTGTAATAGATGTGTAATAGAGTATAGAAATAGAGTAGGAACTGAACTTTTTTACAATTCCACTGATTATGTTCAGGAGTTTAATATTTTATTATGGTACAGTACCCCACGGCTCCGTCGTGTCTGGCTCAAATGGAAATCAAAGTGCGTCTCTGGTCGGACCTTTTTTTTTTGGTCCAAACACTCAAATATCTTTATTGAATCAGTGGTGACACGGCACTTAAAATGTCCAAAAAGAAAAAGCACTTCCTGTCGACTGTAGCATCGTGTCTTTATAAATGATAAAGTTTATTCTTGATTAGAGAATGCAAAAAGAGAAATAAGAAAAGAAAAATGGACTTCCTTTTATCATGATAAGGTTGTCATTTGGAACTCATTTCCCGGCTCTGGGGCGTAGCGTGCATACACTACCTGATATCATTAGCAGTGCACTACAGATACCTGGAATTGCTCATTAGACTAATTACTTATATCTAGTGACCTTTTTCATTCATTTGACTGTGTGACTCAAATTTTCCCCTCGTCGATATAATTAAAGTCGGTTCAGGAGAAACACGGTACAGTTCAATTTAGCATCCTTTCTAAATGCTTCAAGGCATCTTTGCCACTGTAACCTCGCTGACTTCACTTCAAACTCCCGTAACTTCAATTCCAAGTCCACTGGATCAATACGGGAACAACTTGGATGGACTGGGAGGAAACAATAAGACAATAATTGAGTTAGTAACCCAAAGGCAAGATTAATTAAAAGCAATAAGTCACACGCACGCGGTACAATCATTAAGAAATATATCCGTCCCATTTTCCCCTTCATGCCGTGCGAAATGCCATGGTCAGCATTCTGTTACCAGGCCAGAGGGGCTCGTCAGCCATTGGGCAGAAGGTTTCCAGACACTTTTAAAATGTGTACATATTTTCAGAATAAAAACTCTCAATCGCTATAAATCGTGCTGGACAACACGTCTAGTCTCGGCGAAAGTCGGCTGAGAAAAGCCCACGTTGCTTCTGCTTCTCTTCCTCCTGAAGACCTGCTTGTGGCTCCTGGAGGTCTAATGGGAGGACCCGCTGGGACCCGCTGCACCCTCCCTCTCTCGCCCATCCCTTCTCCCTTTTTATCTCCATGAGTTTCTCCTGGTGTGCAGAAAGGTTTGTTGTTCTTGTTGTAGCGCTGAGATGATCGAGACCCCCAAGACCCCGGGACCCTGAGACACCACGAGGCATCTTGACTGTTCCTTATCCAGAGCTCGGTGTCTCTCTCTCTCTCTCTCTCTCTCTCTCTCTCCCTCTCGCTCGCACACATGCGCGTCGAGATAAGACAGCGACGTGGACAGCGACAGGGAGAAGAGTCGATGCTGACAGGGCTCCCTGTCACAGGTACAACAGGCATTTTGCTGGTTAAGCTGGATTCCATTCCACTGCCTGTCCTGCAGTTCATCTGTCATGTAGCGTACGCCGGCAGCCCGGAACGTGTGTGTGATTATTCGTTTTTAGATGGAATGGAAGTTACTGTTAACACGGTGCTCCGAAACACAGTCCAAGGTGGTACATGTTTCACGTTGAGATCATTGAGGGATTTCAAGGCTGCAGTCAAATAAACAAAGTAAGATCTTAAAAAAAAAAACACATTTTGCATATGCATTGACATGGCCACATCTGTAAAAAAATGTGTTGATGTGCCTCTTTACTTGCTTGAAATATTTGGTCTGTTTATATGAGTTATTAAGTGTGTATGTCAGTAGTCTAGTTCATTGGATTCTGTTTTTCCTGCTGTAGTCATGCGAGGATTGACTGAGCATCCTGACGGAATATAGAACTGTCACGAAGTCGCCCCTTCATGCCTGTAAAATAAAAAAATTAAAAAGTTTTATTACTGACCGGCATCTCCGAGCGGCATCAGAACACGCCGGTCTGCTGAAGAGGGACAGTGCCCCCCAGTGTTCAGCAGCCAACATCGCGCCCACCTTGCACCAGGTTCACCACGCCGCACCAACATCAACTCCCAACACAACCCTACTGGAACAAAAATCCAAACACGTTGCACCGCACAAAATCCTTTATCGGACAAACAAGAGCACATCAATCACATAAATGACATTTTCTTGTGTTTTATCCATTCCTGTTCCTTCATCACTAACAATGTCCTTTGTTCGATGCCTCTGATGAAGACAGTTTGGCAGTTTTCTCCACGGCCAAATAAACCTCCGGAGTTCGAGTTCATTGTATTTTTTTGCCTCACATTTACATTTACGCTCTGAGCCACAGTGATTTACATAAGTGCTTTAAAATGTCCACGACTGAAAGGTGATGTGTATTCTGTATTTCTTGTTCGAGAGCATGAAGACACCAAATCTAGATCTTGTAAGGTCGGTTTTTAGATTTTAATATTTGTTAGAAATGAGAAATCTCTATAATAACCGGTCCTGTTCAGGAGGTCAAGCGACTTTCATCTTGACGTTGTCGTAGGGCGAGCCGTCATCGTAATCCGCAGGGACGGCTCGCCGCGGCCGGTTGGGGACGGCGTAGTCGTCAGCGTTGGGATTGTAGGGATACTCGTGGCCGCTCGGGTCCGTGGCCTCCCCCATCTTCTTCCAGGCGTTGCCCTTCACCTCCTCCGGGCTGTCGTAGTATGACGGTGGCGCGGCCGGCGCCATGGCGCAGCCCTCGGGCTCGTCGTATATGTGCTCCGCCTTGGCGTAGCCGCCCTTCGCTCGGCCCTCTGGCCTCTTCACTTTGACCACCGTCCTAACCGCCATTTCGTCGATGGAGTCATACAGCGGCTCTGGGGACTTCTCCCCGACCGGGCCTGGCCTTGATGTGTGCAGGAGATCTACCATGATGTTCGTGGCAATGGAGTCAAACGGAAGTGAATAGTCCGGGTCAGGGTCCCGCAGAGTGGACGGGGCAGCGTGCTCCGCCTGGTCCCCATGTTCCGCGTCAGTCAGGGTGATCTGTGAGTACGTTTGGTCCTTGGTTCCCGCCAACGGACAGCTGTTGAAGTTCTTGACCTGGCTCTTTCTGGGCATGGGCCTGGCGTCCAGGTTCAGGCTCTTGACCCCTGTAAGGAGCTTGTCAACTGGAGCCTCAAGGTGGGACCGTTGGCTGTGGAGGGCTGAAGGTCCAGATTTGACAGATTTATTAGGCACCAAGCTGTACACAGCAGGGTCCTGCACCACGGCTGGCGGGTTCGCAGGTGTCTCCTTCTCCTGGGACAAAGCCCCCCCTGAGTTGTGTCTGGAAGTCATGGTGGACCTTTGAACATTGATGGCCGCCTCCACCGCCTTGAAGATGGCGTTGCCGTGTTTCGTCTCAAATTCCAAGTTGCCTTCGCCCGACTCGCACCTCCGTCCCGCTTCAAAGGAGAAGGTTGTCTACAAGACCACCGAGACAGAGAAGCCATTCCGATCAAATTCGAAATACGATAGAAACGACCATCTAGCACCATGATTCTCAGACGAGAAGGTGGAGGAACGTACCTTGTCGCGGCCGAACCTCCGCAGGTAGCGGTAGGGCCACGTGTAAAGCACCTCTCCGGTTCTGGGCTCCCTCAGCACGATGCTTTCGAAGTCGGTCCGAATCAGGTAGGCGCCCTTCAGGCCACATTTGTCTGCCACCTCGGAATGTCTCACCATCACTTTGTAGTCCTTCGCCACTGCAGGAGGAGGGAAGTTCCGCCGGTTTCATTTAAATCCGTCAGGCCGTGCGTCCGAGCGTACGGCGGCGCGCAGCGCGATACCGACATGAGTGTTTTGGACAATGAGGAGGACGGAAAGCGTCCATTTTCCCCCCTGCCTCTCATTTATTCCGCAGGTCCTCCTGTCTTTTCACCAATTACCGCGGAGCAGCGGGAATGTGCCGCATATGCGGCGAATCAGGCCCCGCCGGGGGCTCTCAGCGCGGGTGTGTTCCAGCACAGCGGTCGCCGACGGCGACCGGATGCCATTAATATCTGCAAGTGTGTTGTCAAGACGCAGCGATTGCGCTTCGAGATTTCTCAGGAAAAGGTCTGAGGGATAATAAAAAATATCAAATGTAAAAATAACCCCTCTGAAATGTCAATTCAAGCTTTTGGACCAGACAAAACAAACTGATATGCTTAATTTGTCCTTTAATTCAGGGATTTGGAGCATATAATAAACTGAAGCTCCGAGCTGTACTTCGGGGAAACCAAAAGGCTGCTACGCAGGAGGATGGCCCATCACAGAAGGAGCAACACCTCAGGGCCAGAATCAGCTGTGTACCTTCAAATTAAGGACAAAGGACACTCATCTTTGGAAGAGAATGTCCAAATATTGGTGGATTGAGAGAGGAGCAAGGGAAGCTTTGCATGTGCGAATCAGCAGAGGTGGAGGCCTCAGACACAACTTCTCTCCAACCTATAATGCTGCCCTTTCATCCATCCCCAGAAAAACCAGGCCCAATTCACACGTCCACCAGGTCGGACACATTTAATGGGGGTAGGAGGAGCTGCCAGGGCGGGGCTGACACTCACTTAACACAGAGTGTCCCCAGGGGGGACTGTCCCTGTAACTACTGATTGCAAGTCGTTCGCCTGATAAATGCTGTAAATGTAAGTTGATACCTCTATGTTTGGTTTTGGTTTAAGCACCTTCACCTGGGTCCTCCTCTTCCTTGGTGGTGTGACAGTAGAACAGTGAGACAGGGCAGCAGACATGACAAGGCCCACTGTTTCTGCTGCACCTACTCTCTGGGCAAGACTCGCAAAAGTAGAAAAAACCAGGACAGGTTCTCACAGCCCCAGAGCATCTGATCAAGCTTCACCTGCCAAAAATGCGAGCATTGTGCAAAGAAGAAGAGCATGAAGAGAGGAGAGCACGCTGTGGTTGGAGAGAAGCTGGGAGCCACGGCGTCTGTATTGTGCTACTGGGAGGAAGTTCTCAGAGTGATGACCCTCTGCCTGCACCTGTCTCACACTCGAACCTCTCCACAGAGTTCCCCTCTGCAGACTGCAGGAAATCTTCCTCCACGTGTCTCTGCAGCGGCAGGTTCTCTGAGCCAAGCTGGTTCTCCTCCAGAGCCGATTGTCATGTAGTGGGTGGAGGTTGCTTCTTGTTTATTTTTAATACCGATGCTCCGTGACCAGCTAGTGCGACTTGCAAACAGGGCCATGAAAAGGCAGCTCATGCTTGGCGGTGAAGAGTTGCTTCTATCCATCAAATTCACCTCGATCTTCTCCTTGCTTGTGTGTCTTTCTCTCCCCGTGCCAGGTGTTACTTCTGCTCAGGAAGTTGAGGTTGAGAAGACAAGTGCATGTCAGAGCTGGGGTTGTCTCTAATCATCATCATAGTGGGAGTTGCACAATGTCTTTAAGTGACAACATTGGCTTTGTTGTCTTTACAACGGTGAAATGACATGTTAACCCTATAGTCTCAATAATGGAATGTGCTGGAATACAGAAGCATCTCACGCAGAACCACGTGGTCCACTGTACAAGGCTACCAAAGAGCAAAATGGCTGAACACAGAGCTGAGGAGGCCTTTCATACTGTAATCAAACCTCTAAAGGATCTGGAATCTTCATGAAGAGCACCATGTGAGGCTGTAAATTCTGTGACTTCTGCATACGTTCGAAATGTGACACGTATTCTCACACCTCTTCTCATTGCACCACTTCAGTTGCAAAATGCAACTTAAGCAGAAGTTGCGCTGGCTGTTTGGGTTGAACCCCAATCTCAAAAATGGGGTTCTGTGACCGTAGGTGGATGGAATCTACATATTTACACACTGGGATGTATTGTGCATTCGCAAATTACACAAATAAGCACCAGAAGCTCTGAGCATGGCTGGATTTTCTGTGCATGTTCTCCAGAACCCATCTGTTTCATTGCAAACGTCCAGTATGTTTTAGAATCAGTTCTACAGGCACAAATGCACGATATGTTCGCATTCACTGTGTGCAAATAACTGAAGTGTTTGGTAATGTGAGTTGAGAATTTGGGCCACTTATCTTGGCAGTAGGGCAACGGATGACAGCAGGATGTGACATTTTTGACAGATAAGCAGCCACTTTGCAAATGAAGCAGACACTGGTGTGATATTTTCAGCGACAACAAACAGGAACAGCAAATGCCTGACTTTCCACTACACAGTGGAGCATGAGTGAACACACACATCATGTTTCTACACACGCAAGGAAAGCCGCTGTGTGTAGATGCAGGGGGATCCATGTTGTCAGCTGCTGCTACTTCTAAAGCGAGTATTAAATAGCTGTGGGTGGTTTAGCAGTTTTCCCGTTTCAGAAACGGACATGTAAAAAGACAGAGCTGGGCTGTTAATTAGCCGTGGGTGGTTTAGTTGCAAGTATTTACATATTTTAATATGGTGAAAATGTCTGTGAACCAGCTTCACGTTGCGGTATTTGTGCTTCGGCGCTGTTCTAGACACTACGGATAGCTTTACGTGTACAGAGGTAGAATCTCAGCAGCGTGAAAGTCTCCAGGATTTTTGCATTGATGTAGTCTCACATGTGCATGTGTTATTCAGAAAATAAATCCAAATGTAAAATGTTTTGCACTATATGATAGAACTCACAGATTTAATGCACTGATATGGTCCAACGTCTGTGTTCAACGTACTGCACTGAATTCGATTTTTTTGTTCGAAGAACAAATTTGAAATTGAAATTCGGGAGGAATTCCCAGGAGAGCTTCTGCAAGTGATGGTGGCAACGACGGCTGTTGTCTAGGCCTCCTTCTTTCTGAACACACATTAGCAGGAGGACAATGCAGGGAGTAAAGTGTGGCTGAGCGCTCTCGCCTTATCTCAGTCTACATCTGCTTACTGCTCACCGCTTCTCTTACCGCTCTGTCTGCCGGCGTACAGGCAGTTGTTCTCCATGCTGACCCCTTCGGCCTCCCGCTGTGCTCCGGGCGGGCTGCTTCGCCTCGGATCCACGGCACGCTCGCCCCAGCTCATCTGCAGAACACACAGCAAAACACGGTGCTGACGGTGCAACCGCTGGTGTCCTACATGATGTGTGGGTCTGGCATGCAGAGTGACGAAACAGGAAAAAAACGCAACACTATCAACGCTGAAAAGATGCAGCCCACAGCATCGCTCTGTCCCACGAGCCACCATAAAATAACAGTTTATGGCAGATTATGGCTAGGGCAGCGTTATTCTGATTAGACTAACATCAATTTGACTAATTTCACACTTTTGAGCAATTTTTTAATGAAGCCTAAAGCAACAATTCAGGGGCAGTGGTGGCCTAGCGGTTAAGGAAGCAGCCCCGTAATCAGAAGGTTGCCGGTTACCGCCAGGGTGCCACTGAGGTGCCACTGAGCAAAGCACCGTCCCCACACGCTGCTCCCCGGGCGCCTGTCATGGCTGCCCACTGCTCACTCAGGGTGATGGGTTAAATGCACAGGACAAATTTCACCGTGTGCACCGTGTGCTGTGCTGCTGTGACAATGTGACCATCACTTCACTTTTTTTTAAGAAAAAAAGAAAAAGAAAAAAAAAACAGATCTGGCCTGTTAAATGACCGTTGGTAGTTTAGCTGGTGGAGCAAGCGTGGTAAAAACCTGCAGGTCACAAAAGGTCAACCTTAGCTGGCCAGGCGACTTTACCAGATTCTGATGTTTTTTTCAGTCAGGGAACATTGTGTTATCGGCCCCACTGAACTGCAGAACACCTTCTCATTTAAAAGAATGTAAGTAAAACAGCTGTTTTCAGGGGGAAATTCCTGGAGGAGATCATAGTGATCGTCGCGGTGGGTTTAACTCTGATGCTGCGTAACTGCTTATCTGAGGAACAAACACCGAAGAGCAGCTACCAGCGCACAGCACTAATATACTCTTGGCTATTGATCTTGCTAGAAGATGCAAAAATGGTGGCTGCAGGTAGGAATTAACCATTTGAAAAGTAGCTGCAGCACTCCGACAACTCAGACACTCAGAACTAAATACAATGCTGAGTAAAAAAAAGGCATTTCAGAAATTCCTTTAGCATTTGCTGTTTTTAAAATAAATTTCGAAATCCATAAGGTCTCCAGGAGAGCACCCTCCTCTGCTGAGAACATCTCGGGTAACACCCAGTACCGGAACAAACATGCAGATAGATTATCAGCGCTTGATCTGAAGAATTCCAACTGGTGAACTAGTGAGTGTGACATTAGTGAGCAATCTTGATGCATGACATTTCATATGGTGGCATTTAAACAGTGGCATTCGGGGAGCTACACATACAGGAAAGGCGATTTCACAGAGTTTCTGAGTCCAGTCCTCCACCTCGGCATTCTCCGCAGCAAAGATGAACATTTTCTCTGTGGTCTCTACCAGGAAAGGCCCACAGTCGCGTGGACAGCCCTCGATAACCACTTCCGACACACGGATGCAGTCGCTTAGCTTTATCACCTGCAAAACAGAAATACGTTTCCAGCAGCAAATTCCAGTACAGCACATTAAAATACATTTAAAATGCATGTGTAAAATCGCTGTGCTGTATAATTGTATACATTTTTCCTGCAATATTTCTAGGCGAACTGTACTTTTTGCAATTCAGCTTCAATGTGAATATTATTTATTACTGATTTGAGGCCAAAAGCAGAAATGTGCTCTGCGCAGCATTGACATGACCCTCTTACACATGAGCTTTATGACAAATTACGTACGTGACTACAAACTACTACCAATTTCACCCAAAAATAGACGCCCTGTTTAAAACACCGCACCTGGCAACTCGGCATCAATGTGAAAAAAATGTTTCATTTCACATCTGCGTTTAGAACAGGTACTCTTGGGAATTGGGACAAAACATTTTTAAGAATTATTTGATGTATCTGCCCTAAAGACTGAATTTGTATCGCCGTGACACATGCCCCAACCCTGATGATGGTAAAGAAATGTTTGAATTTGAATTTCCTTTTGGAACCGTACTGTATTTGACAATATTATATTTACAAAAAGCATAGAAGTGACCATTCAAATACTTGTCTTGTTGAGTGTTATATACGTTTATAATATGACGGTGAGGTTAAAATAATGTAAATATAATGCAAATATCATGTAAAATGATAAAAAAATGAGAACATCATGTATTTTGTTGTTATTATTGTAGTTATTATGTAGTTATTGTTAAGTTGTGCCCCCGCTTTGTACGTTCTCTGCTACTGAGGGACTGGTTGGCCTTTCTTGCTCTGCTGCTGTTACATGGTGAATGACAAAAAGTCCACTCATGCAGTCTTTAATCAGTGGTGTGTGTGTATGTGTGTGTATGTGTGTGTATGTGTGTGTGTGTGAGACCCAGGAGAGCAGCAGGCAATCATAAAGAAAGAATTGGCCCCTGTCTACACGAGTGCAGCCGGCGTCTGGTTGACCTTCTTGTTGTCCTGCTTGCGAGGCGGCTTCTCCAGGGTGCTCGTCCCATCCTTGCACTCAAAGAATTCCAGCCGCGAGATGGAACAGGCGCTCTCTCTGTACAGGACAGACCAGACCTTTCTCCATTTCTGTAAAACGGAGGAAAAGAACGTAAAGTGCAATTCTACTCTTTACCCTCACGACTGCGTTACACATTATAATCTTCATCTTGATGATCACTAACGTGTGTGGAATTTTGGAAAACCACCTTCACCATCCACCTTAAGATGGTTTAAAGAAACCAAGAGTGTGAAACGTTGTTGTCAGAGCATATATGAATTATTTTGCTTTGTTTAAATTATTGGTTGATTACATAGTTTTGTTCTATGGGGTAGGAATAAGGAAGGAACGTGGCAGGGGGTTCCAAACAAAGCACTTGGAAGTTCCCTTAACCAGCGTTGCCTGAACAGGGAAGTAGGGAAGACATTAAATGGACATGTTGAGGCAGGTTATTTTATATAAATGGAACTTTCTCATTTCTCAACAGTACACAACTGTATAAGAGCGTTAGTTTGGTTCGGTGAAAGGTCTCTGGTTCCAGTCTCATGGTGTACGGCCTATTAGATATGAGGAAATTGAGAAGTTTGCTGTTTTTTTATTTGGAAACGCCACTTTCTCAATGCACTGACCATCTCCCACGTCATCGGTTTCCATTCTGTCACTCAAAAGAAGAAGATAAAAAGGGGTAGTCTGATAACTGAGCCACAAGCCTGCACACCAGCCTCTGACCTCAGTTCCAACCACCTTCAGCTCATCTTCGATGTTTGACCTTCACAGACCGGAGGAGGCATTCGGCCTTGTAACCACCTCTCTGATGCACATCTAACAGGACCTACTTAACACTGAATCTGGCCTCATATCTAAATGTCCTTATACATTCGAAAGGCCATACATTTTCAAACGTTGGAGATATATATCCCGTGGAAATGCGTCCATTGAAAACGTTTTTGTGGGAACTTTTTTTACAGTTACGGGTCAAACTACAAGGCACCTGGGAGTATGATAAGACATGAGATGTTCCTCATGTTCAGAAGTTACTCCTCCCGACCAGGCCACCACCCACAATCACCTGGTCGCAAGAATAGCTCCCTGTTGTGAGCTGGTGTCCTCACTGCACATGTACAAGCAGCAGCACATGGAATCTCGCCTACTTATCATGACTGGAACGACGGGGACAAAAGTGCCTGTTATGGTGCTGAATCAAATGACCTTTTGACCCCCACCCCCCCTTTGTAAAGTGTAGCCACACGCGCCGCCGCCCCCCTGTTGGATTTTTACGCATCACCTACTTCTTCTTCTTCTGCTCCCGACACGACCGTATTGCTGGTGCAGACGCCCGGTTTACCCCACGACCAGGAAATGACCAGGGACAAAAATGTCTTCTCTACTGCTGCGTCCACCAGCTGGTGTTCTCCAGAAGGAGCAGGAAACTGATCGAGTCTACGCCGTAAAGGACACTTCTGGACTGTGACAGAACCCGCCAATATGCAACATCGACTCATGTTTAGTCATTACTCCCCCTCGCTGTAAACAGAAGCGAAACACATCGTGACATTCCGCATATCTGACGTGGGACCGCAGCAGATGTTCATCACCACTTCATGGACTTCGCTGGGTTATTATATATCTTGACCATTTCGAAGCGAAGCTGAAGACTGAGAACGAAGGACTGAGAACGAAGTGAAGAAACGAGAGATACTTCATATTTGCCGCACTCGGCTTCTCTCGACCACCTTACGTGAGACAGTGAGGACGATTTCGGTCCTGAAAAAGTTCCTGCGTTGAGAACTTCTCCTTCATCTCACGGAGCTTCTGAGAAGCCCCGCAGATGTTCCGCGGACCTCTGACCCGGTCGTCGCCTACCTTGCCGAACCTTTGCTGCTGCAGGTACAGCAGCCCCCTCTTCCCGATGTCCCCCTCCATGTCTCCGGTCAGCTCTCCGTCTCCACGTCCGACCGAGTCAGCGAGACATCTCGGTGTGACGCAAACAACCACCGAGCTCCCGACTTCCTGTGTGCTCTCGTCGTTCTGCTGCACTTTCATTCTTCCGCGACACCACAGAGATTAGCCAACTTCATGACTTCTGGTTTCTACGTCCTACTCTGTCTTGTCTCGCGCTCACAGCCAATCGGACATTTTCTATTTTTACATCCTGGCCTTTTTATTCAGGAGGACGCCGAACAGCCCAACTCAGGTCATATTGTCCTCCTGAGAAGGTCTCCTGACTCTGCGGTGGGGTGTCTCGGTTGTCTTGTTGTCTCGGTTCTCGCCGCGGGCGGAACATTAGCTACTTTTAGCTCTCTGGTCTGACGCTGTGGCCAGAGTACAACATCCTGCCGAGCGGCGAATCTTTCCACCCGGCGGCCTCGTTTCAGACCAACCCCGAGCGGAGCCTGGAGAGCTTCTGAAGGTCCTGTGACCTGAGGAGACAGAGGTGTCCCGCCAACGTCACCCGCCACACACGCATTTTATTTCAGAACATTCACTTTATTTTGCCACATTTACGCTTCCAGTTGTTATTTATCGTTCTAGCAGATGAGAGTGGCTACGAGAACGATGACGAGGGCTGGTACAGGACACAGATGCATCTGTACTGCAGAAACTTGTGGGTGTTTACTCGACTTTACTCTACTTTACTTGGCAGATGCTTTTATCCAAAGCGACTTACAAGGTGAAGACACCAGCAATTCTCATTCGGGTTCTATAGATTTCGAAAACTAAGAGCCCTGATAAGGCCGAACTTGTCAGGAATAGAACATGCTGGGGGACTGTTACATTTACAGCATTTACCAGACGCCCTTATCCAGAGCAACTTACAATCAGTACTTACAGGGACAGTCCCCCCCCCCCTGGAGACACCCAGGGTTAAGTGTCTTGCTCAGGGACACGATGGTAGTGAGCGGGGTTTGAACCTGGGTCTTCTGGTTCATAGGCGAGTGTGTTACCCGCTAGGCTACTACCAATTTTTAAGCGTTAGACAAGTTTTTTTTCTTGTGTGTGTGTGTGTTAGTGTTCGACTCGTTTGAAATACTTTTTGAATAAGTGGGTTTTCAGCTGCTTCTTAAAGGTGCTGGTAGTCTCGGCTAGTGGAATGGAGCAGGACAAGTTGTCCCACCTGCCGGGGACAACAAAGGAGAACAGAGCCGATTGGGATCGGAGACCCCGTGAATTTGCAGTCTGGTTTTGTGTGCTGATCTGAGAGGGCGTGCAGGAGTGTATCTGGCTAGTAGTGTGTTGGTGTAAGAGGGAGAACTTCCATTTACAGCCCTGTAGGCAGCATCAAGGATTTGAACTCAGTGGAGAGAGGTGAGAGGAGGCGGGGCATGGGTGGTATTTTATAGTTCTTCAATTTTGTTCTGCAATGTAAAAATAGTCCAAAAAACCCAGTGCCCCATGCATGAGTAGGTGTGTTCTCTCATATGACCGCTCATGTGGTGGCTGATCATGTGACCTTTGGTGTGCTGTAGTGTGATTCAGCTTCCTGTGGACATTTTTACACTTGTTTATCGCAATACCCTGCTAATAAGTTGTTATAGTGTTCAGAAACTCAGAATTATGATTGTTGTAGCTCAAAACATTAAAATGCAATGTGTTTCATTTTTTGTCGCTCAAAATATGGGTCAGACCGCCCGGCCACCATCAGCAGAGCGCCTCTTGCTGTAAGTGAACCGTTTGTAATATTTAGTGTTTTATGATTCGCGCATGTCGACTTGTTGAGTTGTGTAGAGTTAGTACAGTGTGTACAGTGTGTACAGTGTGACCAGATTCCAAATAATTTCACAGGCAACACACTAGCGTAGAATAAAATTAAAAATAATATAGGCAGTGTCCTCGTCCACAGGGACCATGTTGCAGTAGAAGCTGTGGGATGTGGGTCCTGCCTCTGGATATGGATGACTGGGGGACGGGAGATGGTCTTTAAACTCATAACTCATTCAAATAAACTGAATAAATTGCCATGTTTACATTTACAGCATTTTCCAGACGGCCTTATCCAAAGCGTCTTATAACCAGTAGTGACAGGGACAGTCCCCCCTGCAGACAGTCAGGGACACCCAGAGCACCTTACAACCAGTAGTGACAGGGACAGTGCCCCATGGAGACACTCAGGGACCCCCAGAGCGCCTTACAACCAGTAGTGACAGGGACAGTCCCCCTGGAGACAGTCAGGGACACCCAGAGCACCTTACAACCAGTAGTGACAGGGACAGTCCCCCCTGGAGACACTCACCATGACCATGTGGGCACCATGGTGGTTCTTGAACCTGCAACCCTCTGATAACGTGCCCACTTCCTTACCCGCTAGGCCACCACTGTCCAAAGACCGTTCCTTATAGGAACATCTGAAGAACTTTTAACAGAAAACGGGCCTATAAAGACACAGGGACCAAATATAGAATTCGGCGCTGCAACCAGCCACAACAAACTAAAACCAAAAGCCGCAAAAATCTGTTCAAGGGCCTTTTATTTATTCTGCTTGCATATTTCCCCCCTCATTTTCACGTTCTTTCTCTCTCAGTCAGACCTCACACCTCCTCTTGTGCACAGTGCGAGCTGCGGGGCGTCGCTGTTCTCACGTTGCGCCTCGAGACAACTCCCGGCGTGAGACAGGGACCGTACCGCCTTCCCCGCGGTGGATCTGGCCGACCCTCGCACTTAATAAACGAGTCTTATTACATGAACACGTCCTGCGTTCTTACAACAGGAGTGCAGCTCGTGCTCTTCAGCATTTTTTAGGGGGGCCCCCCAGCACGTCGAGCAAAGAGCAGCGTTTCACTGCGAAAAAACAAGAATCGCAAAATCAAGTAGATAAATATATCAACAAGTAAACAATAAAATGCGCCATGAATGATTTAAAATGGAAATGCATTCAATATGACAATATATCTGACAGACATTGAAACATCTGTCGTTTTATGTCATACGGGCATACTCAGCGCATCATGGATCACGTGGGCGGGGCCTGTGTCCCTTCCAGCGTGCCACTACCGGTCTAGATCTTGGCCTGAAAGTAGATTTCAGGTTCAGCATCTCATACCCATGAATGGTGGCGCCATGTTGGAAGGGACACGTCCTCCGACCAGCCGGGTCAGCGTTAGTCCCGCCTACTTACCTTGATGGGTTAGACTGACGGTTCATTATTAAATAAAAATAAATTCCAGTCATGTCACATTGACGTAATTAATGATATAGGGTCCTCCATTGCTGCTCCTCTCCTGCTCGCACACGTACGAGGCGGAGGCGGAGACACGACAGTGGGCGTGTCTGCTGCGCAGGGAGCACAGGAGCGGCAACACAGCCGGCTCAACCTCGGCACACACCGATTGGCTGATGTCATCGTGAAAATATGAATTGCGTTGTAAACTATTCATATTTCTAAATAAAAATGTCCATAAAAACGATTGAGAATGTATCTCAGCACTTCAATTCATTTTCCAATTATTTTTCTTAAATCCACCCATGGCTGATAAAAGGTAACTTTGGGAATCAAATGCAAATTCATCACATTAAAGCAAATGAAACCACTTGATATTATATACATTTTTTACCCTGCTGTTTTTCCAGTGTTTTTATTGGGCAATTTCTGTCATTTCCGTTGGCCTGTAGAGTACATTTGCTGCGTGGAGCAGCTTTAACCCTCGCCGGGTTCGGAAATGACTTTAGCAGGCCGGGGACTCCAGCAGTCTCTCGCCAGAGACGGGTAACGTGGTCTCCAGCAGGTCACCACCCTGCCGCGGCACCGTGCGGGCCCGGAACCTTCCATCTGCAGCCTTGGCACAGCGTGGGGCAGCGAGGCCCTCCTCATCCTGGCCGAGGAGGACGAGGAATGTTGCGGTGTGAGTGTGCTTTACGCTCTGGCCTCCCTCCACGCACCCGTAGCAGCTCTCCAGGAGACGTTAGACCCTCTCCCGGCCTCTAATGGCTTCTCCACATTTCTCTCCGGAGCCCTTGGGATGGGGGCGTTCGGGTTGGGGGGGGGATCTGCACCAGGTTCGTTCTTCGGAGAAGACAGGTCGTTTCTAGCTCCTTCCGGTAATTACAGCCGTCGCCGCACCTCCTTCACCTGCTGGACATGAAAGGACGGCGGCTGCTTCTTAATTAGAGACGAGGACTTAATTACACCTGGTTTCAGGTTCAGCCCCTTTTAAACTAAGATTCTCTGAGGCCTCCCAGGAGCCATTATACACACAGCATTTACCGGACGCTCTTGTCCAGAGGGACTTACAGTCAGTAGTTACAGGGACAGTCCCCCCCCGGAGACACTCAGGGTTAAGTGTCCTGCTCAGGGACACAATGGTAGTTAGTGGGAATTGAACCTGGGTCTTCTGGTTCATAGTCAGTAGTTACAGGGACAGTCCCACCCTGGAGACACTCAGGGTTAAGTGTCTTGCTCAGGGACACGATGGTAGTTAGTGGGATTTGAACCTGGGTCTTCTGGTTCATAGTCAGTAGTTACAGGGACAGTCCCCCCCTGGAGACACTCAGGGTTAAGTGTCTTGCTCAGGGACACCATGGTAGTTAGTGGGATTTGAACCTGGGTCTTCTGGTTCATAGTCAGTAGTTACAGGGACAGTCCCCCCCTGGAGACACTCAGGGTTAAGTGTCTTGCTCAGGGACACCATGGTAGTTAGTGGGATTTGAACCTGGGTCTTCTTTGTTCATTTACAGCATTTACCAGATGCTCTTGTCCAGAGGGACTTACAGTCAGTAGTTACAGGGACAGTCCCCCCCCAGAGACACTCAGGGTTAAGTGTCTTGCTCAGGGACACGATGGTAGTTAGTGGGATTTGAACCTGGGTCTTCTGGTTCATAGTCAGTAATTACAGGGACAGTCCCCCCCTGGAGACACTCAGGGTTAAGTGTCTTGCTCAGGGACACGATGGTAGTTAGTGGGATTTGAACCTGGGTCTTCTGGTTCATAGGTGAGTGTGTTACCCGCTAGGCCACTACCCCCTGCTGCCAGCACCCCACCAGTCCCACCAAACAAGAAATAACCAGAATCTGTACGTGATTAGAATAAAAAACCGAGTCTGTAAAGTGAGAAAGAGCCCTTTATTTACTTTTCTAGAATACGTCTTTACACGCCAGTCAAGGCAACGGTCTGCTCTACAGGTCATAAACATCCCAGCATGCTCTGGGTCCACAGCGATCACATGGTCTCAGGGTCATGGAGGTGGGGCCTGACTTTACAATCTCGACCCGTGTGATGTATGGACAGCAGCTCTACTTTAGTTTTTTAAAAGAACGCGTAATTTACCGCAGGATATATATCGAACGAAAGGAGGAAACGGTAAAACGGTGCAACGTGCATGCGAAGGTCACCCAGCGGCTCCTGGGCCTTCTGTCCCCGACATTAAAACCATCTGCGGGGCCTGTGTTGCCAGATTGGACTTTTTTTGTGTTGTTTTGCATGCTGAAAAGCGGTTTCGTCCGTGTGGGTATTCGGTCGACCCGCAAGCCAAAACTCTGGGGGGGGGGGGGGGGGGGTTCACTCATCTTGCCAGGATTTGGGATTTGGATCCTTTTTTTCCCGGGGTTGGAAACATCAGTCCCATCTGGCAACTCGAGCACATTAACAAACCCAGACGTGTACCACACTCGCACGGCATGTGGAAGCGTCCATAAAGTCGGGGGCCTGACACGCATTCCACATCTAGCAGAGGGAGGACGGAGGAGGAGGAGGACGAGGAGGACGGAGGAGGAGGATGAAGAGGAGGAGGAGGATGAAGAGGAGGAGGAGGATGAAGAGGAGGACGAGGATGAAGAGGAGGACGAGGATGAACGGCGGACTGGCCTCCGCACGACGTGCAGGCGGCTTTTTCCTCTCCTGGACATCGATTGACACGTCCTGCAAGGTCATAAGACGGGTGGCGTACTGTAATCCGGTGCAAGTCTGATGTCTGGCGGCGCGTCCCCTTAGTAATAGTCCTCGTCGTAGTCCCCCATGTGCTGGAACCCCGGCCGCGCTCTCACGTCGTCCTTCAGGTAGGCGGCCATTTCACCTGAAAGCACCACACCCGGCATCAGCCTCAGAGGGGTCAGAGGTCAGAGGTCGAGCGCTCCTCACCTGGCGGAAGCACCCGCAGCGGCGCGGCGGCGGAGACGCTGCCGAGGCGGTTGCGCGCCGTGCAGCGGTACGTTCCGGAGTCCGCTGGCCCCGCCTCCTCGATCTGCAGCCAGCTGGACAGCTCGTACTTCTGCGGCCCACCCCGAGACTGCGGGACAGGCCAGAGACGGACTTCAGATCGGGACACACCGTTTTTAGCAGGCAACACTCTCACTAAGCGCGTCCCAGCACCTGGACAGAAATGTGCGGGTCGTCCCCGGGCAGGACCACGTCGCTGCCCTCCTTCCGCCACTCCACCAGCGCCATGGGAAAGGCGAAGACCTCGCACAGCAGCACCACGCTGCTGCCCGTCACGTTCACGTGTCCCCGCGGTGGCACCTTGATGACCGGGACTGAGGGGAAGAACAGAGAACATGCGGTTCCACCTCAGCCTACAATAAAGAGGAGCAGTAATTATGTTCATTAGTCAGGTCATTTACATGAACGGTTAGGTTTGTGGTCTGGTGACGTCACTGATGTTCTCTGTGGAGAAGACATCTACATCTACATTTTACGGCATTTACCAGACGCCCCTGATCCAGAGCGACTTACAACGTGCTTCCATGTCACCATGGATGAAGTGGTCAGTTCTGGTTCACTAGGACCCCCAACTATGAATACAATCTTTTTATTCACTCTGTTCTAGTTTCTATACAGAAGTCAGACGAGAAGAAGGTTACAAGTTCATCTAAATCTTCTCTACATTTACAGCATTTATCAGACGCCCTGACTTACAATCAGTAGTTACAGGGACAGTCCAGGAGCAATTTAGGGTTAAGTGTCTTGCTCAGGGACACGATGGTAGTAAGTGGGATTTGAACCTGGGTCTTCTGGTTCACAGGCGAGTGTGTTACCCACTAGGCTACTTCTCTAAAGAGGAAGGTGTTGAGCTGCCGTGTGAAGGTGCTCAGTGACTGAGCTGGAAGTTCATTCCACCACCGAGGGGCCAAGACGGAGAAGAGTCTAGATGAGCGTCTTCCTTTTACCTTCAGAGATGGAGGGACCAGGCGAGCAGTACTGGAGGCTCGGAGTATACCAGGTGCAGTGCGAGGTGTAATGACAGTATGAATATAATAAGAAGAAGAAGAAGAGAGGACTGGAGAGTAATACCCGTCTTGCATGGACCAGCGCTTACGTTGAGTCCCGGGCTGGAGAAGGCGGCTTCCTGGAAGCGGCACACGTTCATGTAGGTCCGGCCGTCCGAGGCGCACAGCGGCTCCTGCTCGACGCACACGCACCGCGGCTCCGCGTCCAGCCGCCGGCACTCCAGCCGCGGGCCGCACCGCCCGCGTCGCCGCGGCGCGCCGCGCAGGTCGCACGCCTGGTCCTCCAGGCCGCCGCACTCCCGGCAGCAGCCGCAGGCGTCCGGCACCAGGCCGGCGCGGCAGCCCCGCGGCGGCGGGCACAGCTCCGGGACGCAGGCGCCGCACTCCGCCGCCGCGGACCGGTAGTAGTCGAAGGTCGCCAGGTCCGGGTCCAGGTCCGGGTCCACGTACTCGTAGGCGGGGAAGGCTGCGCCCAGACCGGCGCCCAGCAGCAGGACGAGCCCGGTCCACGACATGGTGTCCTCCGTGTGGCGGCGCTCCGGTCCCGGCGTGTCCACCTGGGACACCCCGCCCCGCCCACTCCGGACCAGCCCCGCCCACTCCGATCTGGCGGCCAATGAGGTTTCACTATTCGTCTTACGGTCTCAATCAAAATGATCTGATCTTGTTGAAGACCCAGGTTCAAAACCCCACTTACTACCATCGTGTCCCTGAGCAAGACACTTAACCCGGAGTGTCTCCAGGGGGGGACTGTCCCCTGTAAGTACTGACTGTAAGTCGCTCTGGATAAATGCTGTAAATGAAACCAGCATTACGACCAGCTTTAAAAGCGGCCCAGCCCCGCCCACTCCGAACTGGCGGCCAATGAGGTTTCACTATCCGTCTCATGGTCTCAATCAAAATGATCTGATCTTATTTATATAGCTGATAATGTAGCAACATTACGACCAGCTTTAAAAGCGGACTCCCAATGTGAATATTGTTCCTCACTGACTGCAGTCGAGCACACCGTAGGTGAGAATATGAGAAAAGTATGAAGACGTTTGTCCCGTCAGCACCACTAGAGGGAGCCCGACTACACAAATCGTTTCTACAACATTTCAATAACAACGACGCAAAGTGGGGAAACGAACGAATCTGTATTAATTGTGTATTATTATTTTTTTTTTCTAAGCTTCCTTCAACTTACTTTCCACACCTGTTCTCATCTGGACAGTTGCTTTTTGCTCTAGTGAAGCCCTCCAGTGAAAGTGAAGTGATTGCCACGCGGTGTCATGGTGAAACAAAAACAACAACAACAACATTTATTTCTTATATAGCCCAAAATCACATACAGTACGTCTCAATGGGCTTTGACAGGCCCTACAGTTGACACCCCCACACTTGACCCTTCTGCACACAAGGAAAAACTCCACACAAAAAAACTCTAGGAGAGAGAAAAAAAGAAAGGAAGAAACGTTGGGAAGGAGTGATAGAGAGAGGGACCCCCTTCCAGGGTAGAGTGAGTCTGCAAACGGTGTCAGTGCAGGGTTGGGGACGATATAATAATAAGTCCTACGGTTGTAGGGTTGGAGGAGTCCAGGATGTAGTCAGTGTCATGGTCTAGATTACGTGTCCATAATGATGTTACTGGTCCATTTGAAGATCCCTGAAGCTGTAGTTGTAACGGTGGTGGTGGCTGTGGTGACCCTCTGGTTCGTTTCATGCTATGTCCTTGTTTAGCAGTTGACATGTCCTCTGCTTTTATCCGTCACCCTTGGTGAGCAGTGGGCACCATGACAGGCGCCCGGGGAGCAGTGTGTGGGGACGGGACCTTCATCAAGGGGACCTCAGTGGCACCTTGGCGGATCGGGATTCGAACCGGCAAACCTTCTGATCACGGAGCCACCTCCTTGACAGCTAGGCCACCACTGGCCCGCTAGGCCTCTGGGCAACCAGCCTGCCGAACCACCTTCTTCTCCAGCCATTCCCGCAGGACTGCTGGGCCGCCACGCGTGCACGACTCTTTCCAGACGTTTAGGTGACGGTGGAAGTGCCTCACAGTTCCTGATCACAGTTCCTGATCACAGTTCCTGATCACAGTTCCTGACCGAGATACATGATAAAAATGCATCCAAAATCTCAAACTGTTACACGTTCTTTCTTTTCTTATTCTTCACTCTTCGACTGTACTAGATGAAAACAGTACGCAGTTCGTGCATTGTTAATGAAATGTCAGCTTATTTTATTGATCGCGGTCCCACCGTCTGTAATCGGCGTGAAAGTCACATACAAAAAAAAAAAGAACTTTAAAAAGCTGTTATTGCACTGGACGGACCATGTTCTACACGCAGGTGGGTGAGAATAGCCCCGGCCTTACTGACTTCAGTCCTTCGGCGCGCCCGTCCTTCCCTGCCTCTCGCATTGTGGACCTCGGGCTCTTGGCACTGGATGTGCTGAATCGTGGGAACTAAAACAATGAGCGGCTGGCCGAAATTGACAACTAATGAAATAGCTTTGAGGGGGCATCAGGGGGGCGGGGAGTTGGCCGGCCAGCCTATTGGCCACCTGGTTCGGGAGGGAGTCCTGGACACCGGCGAGTTTTGGCCGGGTTCCCACCCCCGGGCTTGGCCGTATATATATTGCGCCCCCTGTGCCGCCCCGGACAGACTGGCACTGTCAGGAGCTGGTAAGAGAAAACTTCACTCACCCCTGCACACCGGTGCATTTGGTGAATTTATCTTTACTTTTTAACGCCTTGCATATTTATTTAACCTGCCACTCCGAGGCTTGTCGAGTCCAGTCCGGGTCACTATGGCAACAGACCATCAGAACCCTGCATCCAAGCAGCAGCAGTCCGGGAGCAGCGCGTTCAAGGTAAGGAGAGCCCATCAATCCGTGTTGCCAGATATGCAACGGCACAGACGCGTTCGTTTGAAAGAAACTGAAAATCGTATTTACATTTATAGCACTTATCAGAAGTTACGGGGACAGTCCCCCTGGAGACGAGGGGGGTGGGTGATTTCCTGTCCCCTCTGCTTCAGCTAATCGTTTACGAGCAGGAGAACTTCCAGGGCCGATGCCATGAGCTGACTGGGCCCTGCAACAACCTCCAGGAGGCGGGCGTGGAGAAAGTGGGCTCGATACTGGTGCTGTGCGGACCGTGAGTGGAGTGTGTGGGCTCAGTCAGTAATGTAAACTCGACCAGTGTTGCATGTTGCATGTCCCGCCCTGTAGGCCGTGGCTGCAGACTCATGTCTCTGTATGAAATCCCGTTAAAATTTGCACCATAGCGTCCCCCTGACTCTTCCCTGAGGACCTCACACGCAGCAACGAGCTTCCAGCTTCCATCTTCAGAACTGGAACGTTCCCCTCCAAAATGGCCACACGCTAACTAGTGCTTGCTTGTAGGCAGTGTTGCATGTTCCTCACATCTCCCATTCTTCTTAAGATAACTAAATGGAACGGAGCCCTTTTGGTCTGAGATTATGCTGAAGATAGTTGAAATAGATGAAGCATTGTTCAGGACCATTCCCGCAGATGGGTGGGATATGAGCAGCCGGGCTGTAAGGGCGAGCAGTATGTGTTTGAGAAGGGCGAGTATCCTCGCTGGGACTCCTGGACCAACAGCCGACGCAGCGACAGCATCTTCGCCCTCCGCCCGATCGCAGTGGTACGAGCCTTCGCGCCCGAGCTCCTCCCCCGTCACCCCGCGCTTCCCTGTGCCCATCCTGTCCCCCCCCCCGTCTCCCACAGGACAGCCAGGAGCACAAGATCGTGCTGTACGAGAGCCCCAGCTTCGCGGGCAAGAAGATCGAGATCGTAGACGACGACGTTCCCAGCTTCCATGCCCATGGGTACCACGAGAAGGTCTCCTCCGCGAGGGTTCAGAGTGGAACGTGAGTGATGTTCTGTAGCCAGACATGTCCGGCGTGTCGGTTTAATGGCGGTAACGCGTCTTGCCCTGCGCCGCAGCTGGGTGGGGTATCAGTACCCAGGCTACCGCGGCTACCAGTACCTGTTCGAGAAAGGCGAGTACAAGGACAACTGCGACTTCGGGGCTCAGCAGGCCCAGATCCAGTCGGTGCGGCGCGTGCGCGACATGCAGTGGCACCAGAGGGGCGCCTTCCACCCCGCCGTCTGATGCCGCCATGGCCGTCAGTCAACTCCATTGCTGCTGCAAGCTAATAAATGAATTTGCTTTATGATTTAAATCATGTGATCGTGTTTTTTTTTGGGGGTGAATTCCCTTTACGCCAGTCAGACTGTTAAGTCAAGTATTGAATATCAGTGATTCAATGATTCGATCGATGATGTTGACCTCATGTCCATCTTGCATCATGGGATTGCTTGTCAATTTATGAGGACACACACAATAATGTTCAATAATCATATGTTTCATTGTTAAATTCTTTCAAACCTTTTTGGTAACATTTAGTAATGTCATAAAATGGACATTTTGTAAAAAGTGCCGACGAGCAGGATCTTTTTATTAGGGGTTCAACACAGCGGGACGCAGGCGAAGACTGGACGGGGAACGCGGGATGGGACGGGGAGGGCAAGCAGCAGGCATTTCTTTACGGGAAAAATAATATACAGTTTCTAAATACAGTAATGTCAGAGTTGTGTTCACTACACCTTCATGTGAATCCGAACACACTTCACATACACAAAGCCTACAAGCTACCAGTACAGCGTTATTTTAAAACACGGTGGACACCTTCGTCTTCCACAACCACCCCCTGCATGTCACTGTGTCCAGCGTATTCACTGTCTCTCCTCTGTTCCTGTCCAAACCGACTCAGACGTCCAGCCGGAACTGTCCCTCTAATGCTGTCCCTTTGGTCCATCCGTAACACCCCCAGTGCAGATCTCAGCATCTTTACATTTACATTTATTTCCACTTAGCAGACGCCCCGTTCCAGAGCAATTTACAATCATAGAGACAATAATATATAGATATGGAGGCTTCTTTTTGTGTTTTAGTCTGATGTATTTTAGTCACAGTTATGGATCTACTGTCTGTAGTGAAGGCGCCTTTTAAATTGAAGATGTGGAGGAGGGTCTGGAGAACCTACGTGGGGTGTGAGGAGACATGAAAATGGAGGAATGGGGGCTTCTTTTTGTATAATACTCAGATGTGCGTTTTTGAGTCCATCTGCATTCCCAGTTATGGATCTACTGTCCTGATCTCCTGTAGTGAAGGCGCCTTTTAAAGTGAAGATGTGGAGGAGGGTCCACATGTAATGTAATCTCCTGTAGTGAAGGCGCCTTTTAAAGTGAAGATGTGGAGGAGGGTCTGGAGAACTTACGTGGGGTGTGAGGAGACATGAAAATGGAGGAATGGGGGCTTCTTTTTGTATAATACTCAGATGTGCGTTTTTGAGTCCATCTGCATTCCCAGTTATGGATCTACTGTCCTGATCTCCTGTAGTGAAGGCGCCTTTTAAAGTGAAGATGTGGAGGAGGGTCTGGAGAACTGAAAGTGAAAGTGTCCCCGCAGCAGGGGGACCGAGGGCGGGGGACTCCTGGAAAACCTTGCAGCCGCAGTGCGGTCGACTTTTTACTCTTTATGGCGGCTTGGTGCTACGGAGACGGCTTGATGGAACAGTTTGGCGTCCTCCTGGGTTTTTGGTTTATTGCGAACACCGAAGCAGGTAAGAGCGGAAATTCTTTTCTCAACACTGCGCTCGTCTTGCGCTCCTAGAGCAATTTCCCTTTGTGATTAATAAAGTTCTTTGAATCTTAGAGCGGCGATTCATCAGCATTTACCAGACGCCCTTATCCTCAAGGTATCCTTCTGGTTCATAGGCGAGTGTGTTACCCGCTAGGCTACTTCCACCCGTGTAGGGGCCGTGTAAAAAGTGCCGTGCTTTTATCTACTCAGGCTATGAACAGTTCCACGCAGTTACGTGTTTTGCATTTGCAGACGGTCCCTTAGTCAGTGACGTAAGAGCAGCGTGTTTTATACGTGCACTGAGGGCGATGCCAGTAACGGGACACAGAGTCCCAGGGCGAATATTGTGTAATGTCCCTCCAGGTTCGGTTTCCTTTCACATTCACTCTCTCTCCCTCTCTCCTTCTATCCGTCCCCCGTCCCCCTCATCGCTGCGTTTTTTAAAGTTCATTTTTGGAGTGGGGACGGGCACCAGAGTGCACACCTTTTATTCCTGGTTGCCATGCCAATAAGAATGATCTCTCTCTCTCTCTCTCTCTCTCTCTCTCTCTCTCTATTTGAAAAAAAAAGGACATGGACATACATACCGGTATTTTTAATGATGCGAGTTATTATTTAACATTGTAGGATTTTCCGTATTCATCTGCAGAGTTTATATTAAAAATGATTTAAATAGCACTATTTTTGTTCATATTTCATCATGCAGTCCCTCCAGGATTCCAACATTTTATTTTTTAAATCATAAGGACTTTCTTTTGCACAGGGCCCCAAACAGGCTAGGACCGCCCCTGCTCATTGTCAGTAGCCGATCACAAGCCGATCGAAGCGTGGTCTGGATTGGACACTGACTCACCCTGCACTTAGTAAAGATTGATGTCTTGTTTTATTTTATATATTGGTTCTGCAGTATTTAAGGATTACTGATACTATTTAAGGCCTTTTTTTTTCGGAAACTTGAATTTAGAGCTTTTTAAAGATCGGTGGAGGCCCTGCTTTGCGCTCTATGCTCTGGCCCAAAGCTAATGGCTCGTGCTGCAAGTGCACGTGGTTCTGTGCTGCGAGTAGGCTTTGGGAGTAAATCTGAGTATTTGACATGTAAAATACACACTATGCATGTTGTTTTAGGATAGTAGAAAATATTAACACTGTTGGTTTCCCGCCATGTGCACCTTCATCATCAGAAAATACGTCTGATAAAAAATGCAGTTTACCATCCTCCCTGATTTCTTCGTACAACTCGACTGTTATCTCATATCTCCCTACAGGTTCTCACTCACTGTGGGCCTTGTCGACGTTCATTGTGGAAGACACCCAGTTCCCAGAATTCAGCGCGGTGGTGATGTTGGATGATGTACAAATAATGTATTACAATTCGAATGACAACAGCATCTCTTACCGGGCGTCCGCATCTGAGCTATCAGAATCCGAACAAAACGATGCAAACATTGTATTCAGACACAAGCACAAGAGCATGAAATACAGGGCACTGGAGTCTAAAACCCACCACAACCTGACACGTGGTAGGTACGTGACCAGAGGCGCCTGCACATTTTATGGAAATTGTTATTAAGCTTCTTTATGTCATTCTAGGGATTAATGTCCAGCAAAGGATTGCTGGATGTGAGCTGATGGACAGCAGCTCTTCTTCACCAGTCCTGTCATGGGACGCTTTTAATGGAGAACCTGTAGAGGAGCTCATTTTCAACAAATATCTGAACACGATGGAGTCTCACGGTCTGTGGCCAGCAACGTGGAACCAGATCAAGCAGAAAACTGTTCAGATTCTGTATGCAAATCTTTACCACCCTCTCTGTATCAAAACCCTGAAGCATTATTTAAGTAAGGAGAAGAATCGAGTGATCAGGAAAGGTGGGTATCTCAGTCATCTGCTCAGTCCGTGGTAGATCTGGCTGCTTTTATATGAAACTCCAGTACTTGCCGTGTGCTCCTCCGCAGTGAAGCCGCGAGTTCGGCTGGTTTCTAAAGACGGGGGGACTCGGGTGAGCTGCCTGGCCACTGGCTTTTACCCCCGACACATCAACCTGACCCTGTCCAGAGATGGACAGCCTGTGGACGAGGAGCAGACGACCGGGGGGGAGCTGCTGCCGAACGCCGACGGAACCTACCAGATGAGGAAGACCCTCGACGTCACGCCGGAGGATTTAAAGGAGAGCCACAAGTTCACCTGCACGGCCACACACCTCAGCCTGGACAACAAGCTGGACGTCTCCTTGGGTAACTCTTGGCAGCTCCAGGTGAGTACAGATCACTGTTCACTTGATGTAGTTCCATGAAGATCTTAACTGCAATATTCATATATTCTAATATAACAGTAACATAACGAGTAATAATGTCTATTTCATCTGCACTTTACTTCTTGATGTAATGCTGTGTTTCAGTAAAAATAGATGAAGGAGCGACTGAAGAGAGCCGGGAGGGGAGAAGCTGCACGTAAATTAGTAAGAGATGTAAGGAACAGGGAAGAAATCCTTCAGGGCATCTATCTTACGCTACCCGTGGAGATCAAGAAAATTGCACCTTCAAAGGCTTGCGGAGCATCGCTTTGCCATAGGTTGCCATAGGTTATGTGTGTCAGTGAATGGTGTGTGTGTGTGCGACGTCTGGTGGGCTGGTGCCCCGCCCCATGACTCATGTTCAGTTAAGGATGGATAAGGATAGTGAACAAGTGAATGATATTTCATGTACTTCACCTCAACATCATTAAAGATGATACAGTAATATATATATATATATAAAACCAATCTTGTTACATAATACAAACAAAATATAATTTTATTGTTTGAAAAATTCCTGTTCAGTCTGATGACTTTTTGACGTACATTTAGCTAAAATCTTTATTTTGCATGCTTAATGTGTCAATGATTACTGTATAAATGTGTATAAAGTGTAAACTCTGAGCCTGACTGCAAGCACTTCAAGTACATGACTACATGGAGTTGGTCTGTTGTGGAGAAGCGCTCCCCGCGACCATCTAGTCGGGCACAAGGTTTATGAGGTTTACGGTATCCTTTAAAAGCCTGATGCCTTGAGTTAGTATTTAGTTAGTAGCTTAGTATTTCATTGTCGGACCTTGAAAAAAACGACTATAAAGGACAATATTGAACGTAATCAGGCACATTTTAAATGCAATTAACTTTCACCACTTTCACCATTCGTCTACACATATGTCAAATTTGACACCACTTTTCCACCTTATATGAGATAGTTCCAGAACCACACTACTACTAGTCCACCCAGCAGCTGTCATACTTTGTTCATACGTAATATGAAGACTTTTTACTGTGGCATTCTTGAATAAATAAATTTTGAAATCAAGATTTTCACCATTCGTCTCTTAATATGTCAACTTTGACACAGCAACAAGACCTTAAATTCCAGAACTAGTACAGAGGTGAATTTTGCTTGGTTATAATGTGATTAAAGCTGGAGCTGCAAGTAAGGTCACGTTAGCCCAGGGGTGGGCAAACTACGGACCGCGGGCCATGTCCGGCCCGCACGGTTAACATGAACCTGTTGCAGTGGCCAGTTGTGAACCTGTGGAGGGAGCTAAAGATCTGAGTGATGACGTATGAGGGGCCGTTTATGAAATATTTCAGACTTTTGTTACACAAACACATGTGAAACACACACACATTCACATATGAAACTGACAGGCATGCATTTATCCTACTGAAAACTCGCACACACACATATGAAATGCTCACACAGATACATGTGATGGACTCTCATGTAACAAACAAAACTTAAACTGTGTTAAAGGCCCATAAAAAGTAAAGTGAATGTCATTGTGATACACATCAGCACACGGTGCACACAGTAAAATGTGTCCTCTAAATTTAACCATCACACTTGGTGAGCAGTGGGCCGCTATGACAGGCGCCCGGGAGCAGTGTGTGGGGACGGTGCTTTACTCAGTGGCACCTTGTATACGTTTTCAAGTCCCTTTTGCTTAAAGTCAAAGATTTTCAAGCAGCATTTGCTTACCGCCATACCAGCCCAAGAACGCCCGGTCTCGTCTGATCTCGGAAGCTAAGAAGACTTGGGCCTGGTTCGTACTTGGATGGGAGACCTCCTGGGAATACCAGGTGCTGTAAGCTTTAACTATCGAAAAACTTTTAAAGTTGAAGTTTTTTACATCACTTTGTCATCTTTTTTCTGAAGTAAGTTAGGAGCTATTTTTTACTCTTGGATACGTTTTCAAGCCCGTTTTGCTGAAAGTCCAAGATTTTCAGGCAGCATTTGCTTACGGCCATACAAGCCGAAGAACGCCTGGACTCGTCTGATCTCGGAAGCTAAGAAGGCTTGGGCCTGGTTAGCACTTGAATGGGAGACTGCCGGGAATACCAGGTGCTGTAAGCTTTAACTGTTGAAAAACTTTTTAAAATGAAGTTTTTTACATCACTTTGTTATCTTTTTTTCTGAAGTAAGTTAGAAGGTATTTTCACTCTCGGATATGTTTTCAAGCCCCTTTTGCTTAAAATCCAAGATTTTCAATCAGCTTTTGCTCACGGCCGTACCAGCCGAATGGCCCTTAGCAGTTGCTATCACCACTCTGCTATCACCCTGAGATGGACAGCAAGTCGATAGAGCTCAACATTAGGAACCTCTAGACTCTCCTGGGACCCATCCAGCTGCAATTTAGCGGCTTAGCCAACCCTCTAGAACCTTCATGACCTTGTTGGTTAACAAAAAAAGGGATCATTTGTAGTGGATAGAGTAGCCTACATAACACATTTAATCTGTCCCACTAGTTGACCCCTGACCTTTCGTTGGCTTGGTTGTGTGTGTGTTTCCTGGTTGCTTGTTAACGTCCCTCACTGTAAATAAAGACACCTAATCGAGGACGTGACTACTGGATACATGAAGATACTTTTCAGTCCTCAATCATTTTTGGTTCCAGGAGACCAGGATGGAACCCGGACCATGCAGCCAGGGCCCAGAAGGAAAGTTGTGGTGGGAATTTTCCCGTCTGGGGAGCCGCAAAGAAAGTCAATTGAATTGATCCAAGTTTAATTTAGCATGCGCATGGGGGGAGACTCGCAAGAGAACTCCCACGAGCATGTTTGTTTGTTTATTTGTTTACAATTGTTTGTTGTTACAGTGGTCTATGAAGTCATGACAGTGACTACAGATCAGCTGACTGTCCAGATTCTCAGCACCACATCTTCCTCTTAAAAGAAAGCATCATCTTGATACACAGTAAAGTGAAGTAAATGTGATACACAGGTGCACACAGTGAAATTTGTCCTCTGCATTTAACCCATCACCCTGAGTGAGCAGTGGGCACCATGACAGGCGCCCGGGGAGCAGTGTGTGGGGACGGTGCTTTGCTCAGTGGCACCTCAGTGGCACCTTGGCGGATCGGGATTCAAACCGGCAACCATCTGATTAGGGAGCCGCTTCCTTAACCGCTAGGCACCACTCGCCCCGTGGCGAACCTTCACTGCTAAGATCCTCAGAGGAGAACGTTTACAGCAAGTAAAAAAGTAAGGAAAGACTCTCTCAGTGAAAGTGTGTGTGAGAGTGTGTAGATGTGTGTTATTAGCAGCATCAGAGAAAGTCAACTTTCCTCCATCCCAGTCCAGCGTCACTCTGATCTTCTGTCGCTTCCTCTTAACACCGAGGAGAGATTCTGGATTCGGCGTAGAACATGCATAATATTTACCAAAAAAATAAGACATGTACCAGATTCCACTCCTGCTGTAAACGTCCCCCTTCCTCCCTGCACCTTCTGTCATGACACCCAGTATCCAAAATCCATTTTTCCCGACATCGACATCCCAGCAGTGAGTCCCTGAGTTGAAGCCCTCAGAGCCCAGAACAGCGTTGGTGTTATTAAATCTCTCTGGATCATCAGGAAGATTGTGTCTCTCATCACTGAGTCTCACGCTGGTCAGATCTTCAGACAGGACGAGTTCTGGGTGAGCAGTGATGGGATTCAGAGTCACAGGAGTATAATGAACAATCTCCTTCATCTTCTTCAAGACTGTGAACTTCAGGTTCCCCAGGTGTTTCTTCACAGGACGCGTGCGATACTCAGACAATTTCATTCTATAAGAAGCCATTATGTTATCAAAAAGAATTTTCTTTAAAAGTTGATTTTGACATATATATAGAAATGAGTATTAACAAGAATTTTCACATAAAATTCTTTTCCTTTTTTTTTTTAGAATTAATTATAGCCAATTTTACAACAATATTAACAAAAGACAACCACATCAGTTTTGGACAAAGAGATGACAGGAATATACAACACAGCAAATACCATAAAATGTTGAAAAGTATCCTTTTCTTTTCCTCTCTTTACAGTGTGTGTGTGTGTGTGTGTGTGTGTGTGTGTGTATATATATATATATATATATATGTAATGCAAATTAGAAAATTACATTACACCTTTAAACACACCTCTAACAGAGCCAACATCCGCAAAGCCGCCGGTCCAGACGGAACAAAAAGAACAAAGCCAGCTGCCTTAAGACATATTTCCACGCACTACGGGGCAGAAACCCTGAAGTTGGTACGGGGAAAGTTGCAGACTACAGGGACCACCTACGCTTCAATCTCAGACGCAGGCAACGGAACATCACTGCGGTCAGTCTACGCCTCAGATCCTCGGTCAGGACCCATAGAGCAGACAACATTCTACAGAAGGCACAAGAACAGCGGCTCAATGAAAGGATAAGACAGGTCAACTTCACCACAAACGATTTAAAACACAGGTTAGACCTCCTTCACAATGGACACTCTTCCTCAGCATGTACTGGATGCACCTCCACCACAATGTGCCTCAACACTGGCACGCCACAGGGCACGAAGATGGCGTCTACATACGTGGACTTTACATGGAGGGAGCTTGCTGGGACACAGAGGTACACATACAGTCTTTTATTGATCAATCGGAGCCACTTCATGGCCTTTTTATTTTCTATAATGAATGATTTTCCTTGTTAACCGTTAAACTTGTATTGGTAGAGCAGTAGCTGTCGTTTTATACTATTATAATGAATCCTTTAATAATAAGACGTTGTTCTTCTTCTGCTCTGTGTAGACGGGTCATTGTGGACGCCCGCCTGAAGGGGCTGACCCCAGCACTTCCGGTCATCTTCTTAAAGGCCGTCCTTGCAGAGAAGCAGGACAACCACAGTGTCTACCAGTGTCCTGTTTACAAGACCAGACAGCGCGGGCCCACCTACGTCTGGACTTTCAGCCTGAAGACCAAAGAAAGCCCCTCCAAGCGGACCCTGGCAGGAGTAGCTTCTCTGCTGCAGATCTGATTTGTTGTTCCTTGTATGATGTTTAGTGTTACGTTTCTTTTCTTTTATGGGCCGTACCCCTCGACTGGCTCATAACACTATTACATGTTTCATTGCATTCACAAAAATTGTGTTTTAACATGGTTTACTAGGTCCCTGTCATCTCTTAGCGTCTCGAAATGGGAGGAGAGCTGGAAAACTGGAGGTGGGATGAGTGTGTAAATATTCCGCTTCTGCCGGCATCATTTTTAGTTTCAACAATATTTTCATTGATTTTAAACAGGGAGATAACAGGGTAAACATGTAGTCTTTCAATATACTGTAAATTATATGTTTTATAACCCCCTTATAAACCCCATAGCACCCCCCTCCCCTCCCTGACTCCAAGCCGGCTTTACATGCAAAAGAAAGGCATTATAAAAAAAAAAAAAAAGGACTATGGAGCTGGAAGTTTTTTGGTCCTGTGTGCAAAAGAAACAAAAAATATAAGAAAACAAACAGACAAACAATTAAATAAGAAGGGAATCAAACTATAAATGTATATGAAAAAAACGGAGGAAGGGTCCCCACACCTGTTGAAATTTCGAGTCTGAATAACGGATTGAGTAGTGAATCTTCTCCAGGGACAAACAGGACATAACATCTCTGAGCCACTGGGCGTGAGTGGGTGACGTGGGATCCTTCCACTTGAATAGAAGAGAACGCCTGGCCAGGAGTGGCGCAAAAGATAACAAACGCTGTTTAGCTGGAGTTAGACGCTTATCTTCCTCTTCAGTGATACCAAAAAGAGCGATCAGAGGGTCTGGTTCAAGGTTGCATTTCAGTATGTACGACAAGGTTTTAAAAACCGCTTTTACATTTATCACAGCTAGGATCAATGTCTGGGTATAAACGAGAGAGTTTAAGTTTGGAGAAATGAGCCCTGTGTACAACCTTAAACTGTAATAAAGAGTGGCGGCCACATGAGGAGGTTGAGTTGACAAGCTTAAGAATTGAATTCCAAGTATCATCTGAAAGTGACGAATTTAAATCTTTCTCCCAAGCAGTTTTCATTTTAAACAAAGGGGCGTAACTCGAACCCATCAATCCACCGTAAATAGTGGATATTAGGCCTTTACGCAGCGGAATCTGACAGAGGAGATTATCTAGGATGTTTACAGCAGGAGCCTCGGGGAAATTTGGTATTGAAGAGCCAATGAAGTGTCTTACTTGCAGGTATCTGAAAAAATGGGAATTGGGTAGGTTAAACCTTTCAAAAAGCTGTTCAAACGATGCAAACCTATGGTCCACAAACAGATCTTTGCAAAGCTTGATGCCCTTATTGTACCATTCCTGAAACACTGAATCATGTAGAGAAGGTTGGAAGAGATGGTTAGAGACGATAGGGCTGGACAGAGAGAAGCCCAGAAGGCCATTGTGCTTTCTGAACTGAGCCCATACTCTCAAGGTATGCCTAATGACTGAATTGTTGATTGATTTAATTGAGGAGATGGGTAGTGCAGATCCAAGGAGTGCAGAGACAGAGAGATTTTTTACAGACTTCTCCATTTCCACCCAGGCAGGACAATTAGGTTGATTATGAAAATATGCCCAGAAGATGACAGATTGAATGTTTGCTGCCCAGTAGTAAGAATGAAAATTAGGCAGAGCCAAGCCGCTGTCTCTTTTAGATCTTTGAAGTAAGGACTTATTCAATCGTGGATGTTTACCTTTCCAAAGGTAAGAAGATATAATCGAATCTAAAGCACCGAAGTAAGATTTGGGAATAAAAACAGGTACAGACTGGAAAAGATATAGAAATTTATGAAGAGTACTCATTTTATCGGCATTAATACGTCCCACCAGGGACATGGACAGTGGTGACCTGTCCAGTGGTGACCTGCCCATCAATTGCACTTTGTGACCTGTGTTTACCTGTTCTGTGAACTACTTGATTTTTAGCTGCTGTATCTGTATCCAGCTTGTGTCCATCCAAATTCATTAAAACCTTCTGGAAAAACTCGAACGTGTACTTGAGGTTTTGTGGAAAGCTTAAATCAAGGGCATAAATGAGCCCAAACAGCATGATGACACTGCCAGTCTTGCTCAGGACTTTAATGCCTTCGGTCACAATTCCCACATCCTCAGAGTCCTCAGCACCGTCGCTTCGGATCCTGTAAATCCCCAGTGACGCATCCTCAGCGGCGGAGGCCTGAACAGCAAACCACACGCACAACACTTGCGTTAAGGAGAATGCTGAACACTACAAACCATGAACTGTACACTAAAAATGTGAAGTTGGAGTTCCTACAGTGTTAAGCGCTGAAGGACTTGCTGACATGAACCATCCCAGAGCTTGAAATATCATAACTTAATATCATAACTTAGCCATGGGTGTGGATGGTGGTGCGTCTTAGAGTTTTGGAATCAGATAGACAGTGGTGCTTGATCACAGAGCAGACGTGTAGGTCTGGATGTTCAGTACTTGTGTGAGAACCTGGGACTCTATCTGTACAAACCCGACGTCCAGCTTGGTCTGTCTCAAACCTTTTACATAAGTACTATTTCAGTTCACCGCTCTTAAATCCTTTTTAAAAAAGGTAAACCTGAAGTCTAAAAGTTAATATATTGGTGTGTATATTTAATTATTGAATTGTAAGTGATTTCCAGGTTGTTCTAACATTTAAAACTACAATGTAAGCTGCACTGTCCATCCTTTGGTGGTTTTACTGGCTATCAATAAAAACACCTCAATGGGTTTTGTCTCATGTCTTAATTGGAGATAAAATGTAAAATATAACTTAATAACCTAATTTCCTATGAATAATATAAGTTTGACAAACAAATCATTTTCACTTATTTATTGTAATACTTTTATTGTAGCTGTCTGTCTGTCATTGTGAAACACTGCAGCACAGCACACTCTGTATTTAACCATCACCCTTCACTGAAAAAAATACCCCGTTGGATGAACTCAATTAAATTCGATTAATTTAATCGAAGTACAACTAATTTGTTCAATCGCTGCGTTTCCTAACGTAACTATGTACTGTAATGCTTGAGAGTGACTTCCTGACGTCGTCCTGAGCCCAAGCGGTTATATCACTTATTTACGCACTTATCCAGAGCAACTTACAGTCGGTAGTTACAGGGACAGTCCGCTCCTGGAGTGTCTACTCAGGTACACGATGATAGTAAGTGGGGTTTGAACCTTCTGGTCTAGTCTAAGTTCATCTGTCATTATGGTGACACCGTGCATCCTGGAGGGGAGGACGGGTGGATGGTCCATCATATTGTTCCGGTCCATGTCATTACGATCATCCGAATCTGTATCCGAACTCACGACTCTTCGTCTTCTTCGTCCTCACGCTGTCCTTGCTCCTCTTCAACATGCAGGCCGTAGGACTTTGCGTACTCCAGCAGTTTCTGCTTGAGTTTTACATGTACGTTAGCGAAGATGATTGCTGAGTGCATCTCATTTTTAATCTTGTTGATCCTCGACTCATTTCCCTTCATGATCTTTTCCGCGCTGAGCGTCCGCTCATCTTGGGCCTTCTCCTCACACGTTATTTCACTCAAGCTTTTCTTCATCTGAGCCAGCGTTGCAGAAATATCAGATTATTCTTTGCTAATCTGTTGCCGTTTCTTGTTTTGTTCCTCGGTCTTTTGCTCCAGGAGCTTGAGACTTGCGGTCTGCTCATCAATTTTGGCCTGAAAGCCATCATTGTTCTTGCTCAGTTCCTATTTTTTCAAGACCAAGTTCCTGATCTGCATGCCCTTCTGAGAAATGATTGAATTCCTATCGGAGATTTCTTGTCTTTGCCTGTCGAGTTCCTCGTTCTGTGAATCGATGGTCTGATGTAAGTCGTTCTCGTCCTTCCTGAGCTGCGCGATCTGCTCGTTCAAGCCCGCCACGCCTTTTTGCAATTTGTTTACTCGGAACTCGTTGCGGTTCAGGTCGTCGGATTTACACATGCTCTAGATGTCCAGTTCCTCCATGCTCTCCTCGTACTCGAGGGTGAGGTTGCAGACCTCCTTTTTTGTCCTTTTATCGCAGTCCGCGTTCACTTTGTTGAACTATTCCGTCATTTTCTACAGTTTTTCCTTGCAGGCTCGCGCGTCGTGCCGGAGTTTGGTGAACTAATCACCGTACGACGCGGTCAGCTGCTATACCGTGGCCTGGTTCAGCGTCTCCATGTCCCGCATCGTCTGTTTACAGTTCAGCTCCTCCTGTTCGGCCTTCATCACCAGATCGTAAAATTTCTTGTTCTTCACCATCAGAGATCGAATATTCTACAAATCTTAGGCCTTCAGTTTGGCGGCGTTCGTTTTCTCAAAGTTTTCAAGCTCGTCCTGTTTTCTCTGAGGCAAATCATCGATTTCCTCCAAAAGCTTCTGCTTCTCGCCGCAAAGTTGATTTAGTTCATCTTCAAGTTCTTTAACTTTTACTTTTTGTCTACCGTCCTCGAACTCAAGATCATGCTCATGTTTCTCCCGGTAAAAGACCATCAGATCTTTAAGACAATCGATTTGTTAAAAACAAAGTCCAAGATCGCGAGTATTGTCATACTTAATATATATATTCATACTTCCGCCCACAATTATTACACGTTCATATAAATAAGGGATGGTTTTTTAAAGAACTTTCCCGCTTCAAGAACTTGGGAGAGCGAAGACTGAAGATCAAAAGTCCCTGGTTAAATCCCGGGTTTCGGCGAAGCTTGTTGGACTGTGTGCATGCAATTTTTTGTCAGGCATCGGACTCAAGTTCTGTTCTCCGAGTGGAGCCGTGGGTTCGTATACCACTTCTGACAGAGATTTGGGGCCAGCGGTGGCCTAGCGGTTAAGGAAGTGGCCCCGTAATCAGAAGGTTGCTGGTACGAATCCCAACACGCCAAGGTGCCACCGAGCAAAGCACCGTCCCCACACGCTGCTCCCCGGGCGCCTGTCATGGCCGCCCACTGCTCACCAAGGGTGATGGGTTAGGACACATATGCAGAGGACACATTTCACTGTGTGCACCGTGTGCTGTGCTGCTGTGTCACAAGTGACAATCACTTCACTTTAATAGTTTGTGGGTGTGAAGACACTAATTACCGTATTGAAGGGGTGTCATCTTACGACTGTGAAATAAGTAAAGTATACGGCATGAAAGATCCAGTTCACAGCGGCCACATTATGGTGACGGTGCAGCCTGGAGCGCAGGATTAATCAATCAATCAATCAATCATTTATTGCTCATGATATCGCAATCACGGTCCTCACCTCGGTATGAAGAAGAGTCTTTAAGTGGTAAATGCCACCTGAGACAGGATTTAAAGCGGCTACGAGGCGCCATTTGCAGGCCAGGGTCCAGTGAAGAACCAGTCCCAGGTGCTCGGGCTCTCAGGAACTTCTCAGGTTCCTCGACATCGTATTAGTGCAGATATTCCCAGTTCTCCCAATTCAAGCTCAGCAATGTGTGACGGCTCGATGATGGCGGCTGGATTATTTCACGTTTAAATGCGGAACACATTGACGTGTCGTTCAGGTTTTATTTGACGCGGCGGTCTGATGCCCGTCGGAACTCTTTCAGGACAGTTCAGCTGACCTTCTGCATACCTAGGTCCAGGTCCACACAGTGTACCTTCTCAACAGGCAGAGCCGTAGTTTTTGTAGAGCTTCTGGAATTTCTCCTTTAGCGCTTCAGGTTGTTTGATGAACGCAATGGCGGAACGCAGGTCTTCTTTAAAGCTGGCGATCTTCGTCTCCATGGCTTTGTTCTTCTCTTGAATATTTTGCTCCTGCCTAATTAGGACCTGCAGCTAACATTCCAGTTCCTGCTGGCGTTTCTGCAAACCCCTTTCCGTTTCTTGCATCTATGCAATTTCGCAGCTCATCTCTTTGTTGGCCAGACTGATTTCCTTATTTATCTGCTGCTGACGCGCCTGCTGTGAAATCAGCTCGGGGATTGTGTTCTTCAACCTCGGCGTAGCTTCCTTCAGCTCCTCTATGGTGGTGTCCAGGTCACTGATGTACTTATCCTTTTCGCAAAGGATCTCAACTAGACTCTGGATTTCTTGACCCTGTAATGTCATTTCTTCACGGTTTAAATCAATGATTTCCATCAGTTTGCTCTATTCCATCTCAATATCCGATATCTGCCTCTTCTACATCTCACTTTCATATTTGAGCTCATCTATTAGCCTTTCGGTCCTTATCGTCTCACACTTTAGAAATGCATACCGGTCTTTCAGTTAATTAATCGGCTCTTCAAATTGAAGGTGGACATTGCGGACGTCCTCTTCTCGTCTTTTATTAAACTCCCTGTTCATTTCAGTAAACCTGTCGGCCTTTTTCTACAGTTCTTCCTGACAAGCACACAGGATCCCTTTCAGTTCCTGCAGCTTATCTTCATTCTCCTTAATCAGCTCCTGTAACTGGAACGCAAGGAGCTTCTTCATCTCCTGCAGCCTTTCCTCACGTTCCTCCTTCTCCTGATGGAACTCCCTCCTCTGTTCATTATACGACTCGGACTCAAACGCCATCGTGTTTTTATGCTCGAAATCTAAACTCTGCAGATCGGCTTCACCTCTTTTCTCCGACCGCTTCAAGTTCTCCTTGTGAGCTAAATGCATCGCTTCTTTTTTCTCTTCCAGCTCCTGGATTTTGGCCTTCTCCTGGTTCACCTTGTCGCAATGATTTTGAATTTCTGCATTGACACTCTCTTCCTTCTAGTGAAGATCATCTTTATATGATTCCATAAGTCTTTTCAAGGCAGAAATGATCTCGTTTCTTTCCACAAATTAATTTTCTTTATTAATATCAGTACTCATGGTCTGTATCGATTACAATTGTAGTAGATTTATATATAAATAGAGGTTGCGATTCATAAAGAACCACCATTTGTAAAGAACTGAACTTTATTTTCTTGTTCATTTTTCATTTTAATAACCATGTGACTATTTAAATCAACATTTCGGACATTTTTTTTTTATCTCACGGTGCACATAAAATACCTACTAAATCACAATGTGACATGAACCTTGTCCAGTTGTGGAGCTGAACAGTTTATCGAAATTTGAACCAAAATCATGATTGTCCTGAATGCCGCTTCAAAATCCGTAACCCCCGGCCGAGCCGTAAACGAATCCCGTCCCCGTGTGATGGAATGTCACCCGAGTTAAGAAAAGTGGACTGCCGCTTCCCCCCTTGAAAATGGCGCGGCCAAAGACGCGGTGTCTTCGAAAGGCTGCAGGAGACATCTCGCCATTGGTTACTCTGTCTGGATTAACACTGGCCAGCAATTCCATGCACAAACAGAATTGTGTAAAAATGTACAAGACACGATTAGATATTTTCTTAAAATTGTTCAGCACTATCCAGTTGTTCTTACAAAATGTGAAATAAACTTCAGCTCCTGTAATAATAATTAATAATGTACTTTTTATTGGAGTTGATGCCCATGCTCTCTTGCACACTGAGCTACCAATGTGCTAACAAGCTGGCTGATGTTCCCACCTGTATGAGGGAGGTGCTGGCCTACATCAAGAGCAACATCCCAGACCCTCTGGACCCCCTGCAGGATGCCTACTGGCCCAAGAGGTCCACACCGGATGCCATCGCTGCTCATGATAGCCCTCCTGGACTTTGTGACTGGCAGACCTCAGTCTGTCAGGATTGATAATAGGACTTCAGCCAGCATCACCACAAACACTGGCGTTCCACAGGGTTGTGTCCTCGGCCCCATCCTCTACACCCTGGTCACCCACGGCTGTGTCCCACAAAGACGACATCAACCTAAAGAGTGCAGACGACCCAGCAGTGATCGGTCGCATCACTGGAGGGGACGACGCAGCTTACAGGACAGAGGTGGCCGGACGACAACCTCACCCTCAACACGGATAAGACAAAGCAGATGATTGTGGACACCAGGAAGAAGAGGAGGCCTCATCAGCCACCGTTTACCCAGGAACTTGAGGTGGAGAGGGTGAGCAGCTTTAAATACCTGCTTAAATACCTAATGATGATACCATGCTAGTATCAAAAATGCTAACAGGGCGTGTGCACGATGCGTCACGTGAAATTTGGACCATGTTGAAAAACTGAACTAATATTCATTCCAGCAGATTCTTCACCACATCAGGATCTTGCTATTTACCTAGACAACTCGCAGCTCTCTCCTTCTGCAACAGCCCGCAACCTTGGCGTAACAATAGACAACCAACTCTCCTTCTCAACTCACATCAGCAATCTTCTCTACAATATCAGACGAATCCGCCCATATCTGTCAACCCAGGCCACCCAGATACATTTACATTTACATTTACAGCATTTATCAGACGCCCTTATCCAGAGCGACTTACAATCAGTAGTTACAGGGACAGTCCCCCCCTGGAGCAACTTAGGGTTAAGTGTCTTGCTCGGGGACACAATGGAGGTAAGTGGGATTTGAACCTGGGTCTCCTGGTTCATAGGCGAGTGTGTTACGCACTAGGCTACTACCCACTAGGCTACTACCATCCTACCATACCTTAATAACCTCACGGCTGGACTGCTGCCACTCCCTTCTAGCTGGTCTACCACTATGTACCATCTGACCTCTACAACTCATACAAAATGCAGCAGCACGACTGATCTTCAACCTTCCCAAGTTCTCCACACCGCCCCTCTGCTACGTTCCCTCCACCGGCTCCCAGTAGCTGCACGCATCAGGTTCAAAATACTGGTGCTGGCCTACAAAGCCAAACATGGAGCAGCACCATCCTACCTCACAGCCCTTATTACACCTCGCACTGCACCTGGTATACTCCGAGCCTCCAGTACTGCTCGCCTGGTCCCTCCATCTCTGAAGGTAAAAGGAAGACGTTCATCTAGACTCTTCTCCGTCTTGGCCCCTCGGTGGTGGAATGAAGAACAGCTCAGTCACTGAGCACCTTCACACGGCAGCTCAAGACCTTCCTCTTTAAAGAATATTTAGATTAAATTGTAATTTTCTTGTTGTCGAACTTTGTGTACAGAATCCACAACAGAGTGAATTAAATAGATGTATTCATAGTTGGGGTCCTAGTGAACTGGAATTGATCTCTTCATCGATGGTAACTTGAAAGCATGTTGTAAGTCGCTCTGGATAAGGGCGTCTGCCAAATGCCGTAAATGTAAATGTAAATGTAGGCATGCCTTTTGTGTTGCATAACAGATGTCTGCAGGGAGAGGTGTGTCATTCCTGTGTGGATGGTTGTACGTGAAGATTCGGCACCCCTGTTTTACATGCCTTTTGTCTGACGGTTACGTGTGAAGTATCAGCCGTCAGGACCGCCCACCCTCTTTGTCTTCCCCAAATGGGAGGCACCGGGGGCGTGACATCAGAAACAACTGGTTCTGATTGGTCAGTGACAACTTCCTGTAGACCATTGACAACTTCCTGTAGGCCAGGGGTCTGCTCACATGTGGAAAAGGGACTCTGAGCTTTCTTGCTCAGGGGGTTTTCCATCGGAAGCCGGAAGGCTTCTGAGTCTTTCTCTCCCCCTCTCTTTCTCTTCTCCCTCTTTACTCTTTCTTCTCATTTTTATTTTCTCTGTAACCTTGGTACCTTTTTACATTCAATATTCACATGTAACTAAGATAATTATTTACCGGTGTTAATAATTATAAACTGTTCATTTTTTGAACAGGCTTCAGTGGAAGGATGAAAAGCAGAAGTGGAGGTGGAGGTGAAGGGCATGAGTGGAGAAAGGTTGATTGTGGTTGAATTGCAACCGAGGACAGGTTAAATGTCCAATTATAAGTGAAAGGGAAAAAAAGAGGTGTTTGGGCGTGGTCACTTGGGGAAAAATAAAGTGAATGAGCTCAAAGAGGGCGTCATGGAGATGCGGCACATCGAGTTACAAGTGTCTACGATAAACATTCTGTACAGGAGAGATGGTCAAAGAGCGGTCCCACGTAAAGTCAATGGGATAAATAGCTCCGAAAAACAGGCGTGGCAGGCGGGCGGAGTAGTGGATTGCTTATGAAACACCCCCCACGGCTACAGGCCAGATGCATGTGTGAAGTTTGGAGGTTGTACGGTGAAAACCGTAGGAGATCTGGAGCAGGAGGAGAAGAAGAACTGTGGTAGTAGCCTAGTGGGTAACACAGAAGGCCCAGGTTCAAACCCCACCTACTCACATCGTGTCCCTGAGCAGGACACTTAACCCTGAGTGTCTCCAGGGGGGGACTGTCCCTGTAACTACTGGTTGTAAGTCGCTCTGGATAAGGGCGTCTGGTAAATGCTGGAAATGTAAAAAGTGTTTGTCACGTTTGAATGAAGTAAGACTAATTAATATGCACTTTATGCAACGCTGATGGCTGCCTCTATTAAACACTTTTGATAAAATATTGTAAAATATTGATTTGGTGTCTGCGACTCGGCCGTTTTTATTAAACCGCGGCCAGCCAATGAGGAACGACACGCAGAGTTTAATTTCCTTTAATAACACACAGCACAATATTAACAGCAGTCTGTACAAAAGTGACGGCGCCTCGTCCGCGGGCCATCTTGTGCGCGTCCAGCTTCAAGTCACACGACATTCTTCACACGTACAGATACGCGGCGCTGCAATAGAACTGCGTGCAAGCCGGCGCGGAGAAGGCGGGGAAGTGAGGAGCGTGTCGTACTGCGTGATGAGGGTTAAGAACCAACCCCCGCAACCCACTGGTGGTCTGGGGAAGAGTCGGGGTTCCTTTACACTGGCTGTGGAATCGGACTCGGTTACTGGTGCCAGATTAAAATGCTGAAACCGGAGCTGTAAAGAGGTCAGTGTGGAATTTAACAAATGGCAGGACCTGAAAGAGACCAGCTAGACAGGGGGTGTGTAGCAGCACTGTAATGAGTCTCTTTCTCCACCTCACATCTTGTGTCCTGTACGCCACCGTGTGGGCGGAGCACGGGGCGCGGCCACAAGTCTCAGACGTTGAAACTTTCGCCACAGCCGCACGTTCCCTTGATGTTTGGGTTGTTGAAGACGAACTCGCTGGACAGCTTGGTCTCCACAAAGTCCATCTCGGTCCCCAACAGAGTGAGCTGGGCCTTCTTCTCAATAAACACGCGCACGCCTGCGGAAGGATCAGCACCATTAATATGTCATTATTTCTGTTGAATGAGAGTGAAAGCGAAGTGATTGTCATTGTGAAACGCTGCAGCACAGCACATGGTGACACGGTGAAACGTGTCCTCTGTATTTAACCATCGCCCTTGGTGAGCAGTGGGCTTCCAGTTACGGGTCCACTTCCTTAACCGGTAGGACACCACTGCCCCCCAAAACAAGATCCTGGAATTATGATTGTCTCCAGGAAGAGTGAAGTTACCGTCCTGCAGCACCTCCTCGTCGGACTGCTCCTTCTGCTTGGTGTAGTCCAGCGTGTAGGTGAGGCCATTACAGCCTCGCGTCCGCACGCCCACCTTCAGGCCGATCTGTGGAGGGTCATCACATTCACCACATCACCATCATCATCACCGCATTCACCATCACCACCACATCACCACCAGCAGAAACCAGAGCTTCTCATCCAGCCAGATACTCACACTCTCCGGCCGCTCCTGCAGCAGCTGCTTGATGCGGTTCACCGCCGACGGGGTCTGGAGGGGGACAGACAGACATGACGCGCTGGTTCGGTCTCAACATTTTCATACAACACACGACAATTCCGCACAAGCGCCCAGGACGGGAGTTCTGCGCCGGAGAACGACGCGCCACCGGGTCTGTCCCCGTCGCGTCGGTATAAAATCCTGCTCGGCGTCCGGGGCGATAATTTCACCCTGAGCGCCCAGTTAGCAACATGCTAACGCGGACGTGTAACTATTCATCCAACAGATCGCCGCGACGCGACGCGACGCGCACCCACCAGCGTTAAAGCAGCTCTGGCGGGCAGGACCTTCCTCCTGCTCACCGCCCGGACCGTAGCTCTCACCACCGAGGCCGACATGTTGTCCGCTGCGGCCGAGAAGCGCTCCGCACGGCCGGACGTAAACACCGCGGGACGGGGTCGAAGGGCGCATGCGCCGGAGGGAGGTCGGCCCCCCGCCGCTGCTGATTGGCCGGCCGCCCTGAGTGACGGGGGCGCCAGCCAATGGCGCTTCGAGAAAGCGACGCGGCGGATAAAGTTGCGTAACCCAGAAAGAAGCCCGACGTGTTTTGATGAGGTCACCCCGATAAGGTCATCGATCAGACACACCACTCGTGACCTCAGCACAACCTTTCAAAGACGTTTATTTGAATATCAACACATTTTGACATTTCAACACAAAATTGACACCCCCCCTGTGCATAGCCCCAGCATTTTTACACACATGTGAAACAAATACTTTTCTTAAAAAAATAAAACGAATTCATTTAAAAGTCAGATTAGAACGAGAGCGCGGTCAGAATTGACAAATTCTGCTCGATTTGAAAGGAAATGCACTTAAAAGGCTCCTCTGCACAGGAGTGATGCAAATACAATAAAACTAAAAGAGAAGAACCGATGGCGGCTGCACATCGGGGTCGGCGTCAGCATGGCTCCAGGCGTGCGGCGTGGAATCAGGTGGTGCGGGGTCAGGTGACGGTCGCTCTGTTCGACACGCGCGACAACTGTCCAGTGAGGCTTCCTGCACACACAGACAAAGGCGCGGCGTAAAAGCGCAGCATTAATATCACCAACTGTGCCATAATACCCACCTGCTTGAGGCTGCAGCAAGACTTTCTTCTTCTTCTTCCTCCCTTTGTTCTTCCCCTCCGGCGGCGGTGAGCGCTGGCGGGAGAAACGAGAGTGTATTTCATAAACACCCGGATGTCGCGGAGTTTCCAGAGCGGCGACGAAGCTCACCTGTCTCTCTCGGTCCCGGACGACTCTCAGGCGGCCGGGGGACGAGGGAGAGGAACCCGCCTCTGGTCTGGGGCTGCCTGTGGAACACAGCAAACAGGTTCTCCTGCTCCTCACTGTTCCTTTCCCATCTACAATCCACACGCTTCTACAGACATTTATACCTGGATAGTAGTGCAGATTAATACGCCACACGATATTAAATCAAACGTTCCCAGTTATTAACAAGCAGAAGGGTCCAAAAAAGGGATTATATCTGGATACCAGTGCACAGACTGAATTGAACCCCCCAGAAGCCAGTGGAACAACATGCCTTCGTTACGGAATTAAAACGAACCTGCGCCGTTTCTGAACGGACACGTTTTCTTCATGTGAGACTCCGCACCGCATATGAAGCAGCACTTCACGCTGGCTTCCACATCGCCGTGCTCCGCCTCCTCGCTGACACACCTGGGCCGCGCCCTGAACACACACACACACACACACACACACGCGCGCTGGTCAACTGCGCAGACATCGGGACGCTCTCTGTGGAGGGACACGCAAGCCCACCACGCACTTCCTGCGTTTCGGACAGTCCTTCATGTAGTGGCCGACCCTCCCGCAGACGCGGCAGCAGCGGTCGTTGGGCACCACCTCGCCCTCCGTCAGGACCTCCGGGTCGAAGAAGTACTCCTGCGGGGAAAACCCATACCGGGCGTAACGCGCGTGTTGGCCTGAGAATCTGTGAGTGTAAGATGGTATCCGTGGAAACCGCACCATCTTGTCGGGGTACTCCAGGGGGAAGGTTTTGATGGGCGAGCCGAAGACTCTTCTGCCATTGATGAAGGCCTTCATGATGAAGTTAGTCACTGTGGAGAAGCAGAAGGTCCACGTTTCCATTAGAGAACATCTCTCATTTCACATCACAGAGTGTGTGAAGGTATCTGCTGTGGTTTGTGGTGGTGTTGATGTTAAGTGTGAGTGGAGCAGGCATGGCTGGTGATGGGTGTGGGGTCATACTCCTCCTGGACAGGCCTCCTCCCAGGTTGTGGTTCAAGTCAAAAGGGTCTGAAAAGCAAGCAGCCGGTCAAGTGGGGGTTCACGAACTTGGGGAACGCGTGGGAAGCGTGGACTGCGGCACGTCCCTCACCCTCGATGCAGATGAATCTGGACGTCCACTGCTTCTTGAACGTGGTGAGCGGCATCCTCTGGCGGACGCACACCACCTGCTCCTTGAAGTTGAACTCTTCGGTGTAGAAGCGCAGCAGGCCCAACCACAGATCCCCCACCAACTCGGCGTTCCGGCCGCACTCCGGCCAGCGGCGCGGCTGGTGACGAGGACCGAACCGGGTACAAAAAAAAAACACACACACACTAGTTATGGTCCTGGGCCCAGGGATCACCGACTCGGTACAAAAATGAGCAGGTTTTTAACTCTTATTCTCCTCGTTTTACACATTATACAGATCAAAAGTGTGCGCCTGATAATTATCGGCATGTTTTACGCGGTGATATCGTACCAATACAGAGACAACAAATACCGATATTTTTCTATACCAATATTCAGTTCGGAGTTATGTTGTTTTTGGCAGAATTATTAATACACGGCATCTTGTATATCAGCTTGGTTTTTACGTTCAGTAAACCGTAGAACGTGCACAATGTCACTCTCTATCATGATTTAATCGTAGGTGGAAATCAGGATGAATCAGGGAACATAAAGTAATAAAACATGAAGCCTTACGGAAGGAATATCTGTACACAAACATTTTTTTTTTTAAAACCTTTTTCATTCTATTCTTATGACAATATGAGGATCTGGACGTCTAAAATGGCCTTTTCTATTTCTTCCAAATATGATAAGATATTTGTCTACTGGCATCTTTGCTCCGCCCATTTTTTACATTTGCATCCACACTGCGGGTTCGATTTTGAACTCTAGCACACTGGATTTGGTTATTCTGATAAGAGTGACTGCTCATTATAAAAAAATGGAAAAATAAACTTTTATCCAGATGAAATTGTTTGGACTGGGCCCTGGAGAGAGACTCACCAGGTCCTCCAGGTCTCTGAAGAAGTACACGTTCCAGCCGTCCACCAGCACCTCCGGCTTCTGAGCGCCATCGTAAATCTACGGAAATCACCAACACGGCTGTAAGCCCCACCACCGTACCAGAGACGCATCAGTACAGAGCTGGCGGTACCTCTTGCAGGACGGGGACGACTGGTGGATCTCGCTGCTGAAGGTAGAAGAGCACCATCAGCGTGTACGCGTAGGACGACAGGCTTCCCCGGGACGCGTCACCAATATCGCACACCTGAGCACAAACACAGGCGCGTCACAGTACACTTCACACACACACACACACACACACACACTGTCTCACCTTGGAAAAGACCTTCATGATGTAGCAGAGGATTCGGACTCGTGGGTCAATGGCAGCATACGACGCCAGTAGATGTGTGTTGTGAAGGGCCTGAGGAACAGAGGAGCAGCCTCACATGAGGATCGAGTGTTCTACATTATGTGTTCTACATGATCAAACTCTGGCCCGAAAATAACGAAACGTCTAAAATATTCCTATTGTCATCATGGAGACCAAGCAAAGGTTTATTTCAAGTAAGAGGTGATCATGAGCGACTGATGTTCGTTGGCCAGGATGGAACGTTGTTCGGTTTCACTATGTCCTGACATGTATGTAGCTGAAATGACAATAAAGCCCAACCTGAACCGAAATAAACAGTCTATTAACATTTGAAACAGTTTATTGTTTAGTTTTGCATGTTTATTGATTGTCTTATTATTAGGTAGGGTTGAGGGCTGTTTATTTGTATAGTAATGAAGAAGTGTGTGTGTGTGTGTGTGTATATATATATATATATTATTGTCAGCTTGTTCAAATTCAACTTGTGAAATTCAGGCTCAAGATGCTCCAGAGTTTCTAGTTTTCAACGACAATGTCATAACCTGCCTGAGAGGTTAAATAAAAGCCCGCCCACACTGAAATCTGATTGGTTAAACCAATCAGTAAACCAATCAGGATGCTGTTTGTCTGTGGAATCGGAAACACACACACACACACACACGTTCTCTCGCTCCGTCGTGTGAGCGCATGTTGCGAACGTTAATATCTGACACGCCCGCTCGTTTCCGGGAGATTTGGGACATGTGGCAGCCGTACGTCTCCATTTAAAAGTAACTTGAAGAAACAGATAAAACAGGCTAATGTGTGTCATTTTAATCAATCATATATCAAGATGATATAAATCGCCCAGCCCTAGGTCTGATGGTAGTATCCTGGTGGGTAACACACTCGCCTACAAACCAGAAGACCCAGGTTCAAACCCCACTTACTACCATCGTGTCCCTGAGCAGGAACCTTAACCCTGAGTGTCTCCAGGGGGGGGACTGTCCCTGTAACTCTGGATAAGGGCTACCAGACGTCCCCCTTTCCCGGCATTTTTCTCACCAGCGTGTTGTACAGGCTGATGTCGGCCTCCAGACCGGTTTTCACATGGCAGAACTTCACGATGGGGACTTTCGCCGTGGTGATGGGAAAGATGTTTCTCAAACCTGACAAGACACACCACACTCATGATTTTTTTAGACTGTAGCGCATACACATGGCCAAATTTTGCTCATTTACACGCGTGCACGGACCACTCACCAGTGTGCTTGCTCAGAACTCTGGCCAGCTTGCCTATGATGGTGATGCAGTCCAGGTCCTGGCAGAAAAGCAAGTCAGACACGGTCACGCGCGGCTTGAAAGACGCCTGGCGCTCCGTGTAATTACACCATGCAGACTTGTCGTGTAGTATAGACCACAAGTTCGGATTTGATGTCGAATTGAATTAAGCACAAACAGGAGTACTTTGCGGGGAAGGCTGGTGCTGCAGAATTATTGTTAAAGGGCGTCTCTCGCCGGGTCCTCTAGGCGTCCGCTGCAATGCCTGGTGAAAATTGTAGTCTGCGACAACCACCGGCAGACGCAAAACTAGAATTGAAGTATCGATAGGAGTGCCAATTGGCATCAAAATCTGTACGAAATTTTAATATCTGAGTTTTGTTGTTTTGTTTTTTTTTTGCCAACGAGCGACAATACTCCACAGGGGTTAAAATACGACTATTAACAATCAAGTTAACCGCAACTGAAACTGACTAACTGTTGACCCCCTAATATTACGCACAACCAAAAATTGGTGGGCCAGTGGTGGCCTAGTGGTAAGGAAATGGACCCGTAATCAGAAGGTTGCCCCTTCGAATCCAGAGGCGCCACTGAGGTGCCACTGAGCAAAGCACCGTCCCCACACCAGTGACACGTGTCCTCTGCATTTAACCATCACCCTGAGTGAGCAGTGGGCACCATGACAGGCGCCCGGGGAGCAGTGTGTGGGGACGGTGCTTTGTTCAGTGGCACCTTGGCGGATCGGGATTCGAACCGGCCGCTTCCTTAACCGCTAGGCCACCGTTGAACCCCCCAAATAAGTGGGGTTGAGGTCTACCTTTGCATTGTTGCAACCCTCAAGCACCATGCAGATATCCAGGTCACTCTCCTTGAAGCCAAAACCATTTTTGGACGATCCAAACAGTTTCAGACGAGCACCTGAGACACACACACACTGAGTTAGTGTATACGCCACTGTAGTGTGTGTGTTCAGGTGTGCACGTCGTGTCTGTACCACTTATGTGCCGTCTGATGAAGGTCTCCAGGTCCTGCAGAATGTGCTCCCTCACCTCCTCCTCGAGCTCATCAGGAGAAAAGTCACCTGGAAAGAGCAAAAAATCACAAGCAGTGTGTCTCGGTGGGCTTAACCACCACTACGGATCCACGAGGACCAGCGGCCTAGACTACTCGCGTGGGGAAGAAGAACATTATTTCTACGATTGTCCATGTCCACACCCGCACCCCTCTGGTGGTCCCATCACTGAGGAAAGTTCTACACAACGCGGCCTGTGCAACACACACTGCAGATGCTTACCGTAGCACTGGCCACACACTTCATTGAGAATATTGAGGAACTTTGGGGTCATTGGAGGAAGAGGGTCCAGCTGCAGCTTCCTCAGGTCCTCGGGACAGCTGGCTCTGAGGTGGCCATCGTGTTTACACACACTACACACCAGAGTGTGGGTCTAATAGAGAATTGTACAGTTAAGTAAGGCTCGTGTGTGCAGTCACAGTGATTTGTGTGTGTGTGTGTGTGTGTGTGTGTTCTCACCCGTCCACAGGTAAAGGCCTTCTTGGTGAACGTATACTGCAGAACATCTCTAACTGCTCCGGCCTTGTCGGTTCCACGGCCGGCTAGAACGTTGAGCGGTGAGTGGAGAAGAGAGTTGGACTCCTCCTCTCCAAAAACCAGCAGATCCTCTTCCTCCTCCAGCTCGTCCTCCTCCTCTTCAGAGTCTGAGGGACGCTCCTCGCTCAGGTCTTCGTCCAGAGGGAACAAGCCCTGCTCCTCGGTGGTCAGCGCGAATGGCTCCCACCTCAGGGCAGAGAGAGACTTCAGTAATCTGGATTCGAGGAACGTATGAGATCCAGACACAGCATCGGTATTTACTACCACTACCTGGATGCTAATTCAATCTAAATTCGGGAGAGATATTGATTTTACTGGCCCAACACAGAAATATGCGCTACTCGCTACTTCCGCGTATCCTTCAAAAGACTTTAGTATAATAAAGGTCTTAATAGACCCAATAAATACCATAAAACAAGCGTACAATCTTTACTAAGTGCAGCCGATCGGCCTGTGATTGGCTACGGAAAATGAGCAGGGCGGTTTGTGGCCTGTTTGTGGCCCGATTGTGATTTTAAATATTCACAAAATAAAATATTTGAGTCCTTGAGGGACTGCATGATAAAATATGAACAAGAATCGGGTTATTTAAAGCTATTACCAGACGCCCATATCCAGAGCAACTTACAGTAAGTAGTTACAGGGACAGTCCCCCCTTGGAGACACTCAGGGTTAAGTGTCTTGCTCAGGGACACAATGGCAGTGACTGAGATTTGAACCTGGGTCTTCTGGTTCATATAAATACTATAACATGTTAAATAAATCATTCGTATCATACAAATACCTGCTATTTCACCGCTCTTATGGGTGTGGCAGCCCATTTTCAGTAGAATTGCCCCAATATGGTTTTATCTGGTTATGCTACATGACGATTTATCTGTAAAATGTAAAGATTATGTGTATTTATAATGACCAGAAGTACTGTATGAATTATAATCATGAAAGAGAAGTAAGGGATGCACGCAGAGCTGCAAATTTGATCATGCTGTAAATAATCGGTCTATAAAAAGCAGCAAATTCCACAGGATTATGAATTGATCGGTGAATCTCCGCCTCCATCGTCAGGTTTGTGAATATGGATGTGGAGGTGAGGATTTTAAACAGCTGCACTTGTCTGGTGTACCTTTCAGGGCCGATTCCAGTTCTAGATGAACAGTTGTCTCACCTCCTCTCCTCCCGCTGAAGACACTCTTCCTCGTCCAAGTTCTCCTCGTCCTCGCTGTTCTCCTCCTCACCAAGGAGCTCTTCCTCAATCACACAGTCCGAGTCGTCCACTCCCGACACCCGTCTACTGCTGCCGTGGGACGAGGCTCCGAGGCGCCCGTGGACGTGATTGTGGGCGGCGGCCTGCTGAGCCGCCGGCCCGTGATTGGCTGTGGACCTGGCCGGGGGGCGGCAGAAGTACTTGTAGGTGCAGCGGAGGCAGTGGAGGAGGTACTCAAACATGGGCTGGCTGCTGACGGAGCGAGCCACGTTCTTCCTGACCGCGAACGGATCTGCAACGAGACGGCGTTCCGGATCAGCGGTGCAGTGAGATGATTCATTCCCGCTTTTCCCGGAATACCGAACACTGGCTGTAGAAGAGGGACGTAAAGTCTCACCCTCGATGGCGATCCTCTTCCTGGGCCAGTCTTTATTTTCCCTCCACAGGGGGGCGCTGGTGCGGACGCTCACCACGCGGTCCGAGGTCTGAAAGTCCAGCGTGTAGAAAGCCAGAAACTCCACCCACAGCCGGCCCGGCTCCACCCCCCCGCCGCGCTCCGCAAACACCAGAGGAACCTGAGGGGGTCCACAACGCGGCAGGAAGCGTCAGGAGCGTAGAGAAGACAGGGAGATGCCACGCCCGGGCGTGTCACGTACTACAATAACACCATAAAAAGCCACTCACTCGGCCGCACCGCTGCTCAGCGTCACCATCAACTTTACACACCCACAGCACCTCGTCTTCTTCTACTGCAACCAGGGAGAAGTTCTTCAGCTGGCTGATGCCCAGACCCTACACACACACGTACGAGGAGAGAACCGGTCGTTTACACACTCTCACACACACACACGCACACACACACACACACACACACACACACACACACGTATGAGGAGAGAACCGGGCGTTTACACACACACACACACACACACACACACACACACACACGTACGAGGAGAGAACCGGGCGTTTACACACACACACACACACACACACACACACGTACGAGGAGAGAACCGGGCGTTTACACACACACACGTACGAGGAGAGAACCGGTCGTTTACACACTCTCACACACACACACACACACGCACACACACACACACGCACACGCACACACGTATGAGGAGAGAACCGGGCGTTTACACACACACACACACACGTACGAGGAGAGAACCGGTCGTTTACACACTCTCACACACACACACACACACACACACACACACGTACGAGGAGAGAACCGGGCGTTTACACACACACACACACACACACACACACACACACACACACACACACACGTACGAGGAGAGAACCGGTCGTTTACACACTCTCACACACACACACACACACGTACGAGGAGAGAACCGGGCGTTTACACACACACACGTACGAGGAGAGAACCGGGCGTTTACACACACACACACACACACACACACACACACACGTACGAGGAGAGAACCGGGCGTTTACACACACACACACACACACACACACACACACACACACGTACGAGGAGAGAACCGGGCGTTTACACACACACACACGTACGAGGAGAGAACCGGGCGTTTACACACTCTCTCACACACACACACACACACACACACACACACACACGAGGAGAGAACCGGGCGTTTACACACACACACACACACACACACACGTACGAGGAGAGAACCGGGCGTTTACACACTCTCTCACACACACACACACACACACACACACACGTACGAAGAGAGAACCGGGCGTTTACACTCTCATACTAACACATACGAGGAGAGAACCGGGCGTTTACACACACACACACACACACACAGAACCCGGCGTGTATCCGGAGACGAGGCTCACCGCGCTCTCCAGGTAGGCAGGTAGGAGCGGCTCTTTGCGCTGCTGCAGGAAGCAGATGACCATGAGGGCTAAAGAATACGGTGGAAGGCCACCCTCATCAACCATGTCCAAATGGCAGATCTGAAACACACACACACACACACACACACACACACACACAGTTTACAGCAGGGCTGTCACATCGTGGGCCACATCCCATGAGATCATTTTATGTAGATCTACTATTATGGCGGGGCGATATGAAGCCCTGATGACACACAAACGGCAGATCCCATAATGCACTGCTCCAGGTGCCTCGGCGAGACCAGCAGAATGTGTACAGGCGCAGTTTCCTCGTCACGTCGTGCTCCACCGGCCTGACTGAGGTCTCGTTTCAACCAAACTACACCAACTCAGACACGTTAAAAATCGCCAATTACTACCAACAACGTAGTTTCTTCGCACCATCAGAGTTAGTTAACTCCCCGGAACACATTCGTTCTCATCACGAGGCGTTTTACTTCCTTTTAAAAAGAACGTCCACTGGGGCAAATTTCCAGTCACGCGCTCTCTTAAAAACTCTGCAAATGCGAGAGGGGAAAAAAACGACAAGAAAACTGTAAAACAAAACTCATCACCACCCTGAATAGCTTCACTTATTTCACGCCCCCAAACCGAGACAGACCGCCACGTTCCGAGCACGTGGCGTCGCTGTCAATATAGGAGAAGCTCGTGCGGTAATACTGGAACTATTGTCATTGTGAAACGCTGCAGCACAGCACACGGCGTCACGGTGAAACGCGTCCTCTGTATTGAGCAGTCGCCCTTGGTGAGCAGTGGGCGGCCATGACAGGCGCCCGGGGAGCAGTGTGTGGGGACGGTGCTTGTCTCGGTGGCACCTCGGCGGATCGGGATTCGAACCGGCAACCTCCTGATTACGGGGCCGCTTCCTTGACCCCCCGCTAGGCCACCGCTGCCTAGCGTGGCCGTAATACTTCATTCTACGCTCATGTTTCGTGACTCCTGAAAAGGACCAGAGTTTTGCAGCTCTACTGTGAAGCAGCTTCAAGTTCACCATCATTTGTCTGGAAAGTGAGCACTGCATTATGGGATTTGTAGTTTAATAAGAGTTCTGTATAAAGTGACGTTACGGGACCTGTGGTTTACAGGAAGCGAGGACATGGACCTACCCTGGCCCAGTGTCTGAAGGCCAGAACCAGGGGCAGCAGAGACGGCTCGCGTTGGGCCAGCTGGGACAGGTACCGGGAGGTCAGGACGGCCCGTTCGTTCCCCGAACTGACCCTGCACAGCAGGCCACTGGGAAAACAAGCAACCTCGTCACTTCCTGCACGTGGAAGGCGAGTCCCGCTCAGGAGGACACGGCCATCTCACCAACCTGTCCTTCTCCTTGCACAGCACTGCAGGCACTTGGGTGTGGAAGTCGGACTCCACCTCCACAAACACAGCTGCGGGGAGAAGAAAGCACACAAGTGAAAGTGAAGTGATTGTCACTTGTGATACACAGCAGCACAGCACACGGTGACACGGTGAAACGAGTCCTCTGCATTAACCATCACCCTGAGTGGGCAGTGGGCGGCCATGACAGGCGCCCGGGGAGCAGTGTGTGGGGACGGTGCTTTGCTCAGTGGCACCTTGGCGGATCGGGATTCGAACCGGCAACCTTCTGATTGCGGGGCCGCTTCCTTAACCGCCAGGCCACCACTGCACCAGACTAGGCCACCACCGCCCCTGGAGAACGTCTTCTGCATGCTGCACGGTGTTAATACAGATCTTCACGTCTGCGCGTTACGGTCTCCTCACCACTGTCCGAGAGGGTCTTCTTCACCAGCAGCAGAACATCAGGTTGATGCATCTGCGAACACAATCACAAGCAGCAGATGGTGAAGCGGCTCCACCACGAGGGCAGAGACCTCGCCGCACGCCGGGAACTCACGTCGGGAGGGACGGGGACGTCGATATTCACGTCCGAGTGTCTGAAGCCGAACCTGGTGCAGGAGGATCCATACAGCCGGAGCCTGGAGTCTGAGGGCACAGAGCAGGGACGTGAAGACCTGGACGCAGGAGTCCACACCCCCACGTCACGGCAAGGCCCGCCTCCTCACCGGGCAGGACGGACGCCAGGACGTCCTGCATGAGAGCGAGGACGCGGCGCCGGAGGTCCACGTCCCGGTCCGCCATGCCCACCTCCCTGACCACGTCCTCCAGGACCGTGCCGACGGCGGCGATGTCCTCCGTCCCCGGGAACGGGATGCTCCTCAACATCACCTCCTGCCGCTTCTCCTACAGGAAGGCGGCCGCGTTAACGGCGTGGACCGGGCGCGCCGGGTGAAAAGCGAGCGGCTCACCTTGGCGCGTCTCCGGTGCCACCGGTCCTTCAGGTGGCGGTGGGCATCAGAGACGGAGTCCAGGCGCGAGTTGCACAGGTGACAGCTGAAGCGCACGCCACCGCCGCCGTCCGCTCTCTACAGGCGGAAAACGCCGGGTCACCGCGGGCTGGAACTTATTATGGGAGACGGGACGAGGGACACTCACCCCGGGGACGTCGGCGCCGCCGCCTCTCTGCCGGAGCAGCTGGTTGATGGACACGGTGGCGTGGTCGATCACCAGCACCTGGCCATCGTCACGCGGCTGCCGGTCCCTCCAGCTCCGCCCTGAAGACACCAGAGCCGGTGAGAAGACCAACATCTACATAAATCTAGAGAAGAGGGGTCAGGGGTCAGGGGTCACCTGCGCCGGGGGAGGAGAAGCTCCCTCCCGCCTGGCCCTGCCTCTCCCCGGAGGAGCTGCGACGCCGCCGCGGCGGCCTCCTCCTCCAGGACGGCCAGCTCTCCTCCGGGCAGGCCCGGTTCCGGTTCCGGCCCAGGCCGTGGACGTCGGGGCTGAAGTCGCCCTCGCTGCCGTCGGAGTGCCCCGGAGGCTCCCTCCACCGGCGGCCCTTCCCGCCGCGGTCGTCCATGTCCGGTCTGTTTACAGAGACACGAGGGGGTGAAACACGGAGCCCCGGAATCTGGCGGGGGACAGAGCGCCGCATCCGGGCTCCCCGAGGAGGGAGCACCGCTAACCGGCTAAACAGCCGCGGCGGTGACGGTACCTGAACGTCGGAAAAAAACGCCTCCGCTCGGCCCGGGTTCGGTGCTCGCCGCGGAAGACGTGACGTGACGTCACTTCCGCTGCACGCACAACCGGAAGCGGATTCGACGTCGCCTTTCAAACAAGATTGGACCATTTATTAACGATTACATTAAAAAAAAAAAAACACACAAAATATTCCTTTATTACTTATAGAGATCTGCAGGGTGAAAGGCAACATCAATTGTCTGAAATACCAAGAAATGTGAGCTACCTTTTATATTCCCAACCATAAAAGAGGCCAAATTCTGCAGCAGGATGGTGCTCCATCACATTCTTCCATCTCCACTTCAGAGTTCCTCGAGGCGAAGAAGATCAAGATGTTCCAGGATTGGTCAACCCAGTCACTAGACGTGAACATCAATGAGCATGTGTGGGGTAGGATGAAAGAGGAAGCGTGGAAGACGAAACCAAAGAATATGGATGAACTCTGGGAGGCCTGCAAGACTGCTTTCTTTGCTGTTCCTGATGACTTCATCAATAAATTGTATGAATCCTTTCCAAACCGCATGGATGCAGTCCTTCAAGATCATGGAAGTCATACAAGATATTACATTTGGACCTCACAGCACAACTACGTATTTTGCTGACATATTTTTGTATTTGCAGTAAATTTGTTCAATTTCTGTATAGGCGACAAAATTTGCCCTTTCTGTCTTGATTAAATGATAAATATTTTTTCAGTGAAACTGATTCATTTCAATGCATTAAACATCATTTGGTAGCGTTTTAGCTTTTCATATCAGCTGTTTCTAACACCATTTGATTCATTAAAAGTCAGGTTAATAGCAGGTGTTTCTACAAAATAGATAAGCAACCAGACTTTTGTCAGGGACTGTATATTCCTCACACATGTACAGACATTGGTCTTCGCCAGACTGTTCCTGGGCCGTTGGGAGAAGCTTCTGTCGGAGCGGGCAAATGTGTGACGCCGTACTAGGTCATTGAACTTGATAATTGCTAGATGATAGGGGTGTAACGATATGCCCAGGTCACGATACGGTACGTATCTCGATACTGGGTTCACCAGACGATATGGATCACGATATTTTGAACAAAAGTGAAAAATGAAACTGCAATTTAAATAACAGATTTATTTCAAAAACATTAACAAATTTCAAAAATTTTATACACATTTCAAGGTATTCACATTTCAAGGTATTCAAAATAACAACTGAATATCTCTTTCTGTCACGGAATTTTTTTTTAAATTTAACATGAACTTAAAATTAAAGATACCTCAGACAGAACTTCTTGAAGCAGTAAAAATGCGATCTCAAGCATCTTCTGCTTTTCCGTGAGCACAGCTGTGGCTGTGGCACTGCGGTGAAAGAAAGCTACGACTTTCCTTACGCGACCGAGCAATCGACTGACGCCAGGCACATTTAAACACTTAATATGCGGTGACAGCCCGGCTTCTCTCACTGCCACCTCCATGTTGCGTGCGTTGTCAGTAACAACTGCAGTACCACGAGGAGCCCCGTCAAGCTCCCACTCTTGTACAGCCACTTTTAAAACTGAAGCACGAAACCTTTCATTTCCCACTCCGTGGTAATAACATGCGCCGTGATTGTAATATAGCTCTGACCCGTCAGTTGTAATTGCCACATTCTCTGCTTTTTTCACACCGTCGACCACCTTAGCTTACATTTACATTTACATTTACAGCGTTTACCAGACGCCCTTATCCAGAGAGACTTACAGTCAGTAGTTACAGGGACAGTCCCCCCCTGGAGACACTCAGGGTTCAGTGTCCTGCTCAGGGACACGATGGTAGTAAGTGGGATTTGAACCTGGGCCTTCTGGTACCCACTAGGCCAGTACCACCTCGCTTCACGGTACAGCGCTGGAACTACCTCTTTTTTAAATGGCACATCATATTCGAAGTGTTTGACGCATCCTTGTTTTACGGTGTTAACAAACAGTTTGTGTTTTGTCTGTAATTTTTTTTACCGTCGTCCTGTCGCGTGACTGTAAAACATTTACATTTTTACATTTACGGCATTTATCCAGAGCGACTTACAATCAGTAGTTACAGGGACAGTCCCCCCCTGGAGACACTCAGGGTTAAGTGTCCTGCTCAGGGACACGATGGTAGTAAGTGGGATTTGAACCTGGGCCTTCTGGTTCATAGGCGAGTGTGTTACCCGCTAGGCTACTACCAGACGATGGACTTATAAGAAGACGCCCGGGGCATCTTCAATTTCACTCTCAGGCGAACTCGTGTCGCCCTACTAATGTTCAAGCAGTTTCTGCGGCTGCGATGACTGTTGCAGCGTAGGTCACGTGTGCAGCTCAACCAATAGGATTAAACTGACGTCGTATCGTAAACGCATCGCCAACACTCTACGATACGCATCGTAACATTTTAGCATCGCAAAATATTGTACTGCGATATATTGTTACACCCCTACTAGATGATGCTGTTGGGTGGGTGCTCCGTGTGAGCGAGTACGAGTCCATGTCAACTTGTCCCTTGAAGAGAATCGGGACTCACTGTGCGGTCCCTGGTTCTTCTTTGTCTTTAGGCTTTTCCTGTCTTTACTGCTTCTGGTACGCCAGGAGTTCACGCTTTAGTGCTACAGGTACTTCTTCAATCACGTTCCCGAGTGAACGAATATGTTCTTCCATCATGCACATCAAAAAAGAATAACCAAAGAATTCTACCAATTTTATGCCAAACTCACCAATTACAACCATTTTTCTTGAAACTTTCAGGAACATTTCCCTTTAAATTTGTTTGGGTTGGTGCCCGATTGAAAGCGCTTCCTGTTGTCCCCGCATCTCTCCTGCACTCGCGGGACATGCTGGTGAAGACGTAATTATCTATTTCATGGAGATGGGCGTGTCGCTCTGCCATCATCCGATGTTCCCTGGACATAAAGAGGCATGATGGCACAGTCGAGGTTACAAGAACGAACAGCTTGTAATGTATTAACGCCAGTAGATGAGTACAGCTTGGCCCTCGAGACACAGGGCGAGGAAGAAGAACCCCCCAGCTTCCGAGAAAAGTCTCTTATACTCCGTACTGGCGTCCCAAAAGAGTTGCCACAGACCAGTCGGGACTGTCCTCACGATGACTGTGCAGACAGGAAGACGGTGGTCCCTGACCAGGCCTTCTCGTCATGACACCTCAAGCCATTTGCTGCCTTTTGACACCGCTTGTTTGGGGGACCTCCGCAGCTTGACAAAGATACAAGCGGGGGACCTTCACGAAAGACAAAAGCACAAAATGCCATGGACCTAGAATTTCCCATCTTACATTCGAAATTCCACATGCATTTCATGAAGAAGCAAAGTATCATTTCCGAGATTATTTTAAGAAAGAATTTAAAGAATTCTAGAATCTTTCCAGGAACAGCGGCTGGCGCGGGATGCAGCTATGTCCTCAGCCAGTGTTGAGGGACGACTGTCAACGATCTCAAATCGACATACGTGCGGGGAGACACAACCAGGCGCATCGGCTTCCTCCGTGGTTCCATGTGCACTGTGGAAACAGTGGGGCAGCGGTGGCCTAGCGATTACGGAAGCGGCCCCGTAATCAGAAGGTTGCCGGTTCGAATCCCGACCCGCCAAGGTGCCACTGAGCACAGCACCGTCCCCACACACTGCTCCCCGGGCGCCTGTCATGGCCGCCCACTGCTCACCAAGGGTGATGGTTAAATGCAGAGGACAAATTTCACTGTGTGCACCGTGTGCTGTGCTGCTGTGTATCACATGTGACAATCACTTCACTTAAAAAGAAACTGGCGTGGGGGAGCGGCTCCACTTCAGGTCGTGTCTTCTTTGGAACTTGAACTCTGCTGAACTTACCTGAGCCAGACGTTCGTGCTGTACGTGCTCGGGCAGTATGGAAACACCAGAGCCTGCCAGTACTTAACAGTGCATGCTTGTGCATGCCACACCTCGGGTGGAACAGTACGTGTCATTTCTGATGGTAAAGGACTCTGTGACGTTACTCTGTCCAACTGTCACAATCCACGTCTTTCATTTAGGACCATTGACGCTATTCTTAATGCCCCACAGCGTGCCTGACATTCTTATTGACTCTCCGTTTGCTCACGTCACCTCAGTCTTGGTTACCTGAGCCATGGTTCGAGATGTGACTTTGTCCTCGACAGGAGATAGTTGGTCTCTGAGTGATGCTGTACCTCCTCCATTGGTTCCAAATGTATTTATATGGCACCATTACAACGAAAGAGTCGACCAATGAGCTTTCCAATACGGTCAAAACACTGCCCCCTAGCGGACTGGAGGGGAAAGTGAACTTCCCGGAACCGCTGTTATCTGGTGTAGGAAACAGGAAGTAGTTTAATCTCTCCCGCTCATTGCTGTAACGTGTTATGAAGCGGTCATGCCATTCAGTTATAATTTTGTTCACAAAGTGAGCAATTTAGATAATTATAATTTAGTTTAATCGTTTACTGGTGAAATTCTCTCTACCTCTGGACTCCCACCCGCCCTACTTGGATCACACATTATTATTATTATTATTATTGTTTTATACTTTTTGGATTCCTGACATTCCCTCCATTTCACTAACACGGTTGTGATATTTGCTGTTAGTCTGAAAATAAAGGCAATGCCACTTTTTACAAATGTGAACTACGCTGCGTCCCCAAGACCGTCATCACCTGTCCAAACCACAAACCCTGGTTCCAAACCAGTCCAAAGACAGCCAGAGCCAACCTGTCACGTCTTCACAGGACACGCGGCGCATGTGGCAGGAGGTCCAGACCATCGGGCCTGCAGATGCAGAGCGTCACGCCACATTTGTATGGATCAGGATAGATGGGCTTTTTAAGATAGTTGAGCAAGCAGGACGGGTTGACAGATTTCATCCGTTTTCATGTACTTTCATGTCGGTGTTCACCCAGCCCCCGCGGTGACATTTAAGAGATGAAATGGCGTTTTGATGTCGATGTCCACCTCCCTTCCTCACCCCAGACCGTGAGTGTGTGCAGAAGTGCTGCACCTCCGGATGAGGATGGATGTGACCAGGTTTGGTACGGTTTATTTGGGCTCTTTCTGGCAACAGATTAATTTAAATGTAATGGTAATTTAATAGTAATTAAATGAGAGGAATTCTTTGCTTTGATGTTTCTGTGGAGCCGTGTGCTGTGGGTTGTTTGTGGTCCAGATGTTCTCCGGGTGAATGGAGATGCTGAGTTGGCTCCATGACTGAGAACAGAACCGCAGGGCTGCCCTGCAGTCCGGACCCTGAGGACGCGGGGTGTTCTGGGTCACACGGACCAGGAGTCCAGAGCCCCCCGCTGCTGGTGGACGCGTGGCTGGTTCCTCTGTTCTTCACACTGATCATGCTGGCGGGGCTGGTGGGGAACTCACTGGTCATCTATGTGGTGACCAGGCAGCAGCAGATGAAGACGGTCACCAATCTCTACATCGGTATGGACTTCTAAAAGACCAGGGCACCAGCAGAGTAGAAGAACTTTACAGTGAAGATCACTGACCATTTAACAGCATGAAAACATGACAAACATGTTTTTTTAGGTTGTTTATGATGTTTCTCATGACCTCCTAGTGAATCTGGCCACAACAGACATCCTCTTCCTGGTCTGCTGTGTCCCCTTCACTGCCACCCTCTACCCCCTGCCCAGCTGGGTGTTTGGTGACTTCATGTGCCGACTGGTTAGCTATGTCCAGCAGGTCAGCAGCAGATCATGGTGGTCTTCTTGACGTTTGCTTTGTCATCAGCGTGGGCTCCTTGCAGGTCACGGCCCAGGCGACGTGCATCACCCTGTCTGCGATGAGCGTGGACCGCTTCTACGTGACGGTGCGCCCGCTGCAGTCCCTTCACCTCCGAACTCCCGGCCTGGCCGCCGCCATCTGCGCGTCCATATGGGCAGGTGAAGTCCCCAGTGTCCCCTGCGTGGACCAGCTTCGGCGAATGTCTGATCGTTGTCTGCTGTGGGGTCAGGTTCTCTGCTGCTCTCGGTCCCGGTGGCCGCGTATCAGCGCTTGGAGTCAGGGTTCTGGTACGGTCCCCGGACGTACTGCGCCGAGGTCTTCCCCTCCGCTGGCCACCAGAGGGCCTTCATCCTCTACTCCTTCATGGCCGTCTACCTGCTGCCCCTGCTCACCATCTGCTTCTGCTACACCTTCATGCTCAAGCACATGAGCAGAGCCTCTGTGGAGCCCATGGACAGCGTCCACCAGGTACCAGCCTGACCTTCACGACCTTCATCATGGTAGTACACATTCTTCCGGTGACACTATGTGTTTGTTCTTGTAGCACGTCCATGCTGAGCGGTCCGAGGCCGTGAGGGTGAAGGTATCTCGGATGGTTTTAGTGATGGTGCTGCTGTTCACCGTGTGCTGGGGTCCCATTCACATTCTCATCGTGCTGCAGGCCTTCCACCCGGCGGCACCACTCCGCAGCTACACCCTCTACAAGCTGAAGATCTGGGCCCACTGCATGTCCTACTCCAACTCGTCCATCAACCCGCTAATCTACGCCTTCATGGGGGCGAACTTTAGAAAGGCCTTCAGAAGCGCCTTCCCCGCTGTGTTCAAGCGGCGGCCCAGGGACACGAGGACGATCCCCACGACTCCCGACACCGAGATGAACTTTCTTTCATCTGTTCAATGACAGACTGTCCCTGTCTCGTTCAGAGAGCATCTGGAATTTGTCCCTTTAAATCCGTTTGGTTTTTTCCTAAATTCCGTTAAATTTTCTGTTATAAACATATTTATTCACCTAAAAACTAAAATTACCTCCGATATGACAAATCACATTTAATCACTGTTCAACAAAGTTCTTACAGTAGTCCTTTACTGTTTGCTTCGTAAAAACCATTTTCATGTACATAATATGTGAATTTCACAATATTTCACATTTTCCTGTTCTTCACGTTTGACCTCAGCATGAAAAAACTTATCAAATAAGTTAACATTGTGGAGACCTGGAATCCAAAAAACGTGTCGTGGGCTGCAATTATACACAATTCTGCGTTTTCTGAATCGCGCAAATCAGAGGGCAAAAGTTCCACGACTTCCTGTCGGCGCCAAACATTGTGGTAAATTGGTCAATTAACGGGAATCCAATCAAACCAAACCAAACCAACCAACTAATCGTTAGATGCTAAACATTAATTGACTAATTCAGATATCCAAATGAAAAAACATAAATTTCCTAACAGAATGATTGCTAGATTAATTGTTAAAATAATTTATTTGGGACGGCTCTAGGCCTGTGGCTGTAATTCTGTACCGAGGCTGAATTTCGGAAAGAGACTTCAGATACAGAATTAGGGGACCAACAAGACCGAAATAAAAGCAAAACAAATCATAATAATTTAATAAGCTCTGATGGAGTACCCCAGTGCTCATGTCAGCGAACCAGAAGAGCTCAAAGTTCCAGGTTCAAGCACCACTTTCTACCATCGGGTCTCTGAGCAAGACACTGAACCCTGAGTGTCCCCAGGGGGACTGGACTTGATTAAAGAATGGTGCGGGGACATTTTTGTAACAGCTGCAGAAGGGAAGACATTCATTTGTTTTCTGCCTCTGCAGGGCACACACACACTCACACAAACTCACATTCACCCTGCACTGATCCAGCAGGTGTCACTGTATTACAGTTAAATCCAGTTCAGACGCGGGTTCGAGTTCAGATCTCCTTTTCTTCTTTTTCTTTCTTCTTCATTGTGATGCATCATCTCTGTATTGAACCATCACCGCCCGGGGAGCAGTGTGTGGGGTTGGGACCTTCATCAAGGGGACCCACCAGGCCGCCACTCCCCAAATAATCTTCATATCCACAACTGTTGTCTTGTCGTCTCCCGACTCTGATTGCTGTCCATTGTGGTCATGTGACACATCTTCTTCTTTTCCACTTGCTGCCGTCCCAGAGTCTGTTCAGGGATAATTAGTGAAGTGAAAGTGAAGTGATTGATACACTACAGCACAGCACACGGTGCACACAGTGAAATGTGTCTTCTGCATTTAACCATCACCCTTGGTGAGCCGTGGGCACCATGACAGGCGCCCGGGGAGCAGCGTGTGGGGACGGGACCTTCATCAAGGGGACCTCAGTGGCAACCTGGCGGAGCGGGATTAGAACCGGCAACGTTCTGATTACGGGGCCACTGTCCCTAAACTCAACATCCATCCATAAAACTGACTTTTACTCGCCATTTACTCGTTTTCTGTGAGTAAATTCACTGTAATATGGAATATGAGATAATCGCCAACGTGACGTCAGCAGTGACGCGGGCGGCGCATCCAATCAGACGCAGCGACGGCCACGCCGTCCAATCGGCAGCCGGCGAGGAGGCGGGACTTCTGCCGGCCGCTCCGGGGGTGAACGCAGGAGGTTCGGGTCCAACATGGAGCAGAAACGCGCCATCAACTTCGGGGCGGGACCCGCCAAACTCCCACACGCGGTGAGTCGAGGTCGCTTTACTCAAACTACGCGTGAAGTGGAGAAAAAGTGCATGATGATGATGATGGTGATGGTGAGGATGAGGGTGAGGATGAGGAGGAGTTGCGTCAGCCGCGCTTCATCACTCTCAGGCTTTTGTTGGCGGTACAGCGTGATGGAAGGTGTGCGCATGTGCAGGAGCTTCAGCCCGACCTTCTGCCTTCTGCCCAGGTTCTGCTGCGGGCGCAGGAGGAGCTGCTGGACTACAGCGGGATCGGGATCAGCGTTCTGGGTGGGTTCCGGCAGGGGGCAGCATTTCCCCAGCAGGCCGCCGTTTAACGCCGTGTTGTCTTGCAGAAATGAGCCACAGGTCCGCCGACTTCACCAAGATCCTGCACGGCGCGGAGACGCTGCTGCGCGAGCTGCTGTGAGTCCACGCCCAGGTCTGTCGTCTCCGGGGTAACGCCTCCGCTCACTCTCTCCCTCCCTCCCTCCCTCCCACGCCCGCGCGGGCGCAGGCACGTCCCGGACGGCTACAGGGTCATGTTCCTGCAGGGCGGAGGCTCCGGCCAGTTCAGCGCCGTCCCCATGAACCTCATCGGCCTGAAGCCCGGCCGGAGCGCGGACTACATCGTCACGGGGACGTGGTCGGCCAAGGCCGCCAAGGAGGCGGAGAAATACGGCAACGTGAACGTCATCCACCCCAGACTGGACTCGTACACCAGTAGGACCCTCGTCCATTCTGCCTTTCACCGAATGTGTGTGTGTGAATGTGTGTGTGCGTCTTCCTGACTGCAGGAGGTCCAGAGTGGCCACAGGCTCCGCCCCTTTTTATAAAAGAGAAGTTGTGTGATGGTGGTGCTCAGGTCGGTCCTGTGATATCTACAGAGGTTCCAGACCCCAGCAGCTGGACGCTGAGCCCCTCCGCCTCCTATGTCTACTACTGCTGCAATGAAACGGTCCACGGCGTGGAGTTCAACTTCACCCCTGACACCAAGGACGTGGTTCTGGTCAGCGACATGTCCTCCAACTTCCTGTCTCGGCCAGTCGATGTGTCCAAGGTGAGCGTTGGCTTGATTAACATCACGTGAACGAAGGTCTGAAGGTCTGTGTTCCATCCCGTCTTGTTCTCTTGGCAGTTCGGGCTGATCTTTGCGGGTGCGCAGAAGAACGTTGGCTGTGCTGGTGTTACCGTGGTGATCGTGAGAGAGGACCTGTTGGGAAATGCCCTGAGAGAGTGTCCCGTCATCCTGGACTACCAGGTGCAGGCTGGGAACAACTCGCTCTACAACACCCCACCCTGCTTCAGGTAGGAGCCAGAAATGGCCATCAGAAAGCTGGAGAAGCTCAGAAGCCATGGCTGACCGGCCCAGAATGTTCTCCTCATGCAGCATCTACATCATGGGCCTGGTACTGGAGTGGATCAAGACCGAAGGTGGCATCAAGGTCATGGAACAGCTCAACCTGGAGAAGTCCTCCATGATCTACGACATCATCAACGCGTCCAACGGATTCTACTCGTAAGTGGCACCAAGGTTGAGCTTTGGCAGGAACACCAACACTAACTCATCATGGTGCCACCTGCACCCTCAGGTGCCCTGTGGAGCCGCCCTGCCGCAGCCGCATGAACGTCCCGTTTCGCGTCGGCCGGAGGGACGGGGACAAGGTTCTGGAGAAGCGCTTCCTGGATGGAGCTTCTAAGTTGGGCATGATGTCCCTGAAGGGCCACAGGTATCAGTTGGTGCTGTAGTAGAACCCGTGGTCCCTCTGCGATGTTCTGCGATGTTCTCCCCTGACTCCCCTGCCTCCCCGCCTCAGGTCGGTGGGCGGCGTCCGAGCGTCCCTCTACAACGCCGTGACCGTGGAGGACGCCCGGGCCCTCGCCCGCTACATGGAGCGCTTCCTGAAGGAGCACCAGCCGGCGGGCGGCGTGTGACCGCGGGCCACGCCCGGGCGGGCGGCACCGGGAACCCGCCTCTCTCTAACGGAGCTAACGAACGTGCCTTAACGCGCGAAACTAGTCTCAGCGGCCGCCGCTGCGGCGTTGCAGCAGCTGTCTCTGTTGCGCCCGCTGTAGTGCAGGTTGACGCAGCAATAAAATAGCATTCATGAACATTTTAACTGTGTTTTGTGGTTCCGGCCTTTTATACACGTTTAATACGGTGATTTACAATCGTGCTGTAAAAACAGGAAGTGTCCCTCTTCACGGGGTCTCCGGCCCCAGTCGACTCTGCTCTCCTTCGTTGTCCCCAGGCTGGTGGGACAACTTGTCCTGCTCCATTCGACTAGCCGCGACGACCACCACCTTTAAGAAGCAGCTGAAAACCCACTTGTTCAAAAAGTATTTCAGACGAATCTAACACACACACACACACACAAATACACACATACACACACACACACACACACTAAATAAAAATATTAAAAAAAATAATGGTCCAGCACTTTCTGACAAGTTCGGCCTTATCAGGGCTTTTACATTTACATTACAGTATTTACCAGATGCCCTTATACAATCAGTAGTTACAGGGACAGTCCCCCCCTGGAGACACTCAGGGTTAAGTGTACTGCTCAGGGACACCATGGTAGTAAGTGGGGTTTGAACCTGGGTCTTCTGGTTCATAGTCAGTAGTTACAGGGACAGTCCCCCCCTGGAGACACTCAGGGTTAAGTGTACTGCTCAGGGACACCATGGTAGTAAGTGGGGATTTGAACCTGGGTCTTCTGGTTCATAGTCAGTAGTTACAGGGACAGTCCCCCCCTGGAGACACTAAGGGTTAAGTGTCCTGCTCAGGGACACAATGGTTGTAAGTGGGGTTTGAACCTGGACCTTCTGGTTCATAGTCAGTAGTTACAGGGACAGTCCCCCCCTGGAGACACTCAGGGTTAAGTGTCTTGCTCAAGGACACAATGGTAGTAAGTGGGGTTTACCCCACTAGGCTACTACCGTCGTAAAGTTTTGTAAAATCTATAGATTTTATATGTAAAATCTATAGATAGAGGTAAATTTAAGTAAAAAAGTAAATTAACATGTAAAGTAAATTAAAAAGTAAAGTAAAGTGCAATGGCCACCAGGTGGCGCAGTTTTAATTTCTGTTAAACTGTACAGTTTGTATTTTGCTCTCATCTCGTATTTGGTGGATATTCAGTGGTTGGTTCCGTTGTGAATGGTCTTCTGGTCCGGGTCGGGACGGGACAGGACGGGACCGGGCGGGGACCAGCTGGGTGGGGAGACGCGTCAGCAGTTCCTCTCGCTCCGCAGGTGGAGGCAGAACCCGTGGAAGGTATAAATGGAGGCTGCGGGCTCCCCGCTGCCACTTTTAGGACAGCTGTCCCTCTGACCAGAGTCGCGATGGAGACGCGCCTGCTGTCGCTGTTCCGCGCCTGCGACGCGGACCGGTCCGGACGGATCGAGAAGGACGAGTTCCTGCTCATGTGCAGGGAGCTGCGCATCCAGCAGACCGAGGTCGAGGACATTTTCTCCAGGCTGGACGCGGACCGCGACGGGACGGTGTCGCTGGAGGAGTTCCTGCGCGGCTTCCAGCGGGTCTCCACCGACCTGCCCAGCCAGGAGAACTTCTCGCTGGCCTGGGAGGAGTTCCAGAGCAGGCTGGGGGAGCAGGCCAAGTTCATTCCCAGGTACGCCAACATTTCTGCACGGATTCTTCCAGATATAACTAGGACCAGGACTCCATCTTTTGTAGAACATCTTCAGATTGCCAGCAGGAGATGGTTTCAGTTTCAGGCTGGGATTTAGAAACCTTAACTGGGTGTGAAATTGTCTGGATGTCCGGGTCATAGGATCTCCAAACCTGGTCTAGAGTGGTCAGGACCTGCCAGCATGGTGTCTGTGTCCGGTGCCAAAAGCACTTGGATGTTGGTGGTGACCAAGTCCACCCCTCCATCCTTCCGAACAGCGAAAGTGGATGAAGAAGCGTCCAAAAAATTCTCCAGATCTCAGTCCGGCCAAGCATCTGATTCATGGAGGCACCACTTCACAGGGCAGGTGCCTTCAGAGGTCTAGTGGTTGTTTTGGTGGGACCTCCTCAGTACCAGACACAATGTTATGGCTGATGCGTGTGTGTGTGTGTGTTTACCACTCTGATGAGTCTCATGATGAGTCTGATGAACCTCAGGGCTGGTTCTCCACGCTGGTGAACATCCATTTGCATGGTTCATCAGGGCCCAGCGTCTCTCGCCTCCAGGACAGTCACAGCCCTGTGGGACATCGCCCCACGATTCGAACCAACAACCGCACACAGCGCAGGACAATTCGGGTCAATTCGGCCCTATAGTTCATCCCATGAGGAACATCTATCCTGCTCCTCCTCCAATTCTTCCAAATATGAAGAGATTTCAGGTTAAGAAGACATTTATTGTGTTTTTAGGACATTGCTGAAGATCAGTGACAGTAGAGACTGTGACTCTTCTCCTGAAACTGATCTCTACTCTGAATGAGACCTGGTCTTGGGGATGAATTTCAGGAGCTCCACTCTCAGCTCATCTAGGCTCCTCAACTGTGAGAGATGTTCACCATGGAGCTGCTGGAGCTGCTGAAATCACCTGCCATGATCCGTTTGGATGTTCCAGTGATTACGTGAAGTGACCAGGACATCTTCTTTGATCTGCGATGTTCTATTCCAGCACTTCCTCGTGGTGTGATCTTGCTGTTCATGGTTTATTAAAGAGGAGAATCATTTTTTTTAGATGCATAATACATAATATTGTTCTGCTAAACAGATTTTCCATGTCTAACAATATTTACAAAACCATCACATCTGAAAGGGGCTTTTATGAAAAAGAAAATGGTGCCTTTATCATGTAAGAAACTTGTGATTTCGGAATGTTATTTTGGATGCTCCTCCACAGCTCCTGAGGTAGCTCCTGAGGATGATGTAACTCCATGAGGTCATTTCTGCTCTTTCAGGATGGAGCAGGTGGCAACCCTGTACCAGAACGTCAGCATGACAGACGCCCGCATGGTGCCCCAGTTTGAGAGGGTGCTCCTGAACTTCACCAGGGAGATCAGGCTGCAGAACACGGAGATGGAGCACCTGGCTCTGGCCGTGAAGAGGTGCGCGCGGCGTCGCGGGGAACGTTTCTGTTCTTCACCAACCGACGGTAACTGACGTGTGGTTCTCCTGTCAGGGCTCAGGACCAGGCGGCCATGCAGCTGAGTGAAATGGAGGAGGAGATGGACCATCGGATCCAGGCCGCAGAACGCAGCACGCGGGCAGAGGTGCACGCCCCACGGCCTTGTGGGAAACCGTTTCTGCTGCTGCTGCTGCTTATCAGTTACATAAGCGACTGTTTGCTTTACTGAGTACAGCCACGTATAACATGATACCTGACCGTTCGTAGTCAAAATGCAGGTTGGAGGAGGTGCTGGTGCTATGAGGTTGAGGGCGGAGGTTGAGGGCGGAGATGCTGGTGCTATGAGGTTGAGGGTGGAGGTTGAGGGCGGAGATGCTGGTGCTGTGAGGTTGAGGGCGGAGGTTGAGGGCGGAGATGCTGGTGCTGTGAGGTTGAGGGAGGAGGTGGAGGGCGGAGGTGCTGGTGTCTTGAGGTTGAGGGCGGAGGTGCTGTGAGGTTGAGGGTGGAGGTGCTGGTGCTGTGAGGTTGAGGGCGGAGATGCTGGTGCTGTGAGGTTGAGGGTGGAGGTGCTGGTGCTATGAGGTTGAGGGTGGAGGTGCTTGTGCTGTGAGGTTGAGGGTGGAGGTACTGGTGCTGTGAGGTTGAGGGCGGAGATGCTGGTGCTGTGAGGTTGAGGGTGGAGGTGCTGGTGCTATGAGGTTGAGGGCGGAGGTGCTGGTGCTGTGAGGTTGAGGGTGGAGGTGCTGGTGCTATGAGGTTGAGGGTGGAGGTGCTGGTGCTGTGAGGTTGAGGGTGGAGGTACTGGTGCTGTGAGGTTGATGGCGGAGATGCTGGTGCTGTGAGGTTGAGGGCGGAGCTGCTGGTGCTGTGAGGTTGAGGGCGGAGATGCTGGTGCTGTGAGGTTGAGGGCGGAGATGCTGTTGCTATGAGGTTGAGGGTGGAGGTTGAGGGCGGAGATGCTGGTGCTATGAGGTTGAGGGCGGAGGTTGAGGGCTGAGATGCTGGTGCTATGAGGTTGAGGGTGGAGGTTGAGGGCGGAGATGCTGGTGCTGTGAGGTTGAGGGCGGAGATGCTGGTGCTGTGAGGTTGAGGGCGGAGGTTGAGGGCGGAGATGCTGGTGCTATGAGGTTGAGGGCGGAGATGCTGGTGATGTGAGGTTGAGGGCGGAGGTGCTGGTGCTGTGAGGTTGAGGGCGGAGGTGCTGGTGCTGTGAGGTTGAGGGTGGAGGTGCTGGTGCTATGAGGTTGAGGGTGGAGGTGCTGGTGCTGTGAGGTTGAGGGTGGAGGTGCTGGTGCTGTGAGGTTGATGGCGGAGATGCTGGTGCTGTGAGGTTGAGGGCGGAGCTGCTGGTGCAGTGAGGTTGAGGGCGGAGATGCTGGTGCTGTGAGGTTGAGGGTGGAGGTTGAGGGCGGAGATGCTGGTGCTATGAGGTTGAGGGTGGAGGTTGAGGGCGGAGATGCTGGTGCTATGAGGTTGAGGGCGGAGGTTGAGGGCTGAGATGCTGGTGCTATGAGGTTGAGGGTGGAGGTTGAGGGCGGAGATGCTGGTGCTGTGAGGTTGAGGGCGGAGATGCTGGTGCTGTGAGGTTGAGGGCGGAGGTTGAGGGCGGAGATGCTGGTGCTATGAGGTTGAGGGCGGAGATGCTGGTGCTGTGAGGTTGAGGGCGGAGGTGCTGGTGCTGTGAGGTTGAGGGCGGAGGTGCTGGTGCTGTGAGGTTGAGGGCGGAGGTGCTGGTGCTGTGAGGTTGAGGGCGGAGATGCTGGTGCTATGAGGTTGAGGGTGGAGATGCTGGTGCTGTGAGGTTGAGGGCGGAGATGCTGGTGCTGTGAGGTTGAGGGTGGAGGTTGAGGGCGGAGATGCTGGTGCTATGAGGTTGAGGGTGGAGGTTGAGGGCGGAGATGCTGGTGCTGTGAGGTTGAGGGCGGAGGTTGAGGGCGGAGATGCTGGTGCTATGAGGTTGAGGGCGGAGATGCTGGTGATGTGAGGTTGAGGGCGGAGGTGCTGGTGCTGTGAGGTTGAGGGCGGAGGTGCTGGTGCTGTGAGGTTGAGGGCGGAGGTGCTGGTGCTGTGAGGTTGAGGGCGGAGATGCTGGTGCTATGAGGTTGAGGGTGGAGATGCTGGTGCTGTGAGGTTGAGGGCGGAGATGCTGGTGCTGTGAGGTTGAGGGTGGAGGTTGAGGGCGGAGATGCTGGTGCTATGAGGTTGAGGGTGGAGGTTGAGGGCGGAGATGCTGGTGCTATGAGGTTGAGGGTGGAGGTTGAGGGCGGAGATGCTGGTGCTGTGAGGTTTAGGGCGGAGATGCTGGTGCTGTGAGGTTGAGGGCGGAGATGCTGGTGCTGTGAGGTTGAGGGTGGAGGTTGAGGGCGGAGATGCTGGAGCTGTGAGGTTGAGGGTGGAGGTTGAGGGCGGAGATGCTGGAGCTGTGAGGTTGAGGGTGGAGGTTGAAGGCGGAGATGCTGGTGCTGTGAGGTTGAGGGCGGAGCTGCTGGTGTGACGTGCATCTTGGGAAAGTCAACATTCCAGAAGAGCGTGTCGGTGGTTGCCGGGCAACAGCTGCTTTGTTTACTCTGGGTTTGTAGTTTTAATGAGACGTAGCTGCTGCTGAACTACACAGGAAGGAAGAAGGAAACTTCGTATGTAAATCTAATTATGTAACATGTCACTAAAATATTTTATAAATATAATCTCCCACCACATGATCAGTCCCTCCAGGTCCCTCTCGCCCGGGGATGAAATGGTTGATTATTAATCTCCTCTCGCTCGGTGTGTTGTGGTCAGGGGGTCAGGAGGTCGGAGGCAGCGCTGGACGAGCTCAAACTTCACTACGAGACTCAAGTGTGTGAACTGCAGCAAAAGATCCTGAAGATGCAGGTGGTGAGTTCACACACAGATAACACACACTTCCCCATGTGGAACACACACCATGCTCCAGAGCACAATTCTTCTCGAAGGCGGAGGAGCACCACAGAAGCAGCTCGCTGAAGGATGAGTCCGTGGCGCTGAAGAAGAAGAACGTGGAGCTCACGCTGGTAGATACATCTTCACCCCGGCGTACGTGTCGCCTCTGCCCTGCATGATGACGGTCACGTCTCCCCCCGCCAGGAGAACCAGCGTCTGAAGCAGGAGGTGCTGGAGTCTCACACCAACGTTGCCTTCCTGCAGAGCGAGCTGGACTCTCTGAAGAGTGACCTGACAGACCAGAGTATCAACAGCGAGAGGTACCGTAACACCTTGTTATCTTCTTACCTGTGCAGAAGGGGACATGTTTGGAAAGATGAAAAGTATGTGAGCAGATGCACCTACCAGAAGCAGTCCAGTGAAGGACAACCCCCCCCTTAAAAAGAGAGATATTGATGATGAGAAGATCTAGCATTGTCATGGGTCTGATAGAACGGTATCAGAACAGAGCTGTGTAGCAATGCTGAGAAATGTCCACCAGAAGCTCCTACAGGGGGCATGTGGACCATGGAGCATATTGTCTATTCTCATGTCGATGGCCTGATGGAAGTGCCCTCAGACACTGCAGAGATGGTTCAAGGGTGGTTTGAGGAACACAGCATATTTGAGGTGTAGACGGCGTTCTCCACCAGATCTGCAGACAGACCACATCCTCCTCTGTGGGATGTGCTGGAAATACAATAGTGATCCATGGAGCCCCCACCTCACCACTGGCAGGATCTGCTGCCTGGACATCTTCTGAGGTCTTGTGGAGTTGAACACAAAGTTGGAGTTTTTTTTTTTACTGCTGATGGCCAGTTATTCAGTGAGGAGCTATTGTTTAGAACTTTGTCGTTGATGCCAAGATGTCTCTTGAGTGACCTTATGAAATGTAGAGGTCCTCAGACCTGGACGAGACTCATTAGTGAACTAAGACAGGACCAACGATCTGTCAGCCAGATCTTTCTCCACATCTTCACGTTCCAAGACTGGTCCAACCAGTTTCCTTTCTTCATCTCACCTTCCTGACTGCAACAAAGAGCAAAACTTCACCGAAATTTCACCTGCCAGTCAACGTCAAGACCATATTCATTCATTAACTCAAATTGACTTAACACATATTACGATGTGTGTGTGTGTGTGTGTGTGTGTGTCTATGTATGTGTGTATATGTGTGTGTGTATGTGTGTGTGTATATTTGTGTGTCTATGTATGTGTGTATACGTGTGTGTGTGTGTGTATGTATGTGTATATATGTTTGTGTGTGTATATGTGTGTGTGTATGTATGTGTATATATGTTTGTGTGTGTATATGTGTGTGTGTATGTATGTGTGTGTGTGTATATGTGTGTGTATATTTGTGTGTCTACGTGTGTGTGTGTGTGTGTATATGTGTGTGTGTGTGTGTGTGTGTATATTTGTGTATGTATGTGTGTATGTGTGTGTGTGTGTGTGTGTGTGTGCGTGCGTGCGTGTGTGTCTCGGTTTTCTGCTGCTCTCTGTTTACTCTCCAGTCTCTGTCTAAGAAGGATATCCTGGTGTGATGTCACTCACCTGAAGAATCTCCTTCTCTTGTTACTTGGCAACCACAACAGTTTGTGACCGGCTGTTTTAGGATGAGCTTCTCTGTCTGAGCTGCCGTGTGTGTGTGTGTGTGTGTGTGTGTACAGAGTAGAATGTCTCTGTGTCCTGTTCTATTTGGTTTCTGGTTTATATCCCTGCCGTCTGTCTATTGTTCACAGCTAATGTGAATTTTTACTGTCACATTCCTGTCTGGGGAACGTGGACACGAACGAGAGGGACTGGACGTCTGGGACTTAGACACACAAAAACAACTGAAGGTGTAAAGACAGAGCGTTTATTTACAGTGGTTACACCTCAAATAGGGCTGCATCACACACACGCACACACACACACAAGCGGGAGATGGTCTACAACAGAGGAGTACACAGTCCAAGACACACAACAGCCTCAGAACAGCCTCAGCCGAGTAACAACGCTCCTCTCTACACCAGTTCTCCAAACTCCTCCATGGAACCTTCCTTATGCTGGCCAGAGGTGACGAGGTGGCCTTGGCTCCTCCCCTCAGTCACACACACACAGACCCGCTGATCTGCCCCAGACAACCTTCAGCACCATATCCAGCCCTGCAATACATACGAACATCTGCGTACATCAGCTGCATCAGACCTTCCGTGCAGAGCACATTTTCATGATAAACGATGATAAACGTGAGAATGGGGACCATCGGCATGTTTAGATCATATGTCCTCAAATCTAAAGTTCCCCTGGGGCTTTTCATGTCCCCGCCGCCTTGTCTCGTGGACACTCAGCTTCAAACAGGACAATAACAATATCTGTCAACTAATTCCATAAATTATTACTCATGGTGATGATAGATATTACGTTAGTGTGACACATACCCACTTTAATACATAAAGAGCTTCTTAACCAAGGTCCATATTGATATTGTTCTACATTCAAGATGCCATCAGACATCCACGATTCCAAACATAGCAGGTCCACACCCACAGTAAACACGTATTAACATAAAACAGAAGTGTTGTCACTGTCGTGGCAGCAGTGTCCTTCACGTTGCCATCTCAACGTAGTGAGGGCAGTTCTCGTGCAACTTCTCGTTGGTCATGGAGCAACTACAAAATTGCATTCTTTCATGATAAAACAGACTAGTTTAGTTTATTACTGGTCGCGGCAGGAGAAACGAGTCAATATTTGTCCATGCATCCGCTCGGGTACTGCCAGTTTCCCCAGAGGTGACGTGATGTAAAGGGGTGTGGCCTCAGCTGAACTCTTCACCTCCCACCTGCACGAGTGAGGCAACCAATCACAGCGCACCGCTGTCTGGCACATAGCGTAACGCGACCGATCGTAACTGTTGTAGGTCAGAGCTACTGGAATCGCATCATTTTATTATCATTTATTAGGGTGATAGTAGCCTAGCGGGTAACACACTCGCCTAAGAACCAGAAGACCCAGGTTCAAACCCCACTTACTACCATCGCGTCCCTGAGCAGGACACTTAACCCTGAGTGTCTCCAGGGGGGACCGTCCCTGTAACTACTGACTGTAAGGTGCTCTGGATAAGTACCACAGTTCGAGAACCGAGGCGGAACTATCTTCATGTGCTCTGCCGTCCGCAGGGATGAAGCTCTCATGCACTGTTTCTCAGAAGAGAGGAGCAACCTGGTGAGACAAATCGAGATGCTGCAGTAAGTTCACACCACTTCGTTGGTAGCTGCAGCAGCCATAACTGTCCCAGCCTGTCCGAGGCTCCATATGAAGCAGTCGTCTCTGCCTCCACCTGCAGGTCAGCCAACAGGAAGCTGCATGACAGTAACGACAGCCTGCGCTGCGCCCTGGAGACCAGTCGACAGGTGAGTTCAGCCAGAACATGTGAAGTGATTGTCACATGGTGTCACCTCAGAAGCAACGTGGTGGTTCGGGATTTGTGTCACGTGAAAAAAACCCTCTCTGTTTAACAGCAGAGCGGAGGTCTTTCTCCAGGCGACACCATCACCCGGCACAAGAGCATCTGCTCTCCTTACTTCAACAGGTGAGTCAGGTACCTCCCTCTCAAGGTGGCCTGGTCCTGTGCAATGACTGTGGTCCAAAGACAGCACAGATGGTATGGGGTTCAGGGGACGGAAGGGACAAATGGTTGTCCATGACGGAGGTTTGTCCAGGGAGACCCTGACCAATCAGCTGGGAGGAACGGCAGTTTGGTTTTGTCTGGGTCTGTGAGACGGGGAAACGTGATAGAGGGAGGAGTTAAAACCCATGTGAGGAAATGATCTCACCAAAAGAGGAAGTGTAGAGGGAGAATGGAAGAGGACCAAGCATCCAGCCCTGAGGGACGTCGGTGGAGAGCCTGGATCAGAGAGCATTTACCAGACGCCCTTATCCAGAGCGACTTACAATCAGTAGTTACAGGGACAGTCCCCCCCTGGAGACACTCAGGGTTAAGTGTCCTGCTCAGGGACACGATGGTAGTAAGTGGGGTTTGAACCTGGGACCTCCAACATTCCGTCCACATCAGCGGGTTTCTACATTTGCAACATTAAGCCATGATTTCCAAGTCTAAGGACGGCAAGAGAACATTATTTTCGTTCTGTTTACTTGTTATGGTCTACTGGCTACTGTGTGCAGGTCATGTGAGAGGTCATCTGCAGGTGATCAGTGTGTTTTCATTCACTGTGTGTGTGTGTGTGTGTGTAAGATGCCTCCACAGCCTGTGTCTGGACGAGGACCTGGTCCCCGGTGAGGGACGGCGCCGGCCCAGCTGTGACGCTCTGGCCCTGGCCCTGTGTGACCCGCTGCACGTCCGCAGGCGCAGCTGTGAGGTGGACAGCCTGGCGGACAGCTGCCTGGACAGCGGGCGCTCCACGCTGCGCGGCTACGACTTCGAGCCGGAGGGCAGCCAACACACGCTGCAGTCAGAGAGTCCGGCAGGAGACGCGTCTGATACCGAGGTGGCACCAACACGCAATACGTACACGGATGCACACACTCAGGATGTACAGCGAATAGAACACACACAACGTACGGCAAAACTTCGCACGGTGTTGGGCTTTTCTGAACACGGTTGTCGTGATTGATCGTCCTCAGACGACTGATTTGAGGGATGAAGCAGCCTTTGGATTGGACAGCGACTCGGTTCTGGAGTCCAAACCACCGGATGCAGAGAAGAGCAAGGACTGTGGCCCACTGGGGAGGAAGTGCCTGTCAGCCATCTTCAGCGAGGTGCCTGCATGGACCATACTAGACGTGTACCAGATGTGCAATAGGCGTGTACTAGATGTGTACCAGACGAGTACTAGACCTGTACCAGACTTATCAGATGTGCACTAGACGTGTACTAGACCTGTATCAGATGTGTAGTAGACGTGTACCAGACTTGTATTAGAAGTGTACCAGACGTGTACTAGACATGCACTAGACGTGTACTAGACCTGTATCAGATGTGTAGTAGACGTGTACCAGACTTGTATTAGATGTGTACCAGACGTGTACCAGACATGCACTAGACGTGTACTAGACCTGTATCAGATGTGTAGTAGACGTGTACTAGACATGTATCAGATGTGTAGTAGACGTGTACCAGACTTGTATTAGAAGTGTACCAGACATGCACTAGACCTGTACTAGACCTGTATCAGATGTGTAGTAGACGTGTACCAGACTTGTATTAGATGTGTACCAGACGTGTACCAGACATGCACTAGACGTGTACTAGACCTGTATCAGATGTGTAGTAGACGTGTACTAGACATGTATCAGATGTGTAGTAGACGTGTACCAGACTTGTATTAGAAGTGTACCAGACATGCACTAGACCTGTACTAGACCTGTATCAGATGTGTAGTAGACGTGTACCAGACTTGTATTAGAAGTGTACCAGACGTGTACCAGACATGCACTAGACGTGTACTAGACCTGTATCAGATGTGTAGTAGACGTGTACTAGACATGTATCAGATGTGTAGTAGACGTGTACCAGACTTGTATTAGAAGTGTACCAGACATGCACTAGACCTGTACTAGACCTGTATCAGATGTGTAGTAGACGTGTACCAGACTTGTATTAGAAGTGTACCAGACGTGTACTAGACCTGTATCAGATGTGTAGTAGACGTGTACCAGACTTGTATTAGAAGTGTACCAGACATGCACTAGACCTGTACTAGATGTGTAGTAGACGTGTACTAGACATGTATCAGATGTGTAGTAGGCGTGTACTAGACATGCACTAGACGTGTACCAGACATGCACTAGACGTGTACTAGACATGTATCAGATGTGTAGTAGACGTGTACTAGACATGTATCAGATGTGTAGTAGACGTGTACTAGACATGTATCAGATGTGTAGTAGGCGTGTACTAGACATGCACTAGACGTGTACCAGACGTGTACCAGACATGCACTAGACGTGTACTAGACATGTATCAGATGTGTAGTAGACGTGTACTAGACATGTATCAGATGTGTAGTAGACGTGTACTAGACATGTATCAGATGTGTAGTAGGCGTGTACCAGTCTTCTACCAGGTGTGCACCAGAACGTGAGATCTCTGTAGACTTCATTAATGAACGACTCCCTGGTTTTAACTGCAGCCAGACAGTCAGCAGCTGGACCTGAACCCCCAGCCCACGGATAAGGCCTTCAGAGTCGTGCTGGCTGGAGACGCGGCTGTGGGCAAGTCCAGCTTTCTGCTGCGCCTGTGCAAGAACGAGTTCAGCACCAACACCAAAGCCACACTGGGTGCGTGTTGGGGACGAGGCGTCGGCGTCCTTGTCACCAGCATATTTTTTTCACGCTGTGGATTTTTGCTGTGTTAACAGGAGTGGACTTCCAGATGAAGACGCTTGTGGTGGACGGGGAGCCAACTGTCCTGCAGCTCTGGGACACAGCCGGACAGGAGAGGTGTGTGTGTGTCTGTTTGTGTTTATGTAATAATGGGGACATGTGAGCTGGTGTGTTGGTACCTTGTACCTGGCAGATTCAGGAGCATCGCGAAGTCCTACTTCAGACGAGCTGACGGCGTCCTCCTGCTCTATGACGTTACGTGCGAGAAGAGTTTCCTCAACGTGCGCGAGTGGGTGGACATAATCGAGGTAACAGCAGGCCACCGTAACCTTTGACCTTTCTTATAATCTGTGATCCGGGGTGAACCGTTCTGTTCTGCACGGGAATGTCTTCAGGACATCGCTCAGGACGATGTTCCCATCATGCTTGTGGGAAATAAGTGTGATTTGCGTCAGGAGGCACTTCAGAATGGAATCACATGCATACCCACCAGCTACGGGGAAAAACTTGCGATGGTAAACACACACACACACACACACCATCATCATCTTCATCAGGTGACCTCTCTCTGACCTCTGCCTGTGTCCTCACAGACCTACAGCTCGCTGTTCTGCGAGACGAGCGCAAAAGATGGTTCAAATGTGATCGAGGCGGTTCTTCACTTGGCACGGTGAGACCTTCCCTTCTGCTCACATGTCATGCAGGTTACAGGTCTTGTAGAAGCTCCTGGGCCACATGGACGTTTTCAGGACCGGTGGTTTATTGTCCCGCTTTGTTTCACAGCGAGGTGGCCAAACACGCCCACGAGGAAAAGAAGTCGTCTTGTGTGACAAACCTGGGTGCTGACGGCAGTAAGAAGAGCCCCAACTTCCACTGCTGCATGGGATGAGCGGCGAGGAGGACGTGGGACTTGATGTTTACTTCCCCGTGTGCTCTGCCAGAGGATCTATCTGCAGCTTGCAGGCCGCGTGATGAAGATGTAGCAGCTGGATCCTCCATGTGACCTTTCACCCCTGACTGGTCCAAGAAGTGACACAGGAAATGATGTCTTCTCCTTGTCTATGAGCTTCCCCACCTCTTCCTGTCGTCAGCGACTTTAGAAATCTGCTGAAGATCTGCATTAATTTCATGATGAGTTCCTGAGCACAGAGATCAGAGGAGACTTCACAGATGTTTCTCCATTCTGAGCTGCTTGTGGGTTCCACATAAGCACCTAATGCTCAGGTTAGCATCTAGACTCCCATTCTTCCACCATCTTCTTGTCTTGTCCTGTCCATCTGCTCTTTTCCCGTCTTCTGCTTCAGCGGCTGGAGAGAGGATTTTAGTCGAAGACGCCATGTCTCCCTGCACCTTACTTACCTTGTTATCTCCTCTGGTCCTCTGGTCCACCCCTAACCCTCTTGCTGTGGCAACTTCTTTACAACGGACTAAAGGTTTCTTCTCCAGTGTGTCTGGAGTAGAATTCGATGTGTTCCTGGGGGTCAGAACTGGTCTCACAGCTCCATACAGAAGGTCTAGTAAGAGGATTTCTAAGGTTGCAGCTCATGTCCTCACCTTAATTTACATTTACAGCATTTACCAGACGCCCTTATCCAGAGAGACTTACAGTCAGTAGTTACAGGGACAGTCCCCCCCTTGAGACACTCAGGGTTAAGTGTCTTGCTCAGGGACACGATGGTAGTAAGTGGGGTTTGAACCCGGGTCTTCTGGTTCATAGGCGAGTGTGTTACTCACTAGGCTACTACCACCCTTATTAATAAATAATATTCTCCTGGAGTAGTAGGTTGTATGCTGAAGACCTACCAGCCTCGCCCCAGAGGACCACATCCTGTTGTTCCAGCCTGGTTCACCATGCTGCCTTGGTTTCTGCACGTCTGTAGCTGCCTCGAGCTGTTTAATCTGCGTGTAACGTCCACCATGTCCTGAAGGCCCTGTCCTGGTAACTGTGATCCAGACTCCAGCCACTCATAATAATAAAATAAGTAAATACGATTGTCTTGTTACATTCCATCTTGTCTGACGTATGTGTGCTGTTTTTACTGCGTTAAAAATATTGTTAATAATCGATGATCTTCCACCGTGCTCCCCCGTGTCTGGATGTAGGGCTCCCACACTCCAACTTGGAGGCGTCTCCGGGTGCCAAGTCTCGGAGAGCCACCCGCCACGCGTGAGGAATGAAAAATAAAATGTGTCTCTGCCTGCATCTGGTGGGTAAATGTTGCCTGAGGAGAAGAACTTGCGAGGAAGTAGGACACCGATATTTCAGAATATAGGTTTTCTTTAACTGGGGGGGTTATTGTGGCAGTACTAACATATAAAACAATGCAAAAAATTATCCGAACATATATAAACATTCAAAAATCACATTACAAATTTCATAAGGCTTTGAGTTCCTGTGACCGCTGCAGCACTGGAACTGTCGTTTTTTTTTTTTTTTTTTCTTCTTCTCAATTCTCCCAGAGTTAAAATGTCACATCTGAATGGCAAAAACAAGGCAAAAACATCAAACAGGGGACGTCCAATACCCATGCACACCAAAGATCACAACGCTGAGATCCCGTAGACACGTTGAACGGCAAAAAAAGAAAACCGTAAATTAAGAAAAAATCTATATCGAACCCGAGCAGCGGCTCCTTCATGCAACAGGAAAACAAAGCTACAGATATGCTAAATACTGCTACAACGCCAGAGGTTTCATTAGTAAAACGTTGATGGACGTGAACGTGGCAACAGGGCACAGCAAGACAGAAGCACGTTTACACCGTTTTCTCTACAACGACCCGGTGAGGAGGAGATGGTGGTGGACCTGAGACATACATAATGTCCATGACACAGAGGAGATGATGTGATGATCGCTCAGGCTATTTAACCAACCATGACATGGACCGTCCCCACACACTGCTCGCCAAGGGTGACGGTTAAACGCAGAGGACATGCTTCACCGTGTCACCGCGTGCTGTGCTGCAGTGTCTCACAATGACTTTTCACCAGCTCCCCGTCCCTGATGCACCACACCTGGATTAACTGGAGAACCGGACGGTCCTACGCTGAATAAAAATAAAGAACGTGTGGACCAGTGATGTCCCACCAACCATTGCGATTCTCTACACTTGGCTTTTCTTCACATTTCACCACAATGTCCCACAATGTCTTGGAGCTTGGCCATGGCAGATGGCACCTCAACCTGCGGTCTGATCTTTTGTCAGGCTGGTCCATTCCATCCATCCGTTTTCTACACCCACTCTTCCGGCTCAAGACAGTGAAAAGATGAAACGTTTATCTGTTGAATGTTCATGAAATGCTCAGTTGACGGTGAATGGAAACGCTGGGATGTGGATGTAGTGGGTGGGGCTGGATCATGATTGTTGCATATAATGCTGCCCAGAATAAAATGCATATAGAATTCATGAACCTGCCCGTCTGGCCACAGCAGAAGCCCGGGTCCACCAAACGGCTTTTTCCCCCGCAATGTAGATCGCGGCGCTTTAGAAGACATTTACAGAAATAAACAGAAACGACTTGCTGCTGGTTATCTGCACGTTGGAGAGGAGGAACTCACTACCCACCCAGACCATTTTGTTGTTGGTATGTAATTATTTTTGAAAATAAGAATTTCCATATGTAGATGAAGTTATCTTATAATTTATGTGCTTGTGCAGCATATAGTATGATGTTTTTATAAAAGGGGAGGAGCCAAAAGGCATGATTTAAATACGTGACACACCGAGGTGTAGTGCAGCGCCCACTCCTAATACCCCTCGTACACCAACATGACCACGGCCAGTACCGACACCAACATGCAGGTTATCAGGCGCTTTAATTACTAGCGAACGTGACCACGCCCACTACCATCACCAACATGCAAGTTATCAGGCGCTTTAATTCCTAGTGAACGTGACCACGCCCACTACCATCATGCAGGTAATCAGGCGCTTTAATTCCTAGTGAACGTGACCACGCCCACTACCATCATGCAGGTAATCAGGCGCTTTAATTCCTAGTGAACGTGACCACGCCCACTACCAACATGCAGGTTATCAGGCGCTTTAATTCCAGTAAACGTGACCACGCCCACTACCGACACCAACATGCAGGTTATTGGCGCTTTAATTCCAGTAAACGTGACCACGCCCACTACCACCACCAACATGCAGGTTATCAGGCGCTTTAATTCCAGTAAACGTGACCACGCCCACTACCGACACCAACATGCAGGTTACCAGGCGCTTTAATTCCAGTAAACGTGACCACGCCCACTACCAACACCAACATGCAGGTTATCAGGCGCTTTAATTCATAGTGAACGTGACCACGCCCACTACCAACACCAACATGCAGGTTATCAGGCCCTTTAATTCCAGTAAACGTGACCACGCCCACTACCAACACCAACATGCAGGTTATCAGGCGCTTTAATTCCAGCGAACGTGACCACGCCCACTACCGACACCAACATGCAGGTTATCAGGCGCTTTAATTCCTGTTACCGTGACCACGCCCACTACCAACACCAACATGCAGGTTATCAGGCCCTTTAATTCCAGTTACCGTGACCACGCCCACTACCAACACCAACATGCAGGTTATCAGGCGCTTTAAATCCAGTCAACGTGACCACGCCCACTACCGACACCATCATGCAGGTTATTGGCGCTTTAATTCCAGTAAACGTGACCACGCCCACTACCAACACCAACATGCAGGTTATCAGGCGCTTTAAATCCAGTCAACGTGACCACGCCCACTACCGACACCAACATGCAGGTTATTGGCGCTTTAATTCCAGTAAACGTGACCACGCCCACTACCAACACCAACATGCAGGTTATCAGGCGCTTTAATTCCAGTCAACGTGACCACGCCCACTACCGACACCAACATGCAGGTTATCAGGCGCTTTAAATCCAGTCAACGTGACCACGCCCACTACCGACACCAACATGCAGGTTATTGGCGCTTTAATTCCAGTAAACGTGACCACGCCCACTACCAACACCAACATGCAGGTTATCAGGCGCTTTAATTCCAGCGAACATGACCACGCCCACTACCCACACCAACATGCAGGTTATCAGGCGCTTTAATTCCAGCGAACGTGACCACGCCCACTACCATCATGCAGGTTGTCAGGCGCTTTAATTCCAGTAAACGTGACCACGCCCACTACCAACACCAACATGCAGGTTATCAGGCGCTTTAATTCCTAATGAACGTGACCACGCCCACTACCATCATGCAGGTTGTCAGGCGCTTTAATTCCAGTAAATGTGACCACGCCCACTACCAACACCAACATGCAGCTTATCAGGCGCTTTAATTACTAGCGAACGTGACCACGCCCACTACCATCATGCAGGTTATCAGCATTTATTTGAGGTGTTCTGATTGGTGAACTGGTGAATGTGTCTTCATTAGTGAACACAACCCATTGCCATGTGACATGCAGTCTTTAAGAAGTCCCGCCCCCTTGATGATATTCATTGGCCGGCGAAAGAAAAGTTTCAAACTGAAAGAAAGGCTGAACTGCTGCCAGGGAATAAAAGAGCCGTTTGGTGGAGCCGGACGTCAGCTGTAGATAAGAGGCTAATGTCTGCTGATTTGCTACTGACCTGTTCAAATTCACCATTACAGGAGTACCGGTAGGTTAAAGGTGATTATCTGAGATGGGACCCACATGAACAAACTCTACACGTTGGGCCGCGCCTCCAGATGCATGGATGGTGTATAGAGTTTATGCTGCTGCTGCTGCTGCTCAAGTTCAGTCATCCACATGCTTTCCTGAGAATTCAGAATCCCGCCACCGTCCCAACTTCCGCCCGCTGTTACGGCGTTCCGGCCGTCGCTGCCTCGTTTTCAGAGTCGGACCTGATTTGGTAGGAATTGGACGAGCTGCGGCTTCTGCTCGGAGTGACATCAGATCATCTGAAAAAAGTCTGCATTATTTAAAATATTGTGCTCTTTGCTGTAAGAAACAAAACCGCAGACAATAAAAATATTGCATTTCTCCAGAACCCCCCGGAACCAATACGCTTGATTTAAATATTACTATATTGTAATTGTAATTGCTGAAAAGCGTCGCATAAAAATGTACAAAACGTTTTTCTTGGTTAATTGATCGTTTTTTTTTTTAACGCCAGGCTTGTCTGATATAAGTTATTATTGGTAAATATGCACTTTTTAAAAATCTGAAATCTAAGGCCGCGTCACAGCTAGTAACAGCGTCTCAGGCCACCGTCCCGACAGGCTCCGCCTCCTTCACAAGCCCCTCCCCTGCTCTCAGTTGCCGGTGAGGTCCTCCAGCAACGAGTCCACCGTGCAGATGAGCCAGCGGCGCAGGGGACAGTAGTACTCGTGGTGGAACTGCTCGAACTCGGGCGTCTGCCGGATGTCGTGCAGGAAGGAGACGTCGATGTCCGACTCCAGCAGCACCAGCAGCAGCGGGAGCGCCACGAGCAGGACTCCCGTTGCCACGGCGACCAGGCGGGCGGCGCCACGCAGCCAGGCGGCGACCTGCTCTTGGCCGGGGCGCGGCCGCTGTGCCGCAGCCACCGGTGCGGGTTCCACTGCGGCGGCCCGGCGCTCGTACTCCGCGCGGAGCTCCGCCTGCAGCTCCGGGTCATCGTGAAGCTCCCTGAGCATGTGGGCGGGGCTTTGGAAGAGCATAGCCACGCCCCCTTCCTCATACTGCACTGGCGTGGGCAGGGGGCTGCAGCAGGGCGTGTACACCATGTCGGAGATGGTCAGGCTGCCAGACATCTGGTCATCTTCTCCCTCCTTCCCTTCCCCTTCGTCTTCATCATGGCTGCAGCGCTCATCGGCGCCCTCTGCAGGGAACTCCTCGCCCACTCGAACCAGGGTGTTGGGCTCCGCCTCCTCAAGCTCCACCTCCACGTTAGTGGCCTGCTTCAGCGGCGAGAGATGGACTGGGTCCTTCAGAGCAAGAAGACCTGCAGCAGGTGGCACAGAGAGAGAAACGCGGTGAAGGTCACGGTTAATGATGCAGGAGATCGGTTTTCTTTACAGTTCAAAAGGGAGACGGGACCAGGCTGATGTTGCCAGATTGGGAGGTTATAAATTCGGATTTATTGGGAAGAATTACTTGTATTGAGGAACACAAGTCTTATCTAAGCATGTTAAGTGTGTGTTTTGGCACATCTTTGTACATTTGTGGAGTGAAAAAAAAAACAACCCAAATCTGGCAACACAGAGGGTGCCAATTCGCATCCAGCCGACTGTTTTTTTTTTGTTTTTTTTAAATTGAAGTGATTGTCACATGTGATACACAGCAGCACAGCACACGGTGCACCCAGTGAAATTTGTCCTCTGCATTTAACCATCACCCTGAGTGAGCAGTGGGCAGCCACGACAGGCGCCCGGGGAGCAGTGTGTGGGGACGGTGCTTTGCTCAGTGGCACCTCAGTGGCACCTTGGCAGATCGGGATTCGAACCGGCAACCTTCTGATTACGGGGACACTTCCTTAACCGCTAGGCCACCACTGCCCCTGTTAAAGCGGGCCGCATGGATGTCAGTGCCCTGCTGTGCCCACTGCGCCATACGGCGGGCGCTGAGTAACCGGGGGCTAATTTTAGCCCCAGCTGCCTCCCTGGTGCGGATTAAGACGCGCCTCGCGGCTAAACTGCGACTGACGTGCGCGGCTCCACACTTCTATTCTCATGTACGTGCACATACCGCCTTTCCTCTACAGAAGGCCGTATTCCAGCATACGGCAGACACAGGTCACAAATGGAGCAGCGTTCACCTTCCTTCTAAAATGCCTACAGTCCCTAACGGTCCCTTCATTAAGACAACAGCCAGCCATCAGACATTCATCCTTTCCTCCATATCAGAACGTGGGCTTGAGTTTATGATTTTCTGCAGTGTGGTTCTGCGTCCATAACTTGATCCAGAAGAAAGAGAATATGGCAGCATGCGGCCGTAATTCAAGATGCGTTAAAGCCAAAGATGAAACGTCTCCTCCTCCTTTCCCGCCTGGATTTCCTGCCGCATTACTGCACTGATCCCAGATCAGATGTCAGTTACGCGAGCGCCCGTCTTGTCCCTCCTCACGCCTCCTCCCTGTTCCCCCGCTACACTGCAGAATTCCGACTGAAGCGGGGTTGAAATGCCGCCCTTCATCCCGCGGTTCCTCACCTGAGGACGGCAGCGGCACCATCAGATAGAGACGATCAAAACCACACCCCGAAGGGTTTTCAAATATATATTCAGTACCTGCAATTTTACACACTCTCACACACACACACACACACACACACACACACACAGTTGTACCAGCTCCAGAGATTCGGCCACCATGCCCCAGCAGACGGACGTACACATGCCGCTCGGTGTGGTTGGCCATTCGCAGCCGGAGGTTTTGGCGCGTGGTGATCTTCACCTGGCAACGCAGGCCGTCGGCCTGCCCATCCGAACCTTCATCCAGAAGCTCGGTCAACACCTCCTCCATCCTCCTCAGCACACGCCAGCCTGGCGCCAGCACCCTGCGACCTGCTCCACGATGTGGCTCACACTGCCCTTCCGCGGGGTTTAACACACACACACACACACACACACTCTCTCCCATGTGAGTAAAATGTCAGAGCCGAGGGTTTAAGGGACGGATCAGCCCAAACCCAGCGCAGCTCTATTTATACCCCAGTACCCTCAACACATGGTCCAGCTAATCTCTGTACTGATTACAGGGGGAGACCCAGGAGAGCATCTCCTCCACACACACACACACACACGGTGGCCTAGCGGGTAAGGAAACTGATCCATAATCAGCCAAGGTGCCACCGAGGTCCCCTTGATTAAGGTCCCGTCCCCACACGCTGCTCCCCGGGCGCCTGTCATGGTGCCCACGGCTCACCAAGGGTGACGGTTAAATACAGAGGACACGTTTCACCGTGTGCTGTGTTTGCTGTGCTGCTGTGTCACGTCACCTTCACATTCAATTTACGCAGCTTTGGGGAAAAGGACCGGCTGAGCTAGTAATATTTCCCGTCACTCGTGTACTTTTTCATTTTAAATGCATGGATTTTACACTAATAAGACGATTTTTACTGAGTAATTCTTTACAGGGATTTACAGACGTGTTAAAACCAGCGTCCAGGTGTGAACGTCCCTCCTGTCCTGTCAACTCGCAAAATAAGGATCCCGTGTGGTCACCATCCCACACACAGCGTGAGAGTCGAGCAGCTGCCCCCTCCAGTCGGAGCTTCTATAAATACGCGAGGAAGTCCTCACGTCCCGCCAGGACACCTGCGAAACCTGCCAGCGGGGACACGTACACCTGACCGCGTGTGTACGCTCACTACTACACCGATTGTAGCCTGGTGGGAAATCAGAAGAGCACAAAGTCCCAGGTTCAAACCCCACTTCCTACCATCGTGTCCCTGAGCAGGACACTTAACCCTGAGCGTCTCCAGGGGGGGGACTGTCCCTGTAACTACTGACTGTGAGTCGCTCTGGATTAGGGCGTCTGGTAAATGCTGCAAATGTAAATGAGGGTGTGAGCTCTTACTGAGGTCCATGTTGGTCTCTTTGTTGTCTCTGAAGGAGGACAAGGCCGGTAGAAGTGGCTCCATGTTCATAATCAGCTGTTTGTGGCTCAGTGAACAGAAGCTCCTGCTTTGGCCAAGATGTGACCTGCGAGATGGAGAGAAAGACAGAAAATACATGAGGAACATCTCCACAGAGGGACGAAAAACAAGACTCTGGACTTCATGTTGAGCTTCTTGAGGAGCTTCTAATCACGATGATTTTAATGAAGCGTTTGCAGTGGGCAGGACCAGACAGTGGAACCTGGATGGTGAGGGTCTCTGACCTGCAGACCTCGGGCGGCTCTCTCTGGATCTTCAAGCTGGCCTCGATCACCTCCTTAGCCACCCGACCGCTGTGGGGAGGACAGGAAGAGGCTGAACACACTGAGCTCTGTCAAAGTCCATGTCCTGTAATGTACCCGGCCTGAATTATTGAAGGTCTCATGAATAACGACTTCGGGCAGAAGGACGGGAGGAGCCTGACCTGTAACGAAACCTGGTCCCCTTGAAGAAGATGTTGCTGCTGCAGACGGTTTTAATTTGGCTGGACTTCACACATCTGTAGTGGAGAGAGGAGAGAAAGACGCGTCTCCACCCGACCAAGTCCAAACAGCTCTCTTCTCATCTAGTCACGGACGTGAAGACATCTTCTGGATTTAGCCTTGTTTCTTGGCTTGTAATTATTTCTGGTGCCCAGAAGATCTTGTAAACAAAGTTTAAAAAGGGGAGGAGCCTGTAGGCATGATTGACAGCTGCTTCCTTTGGACCCGTAACCAGACAATCTGGGGACTCACTTGTAAAACGCCTGGTGCTCCACCCCACACTTCCACAGGTGTTTGCATGCTGCTGGCGTGGAGGTGTGGAAGGTCAGAACGAGTTTCTTCTGCAGAGAGAGAGAAGCGGTGAGAAGATGAGTGACAGCCGACCGACACCTTCCCTCTTGTGGATGTGCGGGAATGTTTTTGGCAGGAAGGGGGTGAGATGCCAGGGCCACCAATATCTCTTCATGCCGCTAATGTAATTCCACGAAAATGTGAACGTTTGAACAGATCTGGCGCCCCTGCTGGCTGGCCGCAGATCTGTTCTTAGCCCCGCCCACCACCAGAGTCGATTCTTTAACTTCATCTTCATCATGTCACTACACTGCAGCACCTGATGTAAATCGGATGACGATGAAACTCTGGAATGCTGGTAGTAGCCTAGCGGGTAACACACTCAACTGTGAACCAGAAGACCCAGGTTCAAACCCCACTTACTACCATCGTGTCCCTGAGCAAGACACTTAACCCTGAGTGTCTCCAGGGGGACTGTCCCTGTAACTACTGATTGTAAATGTAAATGTAAACTCTGCAACTCTGTTGGGCTGGACGACTGGTCAGAATTCTCAGAACGTTAACATCAGATTGGAAAATGTAGAATCAACCTCAATAAATCATAGAAATAAAAAATGTAAACATAAATTAGACATGATCCTGCGAGATTATATCCGGGTGAATCTGGCCTTCAAGCGAAATTAAAGAGACTTGATGTCAACAATTCAGAGCATGGATGATGAGACCAATAACACCTGGCCACCCGAGTCCTCCGTCCAGACGTGTGCAGGACGTGCTCGTCCCCAACAGCTGAGATGGAGGATGATGGAGGTGGATTTCGGCGCGGTACACAAGGTACATAATACTACTTATTACCACGAAGATGTCATCCGGGGAGGTCACGTGAGACGAATGCATGAATGATTTAATGCCCCTGCTGCACTTTCTGGATGAATATTAATCTGTAATTCTTCTACGGTCCAATGTTGTTACAGAATATAAAATATTACGTAATGTTTCATTCATGCAATCTCTTCTTTTTGAGAATATAATTAGTTAACATAAATAGGAGGCGAAGGGAGGAGTTTATTAACCTTCTGCTACACTGTTACTATGGTTACCAAGTGCACAAAACATGATCCCAAAATACCGGAAATGGCAGTAGAGGCATCTGAATAAATACAAACCAGGGCCACGTTCAGTTTGGGTGTGACAGTGAGACGTGTGACCGTGGAGGGAGCAGGAACAGGAAGAGGGGGGGTATGTGAGAGAGAGAGAGAGAGAGAGAGAGAGAGAGACAGGTCATGGAATGTTATGGAAAGCGTATGCAGTTACTCACCAGCCATGTGTAAAGCAGACAGACAGAACAAAGAGAGAGAGAGACACACACACATAACACCGCATTTTAATCTCCAACACAATGCCACTCAGCAGGCATGATGGTCATGAAGCTGGCGTGAAAGGAGGAATGGACAATATCTCATTTCCTATGATGAAGTATGAGTGTTATTAATCTATAAAAACCTGCCTGGAGTCCATGCTTAGTCCTGTGAAGGAGTGTAGTGGGTGAAGATTATCATGAATTATGCAAAACTGGAGATGGATTTTAGAACAAATTCATGAATCTTGGCGTTCTGATCAAGCACTGAATTTATTTGTGTCACGTTGGCCACGCCCCCCGCCGCCCTGTGACCCACCTCCCTCTGGAGTCCGATCACGTAGAAGGCTTTCCCCTCGAACTTCAACTTGCTCACGTCCTCCCTAGAAGACACAGACGTCCTGGGTCACCGCCACAGAGCACCGGCCAGGCACACGCCAGACAGGTCAAAGGTTACCATTTCAGAAGGTGGATGCGCTTGTTTCCCTGGAAAACCACGAAGCCTCTGGCGGTGAATCCCAGGAAGGCCGTGACTCCGGTGAAATCCTGAGAAGAAGCGGCTACAGTCAGATCCTGCGCTCAGCGCCGTTCACCGTGAATTATTAACGCCACATCACATCCGGCCGCTTCGCCGCCGGCCCTCGCAAGCAAAACGCTTAAGTGGACAATTTTGTGCATAATTCAGGGACACGACGCGGCAGGATTATAACCCGAGCGAGAACTGCATTCAAAAACCAACGTCAAAGTGGACATTTCTGAGGATCCATGAATGTCAGTGGGCGGTGGTGGCCTAGCGGGGACGGTGGTGGCCTAGCGAGGGCGGTGATGGCCTAGCGAGGGCATTGATGGCCTAGCGGGGACGGTGGTGGCCTAGCGAGGGCGGTGATGGCCTAGCGAGGTCGGTGATGGCCTAGCGGGAACGGTGGTGGCCTAGCGAGGGCGGTGATGGCCTAGCGAGGGCGGTGGTGGCCTAGCAAGGGCGGTGGTGGCCTAGCGAGGGCGGTGATGGCCTAGCGAGGGCGGTGGTGGCCAAGCGAGGGCGGTGGTGGCCTAGCGGGGACGGTGGTGGCCTAGCGAGGGCGGTGGTGGCCAAGCGAGGGCGGTGGTGGCCTAGCGAGGACGGTGGTGGCCTAGCGGGGACGGTGGTGGCCTAGCGAGGGCGGTGATGGCCTAGCGAGGTCGGTGATGGCCTAGCGGGAACGGTGGTGGCCTAGCGAGGGCGGTGATGGCCTAGCGAGGGCGGTGGTGGCCTAGCAAGGGCGGTGGTGGCCTAGCGAGGGCGGTGATGGCCTAGCGAGGGCGGTGGTGGCCAAGCGAGGGCGGTGGTGGCCTAGCGGGGACGGTGGTGGCCTAGCGAGGGCGGTGGTGGCCAAGCGAGGGCGGTGGTGGCCTAGCGAGGACGGTGGTGGCCTAGCGGGGACGGTGGTGGCCTAGCGAGGGCAGTGATGGCCTAGCGAGGGCATTGATGGCCTAGCGGGGACGGTGGTGGCCTAGCGGGGGCGGTGGTGGCCTAGCGAGGGCGGTGGTGGCCTAGCGGGGACGGTGGTGGCCTAGCGGGGACGGTGGTGGCCTAGCGAGGGCGGTGATGGCCTAGCGAGGGCATTGATGGCCTAGCGGGGGAGGTGGTGGCCTAGCGGGGACGGTGATGGCCTAGCAAGGGCGGTGGTGGCCCAGCGGGGACGGTGGTGGCCCAGCGGGGACGGTGGTGGCCCAGCGAGGGCGGTGATGGCCCAGCGAGGGCGGTGGTGGCCCAGCGGGGACGGTGGTGGCCTAGCGAGGGCGGTGATGGCCTAGCGAGGGCATTGATGGCCTAGCGGGGACGGTGGTGGCCTAGCGGGGGCGGTGATGGCCTAGCGAGGGCGGTGATGGCCTAGCGAGGGCGGTGATGGCCTAGCGAGGGCGGTGATGGCCTAGCGGGAACGGTGATGGCCTAGCGAGGGCGGTGGTGGCCTAGCGAGGGCGGTGGTGGCCAAGCGAGGGCGGTGGTGGCCTAGCGAGGGCGGTGGTGGCCTAGCGGGGACGGTGGTGGCCTAGCGGGGGCGGTGATGGCCTAGCGGGGGCGGTGGTGGCCTAGCGGGGACGGTGGTGGCCTAGCGGGGACGGTGGTGGCCTAGCGAGGGCGGTGATGGCCTAGCGAGGGCGGGTGGTGGCCTAGCGGGGACGGTGGTGGCCTAGCGGGGACGGTGGTGGCCTAGCGGGGGCGGTGGTGGCCTAGCGGGGGCGGTGGTGGCCTAGCGGGGGCGGGTGGTGGCCTAGCGGGGGCGGTGGTGGCCTAGCGGGGGCGGTGGTGGCCTAGCGAGGGCAGTGATGGCCTAGCGGGGGCGGTGGACATGCAGAGGACAAATTTGCAGAGGACAAATTTCACTGTGTCACTGTATGCTGTGCTGCTGTGTATCACTTCACTTTGTCTGTCGAACACAGAACTCAATGTTAACAATGTTAACCCAACTTCAGCTCTCTTACGTATCGTGTGTACAGATCGATTTTGTACCTTACAAGGATGTGGGTCAACCCCGTAGGTGTCGAGCGTGTGCGCCCGCTGGAGCAGGTTCAGCTCTGCCATGGCCGGAGTCTGCCCCCTGTTGGACAGGAGGACACGTCAACTCGGGCCTCCTGGGAATTTTATTCCATTCCGAGTGTGAACGGACAGCACGACCGATCCGGTCCCCGGACAGAATTCCGGACAGTGAGAACTCCCACCTTCCCGAGACAAAGCCTCATACCACACACTCAGCTAAAAATATTACAAATTACTTCCAATTCAACTACAAGTTCTGCATATTATCCATCGTTCACCACTCATGACGAAGGTGTTCTGTTACATCACGTCGTATTTCGTTGTCTGTAAGGATGTGATATGTACGAACTGCAGTGCATGCTGGGAAGTCTTGTCTCACCTCATCTCGTTCTTGTGGATCTCCATGATCCTCCTCTCCAGCCGGAGCGTCTGCTTGGGGAAGAGCTTGAATTCGGCGATGTAGTCTGCCGGGTGCTCGTCGGGGTCGTACTCCCCGAGCTCAGCTGCAGCGGGGGAGAGGGTCGCCCCGTTAACACCCGGCCCCGTTAACACCCGGCCCCGTTAACACCCGGCCCCGTTAACACCCGGCCCCGTTAACGGGGCCGGGTGTTAACGGGGCCGGGTGTTAACGGGGCCGGGTGTTAACGGGGCCGGGTGTTAACGTGGCCGGGTGTTAACGGGGCCGGGTGTTAACGTGGCCGGGTGTTAACCCGGCCCCGTTAACACCCGGTCCCGTTAACGGCGGCGGTGGCGGCGGACGGACTCACCCTGCACGATACAGGCCCCCACGTAGGCAGCGTCGGCGAACGGGCACAGGAGACGGCCGTGGTACGCGTCCCGCTTCAGCTGGAGGTACAGCAGGTACCTGGACACGAAAAGTCCCCACGTATTACAAGGCTGATGCGTTGCGGCATTATGACATGATGTCATGACTTTGTGCACAAAAAATGTTACAAACAACACAGAAAGATTTAATGAATAATTATCATATACAGTATTATTATTACTATTATTGTATTATATAGAGATATAATATCCATGTTTTTGCACACGACAAATCCCTGAAGCATCACAATGTCATTTACAGACGTCCTTATCCAGACTTACAGTCAGTAGTTACAGGGACAGTCCCCCCCTGGAGACACTCAGGGTTAAGTGTCCTGCTCAGGGACACGATGGTAGTAAGTGGGGTTTGAACCTGGGTACGCGAGTGTGTTACCCGCTCATCTACTACTACCACTCGTTTCTCGGAGTGCTCGTATACGGTGAGATGACAAAGTTCACTTTCACTTTGAATTTATTGTGAAGTGGCAGTAAAGGCCACTAATCGTATCGTACATTCATCCCAAAACGATCCCTATTCACCCCCTGCGGCTGTAATGACGGACGTTACCCACAACCCCCTTCAGGCCCGTTCTCCCGCTTCCCACAATCCTACCGCTGTGACGCCACCCTCAACATCCAGAACGGACCATTGCCATGGAGACCAAGCTCAACCAGAAAAGGAGCCGTTGCCATGGTGACCGTCACCACACAGAGCCGGATTGTTCTTCAAACGCGCCCAGATCAAGCCAGCTTCAGAATATCTGCACTTCTGTTTTTTGGGTTGAAGATGAAGAAGAACACGATACATCATGCAGCACTTCATGAATTAAACAGAAACCTCGGCGTGTTCCGTATGCTCCGCCCCTCCACGCGCTCCACCCTTCCACACGCTCCGCCCCTCCACACGCTCCGCCCCTTCCACGCGCTCCGCCCCTCCACGCGCTCCACTCATCCACGCGCTCCGCCCCTCCACGAGCTCCACCCTTCCACGCGGTCCACGCGCTCCGCCCCTTCCACGCACTCCGCCCCTCCACACGCTCCGCCCCTCCACGCGCTCCACCCTTCCACACGCTCCGCCCCTCCACACGCTCCGCCCCTTCCACGCGCTCCGCCCCTCCACGCGCTCCACCCATCCACGCGCTCCACCCATCCACGCGCTCCGCCCCTTCCATGCGCTCCGCCCCTTCCATGCGCTCCGCCCCTCCACGCGCTCCGCCCCTCTGCACGCTCCGCCTCTCCACACGCTCTGCCCCTCCATGTGCTCCGCCCCCCTACTTCTGTACTCCGCGTGTCTCCGCATGAATGTGTCCCGTCCCCACACACTGCTCCCCGGGCGCCTGTCATGGTGCCCACTGCTCACCAAAGGGTGATGGTTAAATACAGAGGACACGTTTCACCGTGTCACCATGTGCTGTGCTGCAGTGTCTCACACTGACAATCACTTCACTGTCACTTCACCGCCGCCAACTGCTTCGCCCTACTGGCCTCCCAGGGCGTAGCCACGGTCCTGTGGGACCCTGACACCCATCAGCAAACGCAACAACACCGTTTTTATCCACCCGCTGTTCCACACCGTAGGTCTACGAATGAAAATAAAAACCAGCTGGTGCATTCTGGGTACTCGCTGGACTGACTCAGGGACCATTACACACTGCCCATCAGACGCAGAAACGATTAATCACAAGATACCGCGGCGTTCCTCCACTGGATCTCCACACGTTTTGGAGAAGGGAGGAGCCCAGATGTTACCTGGTCAGTTCCTCCTTGATCTTGATTGGCTCCTGAGGGTAGAACTTCACTCTGAAGCACATGGTGTAGGGCTGCTGGCCTGCAGAAACACACATCAACACAAACATCCCATTCCGTCAGACCAGGACACGGGGGGACACAGGAAGGTGGAGACGGGCCACGACTTACACTTCATTTGTCGGACCACGGGCTTACTGGGGTCCAGCCAGTGCTGCTCCAGGGAAAAGAGGGACGAGAAGGAGAGAGAGGCCGCAGTGAGCGGGTGAGGGAGCTGTGGACGCCGGAAGTTCTGAGCTCGTGGTAGAACCACCCGAGCGGTTCTCCATGGAAACCATGCGAACATGAGAATAATTCACTCGTGCACACACACACGCGTCTGCGCGTAATTACAAAGCAGCATCTACAACACAAATACATATTATATAAAGGATGTATAAAAAAGCGAATTAAGGTCCTTTTAAATCCTCTCTGAGATACGAACACACGGTGACGGTGTTGCCATGGCAACCCTGCGGAGAAAAGGCGGCGACGTACCCTCTGCTTGTCAGGGTCCACGTATCTGATGCCGAAGTAGTCCCTCTCCAGAAGGTTGTAGTGGTTGCACACATGATCCAGCAGGAACTGGCCTTTAGTGTCCCTCTGCAGAAGGACACAAGATCGAGGTCATGGCCCGGTTCACACCGCTACAAACACCATCACAAGTCCACCGCCCTGCTCACGGACCTCCTGGCCCCTGCAGACCAGGACCAGTCCCGTCCCCCGACCGCGGCCACGTTCTGAAGAACGTCCTGGATCCTGCTCAAGATCCTCCTCCCGAGGTATCAGGCCAGAAAAACGGAGAAGTGCAGCGCCGTCACCGTCACCGTCACCGTCCAGCCCGGACACGCTGCTCCACCATAAAACCAGGCAAGCGGAATTTCTGCTGAACGGCAGGAGGTGGTGGACAGGTCTTCCGCCCGGAGAGGCTGGACATGCTGACGTCCAGATAAGTGAAGTGAAGTGATTGTCACTTATGAAACACAGCAACACAGCACAAGGTGACACGGTGAAACGTGTCCTCTGCATTTAACCCTCACGCTTGGTGAGCAGTGGGCACCATGACAGGCCCCCGGGGAGCAGCGTGTGGGGACGGGACCTTCATCAAGGGGACCTCAGTGGTTTCGAACCGGCAGCCTTCTGATTACGGGGCCGCTTCCTTAACCGCTAGGCCACCACTGTCCCCAATCATGTGACGTCCACCTCTCCTTCTAACCAGTTCTGAAGGGACAGAATTTTGATCTTGGCCCCGCCCACTTTATATAAGATCAGTTCACTGGAGAAAATCCGGAGATCCAATAAGAACCAGGACGCCGCCACCCGCTCCCAGCATGCATCAGGAGACGGAGATAGGGACAGAGAGCGAGAGGGAGGACGACACGTGTCCTGCATTAAATATTTACCGCAGCTTCGTGTCTCTACTTCATCTCCCGTAATGGGGCTTAAGTGCTCCTACTCGCCCGCCCGCTCTCTCTCTCCCCCCTGTAGGCCACGCCTACTCGAGCCGCCCCGGTCCCGCCGTTCCTGTACCAGGTTTGGGGTTCGTATGTGAATATTCGTATTTTATCACCACGAAATTCCAAGCAGCTTTTTAAACGTAATTGTCTGCCTCCCTTTAAAATATAAAATAATACAATTACATGTCCAGCTCTTCCCAGAGCGTCCCACAGTCAGCAGTGACGGGGACCGTCCCCCCCACAGTGCTAGTAGGTGGGGCTCGAACCTGCGACTCTGCGTCTTCTGATTCGCAGGCGAGAGTGTCCCCCACCAGCCAAAGGTCTACAGATGGTGTGAGGACGAGGTGGTGGACATTGGTGGACAAGACTGCTGTTTACACACACACACACACACACACACTCCGCCCAGTCAGCGCTTCTGCGTCTCTCCTCTCAGGACCGGACAGGAGGTCCAGCCCAGCGCAGACATCATCGTCCACATCTGGACTAACGAGGACGTCACAGCAGGACCAGAATAGCAGCTCGGCTATTTATAATCCCGCAGCCGCCCGAGATCGTCCCGGCGACACGTTTACTCAGAGACGGGCGTGGCGCCGCGCCCCCGGAGAACCTTCTCCATCAGCTTCTGAACGTTGGAAGGGCGGGAGAAGAGGAGAGGTGCTGGAGAACCTGGTGAGCTGGTGAGAAGGCCGATCCGACCTTTCTGAAGAGACGGGGACGGAGACGGAGACAGCTCTTGGCTGAAAGGCGGCGTCCGCCTGATGTAATCTGGCCCGAGATCATGTTTCACGGCCAAGGGCGCCTTGGTCCACATAAATAGAATTAACAGCAGCAGCAGCATCAGCAGCTGGAGCTGGAGATGAGGCGTGGGCGCGGCTCTCCAGCTCCGAAGACCAAAGCGTCCCACAGCCCTCCTGAAATCCATCATCTGTCCATTAAGGCTTTATGAAAAATGTATACGACTAACAAGACACACACACACACACACACACACAGCAGCACGCATGACTAAATCTGAAGACCACATTCAGGCGTCTCCTTCACAAACTGTACTTTGAAGACACTTCATTTTCCATAAATAAGCAGGAGAGCAGCATGAACGTTCATGATGTTCGGAGGTGAAGCTGGAGCTGTCTTCTCCAACACACAGACTTCTAGATCCTTCTCTTCATTCCAACTGTAACACGTGCTGAATTCTGCGACCTGTCCCCTGTGTAAATGTCGCGTCCCTCTGTTGTCGCTCTTCATTCATGGAGAGGAGCCGCGATGACGTCAGCGTCATTCATAAACCGCGCAGCAGAGATTCATAACACACATAACGCTCATAACGCGGCGCGTCACCGTCCTTCATAAACCGCGCTGAAGCGCTCATGACGCGGCGCGTCACCGTGTCGCTCATAACGCTTACAACGCGGCGCGTCCACGCGTCGCTGTTAACGCTTATAACGCGGCGCGCCACCGTGTCGCTCATAACGCTTACAACGCGGCGCGTCCACGCGTCGCTCATAGCGCTAACAACGCTGCGCGTCCCCGCGTCGCTGTTAACGCTTATAACGCGGCGCGTCCACGCGTCGCTCATAGCGCTAACAACGCGGCGCGTCCACGCGTCGCTGTTAACGCTTACAACGCGGCGCGTCCACGCGTCGCTGTTAACGGTTATAACGCGGCGCGTCCACGCGTCGCTCATAGCGCTAACAACGCGGCGCGTCCACGCGTCGCTGTTAACGCTTACAACGCGGCGCGTCCACGCGTCGCTGTTAACGGTTATAACGCGGCGCGTCCACGCGTCGCTCATAACGCTAACAACGCGGCGCGTCCACGCGTCGCTGTTAACGCTTACAACGCGGCGCGTCCCCGCGTCGCAGGGCGGCCCGGTACCTGGATGCTGCACGCCAGCTCGGCGTCGTCCAGGAGCCGCACGGTGCAGCGGACATCCTGCTGGAGGGACGCGACGCTCGGGCTCCGGAGACGCAGCATCTTCATCGTCACGCAGCGCGACTCACTGGTGGCGGTGGTGGCATGTGTCGCCGGCGGGAGGAAGTGCTGCTGCTGCTGTCCCGGTATAGGAGGGGAACATGATCTCCTCCTCTCTCTCCCTCTCCTGACGTCCCCCGGATCGATCACAGCATCTCCCACAATGCACCTGGTTACGGAGACCGGGTTCAACACGTCTAGAGTTCAACCTGGACTCTAAAAGATCGATAGTTTCAGAGATCGACAATTCAGAGATTCAGAGATCTGGGATGACGTCACCGACTTCATGGCGCTGTTTTAGATAATCGAATCGGATGATCGATTTCAGCATCCTTCGCAGGATATCTGTCAGGTCTTTCTAGATTCCGGAGGAGATATTTGACTAGTTTAAGATGTCTACAACTGAACTTTGACTAGTAACTCCCGAAAAGACCGACCAGTGTTTAATAAATGAGTTTAATTAGAGATGGTGTTGGGGAGGTTACTTTTAAAATGTATTCCGTTACAGATTACAGAATACATGCTCCAAAATGTAGTTTAGAACGTATTCCGTTAAGTTACTCAACGTGAGTAACGTATTCGGAATACTTTGTATTACTTAATATATTTTTACTTTTTACTACTACATGAATGTAGCAGTCACAGATAATAAAAAAGCCCCGTTTTTCCGTAACCATTTCTTTATTTATAAAGCTGAAAAGTGGAAGAGTTTTAGACAAACATAAAATATGCCACTGAAATGTATTTACTGATATGGCCGCCAACATATTCCATCACTTAGTTAAAATAAAAAGTAGCCTTGCACACGGAAAAAAACAGCATTTTCAATGACCCTCTTCCTGATTACGACAAAAAAAGGTTAAAAAAATGTTTTTAAAGAATTTACTTCCAGATGTTTCTATAGGTTGGATGTGGAGTCTTTTGACGCTGAGAGCAGCTTGGCTGTTTGCATTGCATGGTCAGATCCGCCCATCCCTTTCTTCTTTCTTCTGGCTCTGTCGTGCTGCTCCGGGTCCACCGACGTGTACAGGACGCGCACATTAGAGCCGCTTATTGCGGGTTTTGTTGGGGTTTCCGGTGTTCTGACGATTTATGCTGCTTCGTCGGCGCCACCGTATAGGCTTCCATTTCAACTTGTGTATTTCCGATAACGGTACAAATGTAAGAGTATAAAGATCGTGGTGTAATAGTGAATTAAATCAGATTTATTTACAACGTCAGCGCTGAAACAGAGCGCAAACTTGAGGGACTGCGCATGCGCAGATCCGCTAGGTAGCACAACTCGATAGGCAGCATGTTTCGATAGAACACCTGTGTTATGCGTGGTCCACGCAGCGTGGAATTAACAAAATTAAAGAGGAGATCCAGAGGGGGATAGCCTGACATATGAAACAGGAAGACCGCCATGTAATCTATTTATTAAAAAAAAAAAAAGTAATTTTTCTGATTATCACTCATTTAAATGGTAACTGTAACGAAATAGTGTTACTCATATTTTGTATTCTAAATACGTAACGCTGGTACATGTATCCCGTTACTCTCCAACACTGTATTTAACCATCATGTAGATGTAGGGATGTGAAATGTTAGATGCCTACAGATGAACAAACGGCACAATAAAAAGTAATAAAAGAACAGAACAGTCAAAACACGAAAAAGTGGTGGGTTTTAACAGTGACGACGTGTTACAGGCCCCGCCCACAACACCCACGGCAAAAACCATCCATCCTAATAATTATTTTACAGAACGGTGCAGCGAGAGGATTAATATATGAATTTTCTGTGATGTACGGCCGGACCCTCCACCTCCACCCAAATGAAGGCCGCACCTTCCAGCAGCTCCATCCAGAGACCCATGGAGACCGGTGGAGACCGGTGGAGACCCGTGGAGACCCGTGGAGACCGGTGGCTCGGTCACGCGAGGATGAATGAAGTTTACCCAGGAGATCCAACACCACCATCTTTATTTCTCACATGTTCAGTCCACACGTTTCAGCACATTTCTACACCTGCCATGAAATAAAAAGTGTCGGGTCCCAGAGAGGAGGGCGTGTACGAGGGACGTGGCATCGTTCTTTACGACGGTCCCCTCCCTCCTAACAGAACCGGCGGGACGGATGGTGGATCTGCCGAGCGGCAGGGGCGGGGCGGGGCGTGGCTCCGAACGCGCTCTTCATAAATCAGCTTCTGCGTGCTTCCTCCCTTTCCTGTTCGTCTGCAGGACACGGCAGAGGGGACAGGAGGTCCCGTTAGAAGCTCCGTTTTACCAAACCGACACCCGGCAGTTCCGTGGAAAACGCCATTTACCTTGGGCTGTTCCGACTGCAGCCCTTTCACCTTCGACCTCTCCTGTTCCAGCGCAGCGTGCAAGGACGCCACCTAGAGAGGAACCAGCAACACGGCACGTGAAACCAGTACAGGGGAACCGGCGCAGAGCCAATTTTTATACGAAAAGCGGCGCGCCCGACCTGCGACAGGAGCTCCTCCTTTATACCGAGCAGCTCGTCCACCTGCAGCAGGATCTCCGCCTTGTCCTTCACTGCAGCGAGGGGCGAGGAACCGGCGTTAGACCCACACCGGTGGTAGAACCGTACGGGCAGTTTACAAGACCGTACCTTCTCAGAAGAAGGAGGAGAAACATCACAAGGAGTCAAATTGACCAAAATACCCTGAGAAGATGAACTTGGACCCATTTCCATTTCCAGCGTTTACCAGACGCCCTTACAGTAGTTACAGGGACAGTCCCCCCCTGGAGACACTCAGGGTTAAAGTGAAAGTGACGTGATTGTCATTGTGAGACAATGCAGCGCAGCACACGGTGACATGGTGAAACGTGTCCTCTGCATTTAACCATCACCCTTGGTGAGCTGTGGGCACCATGACAGGCGCCCAGGGAGCAGCGTGTGGGGACGGGACCTTCATCGAGGGGACCTCAGTTGCACCTTGGCGGAGATTACGGGGCCACTTCCTCACCCGCTAGGTCACCACTGGCCCATGTGTCCTGCTCAGGGACACGATGGTGGTAAGTGGGGTCTGAACCTGGGTCTTCAGGTTTATAGGCGAGTGTGTTACCCGCTAGACCTGCGCTAGTTTTAAACGTGGCAATTCTCCTTTTGTCCCGACCCCGAGGCTTCGCTGTGGACTCCGGCGGGACTCGGCCGGTAATTACTGAATGGAGGTCAGTGTGGAAGTAACGAACTGTGCGTGGACTCACTCTCGCCCTGCTGCAGCATCTTCAGCAGCTGACCGTTTCGCGCCTTCACCTCCTTGTAGCGCTCCTGAAACCGACGGCACAGTTACAACAGCAGCAGCAGCAGCAGCAGCAGCAGCCAGGCGGACCACCGAGGACCACGCCCACCTCCCACTGCGAGATGGTCTCCCTCAGGTCAGACACCTCCTGGGTCTTCTTCTGCAGTTCCTGCTTCAGCTGCTCAGTCCGCGCGTCCTGTGAACAGCGAAAGAAAGGACGATTAGAGGACGGGGACACACACACACACAGAGGAGCTTGTAAACTCCGCCCAGCTGTGGTTTAATCATTTACATTATGGTATTTACCAGACGCCCTTATCCAGAGCGACTTACAGTCAGTAGTTACAGGGACAGTCCCCCCCTGGAGACACTCAGGGACACGATGGTAGTAAGTGGGGTTTGAACCTGGGTCTTCTGGTTCACAGGCGAGTGTGTTACCCGCTAGGCTACTAGCAGCCTACGTGCCCCCAGGCGACTGCGGGCCCCTGCTCCTCACCTGTTCCTGCTCGGAGGAGGTGCTGACGTCCAGACCGGCGCTGTTGCAGAACTGGTCCCGCCGTTTGTCTCGCTGGACGATTCTGCTGACGTCGTCCTCCAGCCGGTTGAAGAAGTTGTCGTCGTGCGGCGCGGCGTTTGCTGGTTTCAACTCCTGGAAAACGAACGTCATCAATCACATCTGACGTCATGTTACGAAGCCCCGCCCCACAGCGCAAAATACGTTCTAAATTAGAAGCCCACTCACCTCTCGCTCCGTCTTCCTGTTGAGATGCTCTGTAAGAAATGAGACCAGAAAGAAACCTTCTCACACAAACACCAACTATACACACATCATATTAATATTAATAATAATAATAATAATAATAATCATGCTGCAGAACAAGCACACCCCACCAATCAAAGCTTAAATCGCTTTCTACCAGGTCTGGGAGGACGTCCCTCATCAGGAGCATGTCCAGGTGTTGTAGGGAGGTCCTACAGGCACGTGGAGGCCACACCCCCTACTGAGCCTCATTTCGACTCGTTTTAAGGACTTTATATCAAAGTTGGATCAGCCTGCAGCGTGTCGTTCCACTTTCGTTTTGAGTGCGCCTCCAAACCCAGAGCCCCACTGGCTGATCAATTTGATCTCCATCGATACAGTGTGTGTGATTGTTATTATTTTTACTTTGCTACTCAGGTAAATTCATGCGGTCCTGTTCATATTAAGACACATTAATATAAAGTAGATTTAAGAAACATTTTATTTTCCCCCCGGAAACCGCCGGCTACTCGGCGTTACGCTACGTGGAAGAGCGCGCTCTCACCGATAGAAGGTTCTGTCTGGAAGTCTTTGAGGGACACCGTGAGTCGCTTCTCCTTCCCCTGCTGACTCTTCTTTCGCTCCTTCTTCGCCGCGGATCCCTTGGCCCTGGGCGACGCCCCTTCCTCCTGGAGAGGAAGCGCGAGTCTGACAGGAGCGACACTCAAGGCGGGTAAACGGCGCAGAGGCAGGTCAGGCCCTCAGATTTACCACGAGAGGTCTACAGGAGTGTGTGTGTGTGTGTGTGTGTGTGTGTGCGCCACCTACCTGCTTCTGCTCCTCGAACTCCAGCTTGCTCAGCATGAGGGCCTTCTCCAGGTCGGCCTCGTACAGCTCACTCGTCAGCTGCAGACGGAGAGACGCAGCGGTCAGGGAGGAACGAGGCCGCGCCCACGTTCTCGGCTTCTCCGGGTTACCTGGTCGTCTCTCCGCTTCCACTGCTGCCAGCTCTGCGCCCCGGCCCCGCCCACACCGGTCGAATGCAGGAGGTCATCGGCCAATCCTTGCAGCGTCAGCGAAGGGGGCGGGGCCACCGGCTTCTGCGGGAGCTTCTTAAAGGCCAGGTTCCTAAGCTGGGAGGAACCAATGGGAACGTTCAGGTAACAACCAAGCCACGTTACGCAGAGGTGAAAGGTGAAAGGCCGACCTCGTTAGCCTCACACTGCTGCAGCTCTTTCTTCCGTTTCCTCTTCTCCTTCTTCTTCTCTGTGCTCTGGTTGGATTTGCCGCCGGCACCCTTCCTGGCCTGGGACTTGCCGGGCCCTTTTGGTCCCTTGGCGCCCTTGCCTGTCTCGGAATCGGAGTCAGAGTCGGAGTCGACCTGGAGAAGGGCGAAGCGTGAGGCGGTGGTGGGCACCGAGATCACTGCTGACGTCATCGTGTGCAGCTGCTGGTCCTGCAATAGCCAGCGGGAGAGATACGGTGATGGAGATGATGCCTCAGCCTCCAACCCACACACACAAATTCCCACTGCTAATCAATAAGCTAATCTTTACCTGCCAATGTGTACATTTATTTACATATTACATTTATTAGCTATTAGTTTTAAATACACACACACATATATATCCATAAATATACATACATTTAGCAGGAGATTAGATTCGCAAGAATCCCTTCACTTAAATCTGATATTTAAGTTATTTTTATTCACAAAACAGTCAAATAAGCAGCCAGCTTTTACAGCTTTCTGGATTTTTTACAGCTTTTGGTCACTTGGCAGATTTATGGACGTTAGCAAACAGGCTAACGCGCACAAACGCGTCTGTCAAAAAAAAGAACAGAGATCTGCAAATAACCCGAGGGGAAATGCGAGCGAATAAAACGGCACTTTTTCCACTCAAGCAAAAGAGAAACCTTACAACTTACAACTATTTTCCACCAACTTACACCTGCTGAAGCTGCGGATAACCACGTCTGGTTTGGACAGCAGAAACGCGAACTACGGCGGCCCGGTTTAGAACGCAAATGCGCATGCGCATTGTGAGCGTCAGGGAACGACGCCATAGACGCAACACGCAGTACGTTAGCGCGTCCGACATATTGCGAGTGGCAGGTACACCGTTTAAACCAATACAGGTAGACTTGGAAAGTGGGGTTTCTCAACAAAAACATGCTAAAACTATAACGTTTGCACTCGACAGATTAAAATTGTATTAATTTACATTTACAGCATTTATCAGACGCCCTTATCCAGAGCGACTTACAATCAGTAGTTACAGGGGACAGTCTCCCTGTAACAATTTAGGGTTAAGTGTCTTGCTCAGGGACACAATAGTAGTAAGCGGGATTCGAACCCGGGTCTTCTGGTTCATAGGCGAGTGTGTTACCCACTAGGCTACTACCACCCTATTCATTATTACGACTGTATTCATTTAAGGCAGTGGTGGCCTAGCGGGTACAGAAGTGGACCCCTAATTGGAATGTTGCCGGTTTGAATCCCGAACCGCCAAGAGGCCACCGATTTGCCCTTGAAGAAGGTACCGTCCCCACACTGCTCCCCGGGCGCCTGTCATGGTGCCCACTGTCACTGAGGGTGTTGAGTAGACTTGGGGGGCAGCATGATGCTCCAGACCTGCTCCTGATGATGGCGGCGGTTCCGTACCAGCTGGATTGTGTCTCTGTAGAAGTTGGTGAGGGTGGTTAGGAGGAGGTGCACCTTCCTCCGCCGTAGCAGAAAGTGCAGAGCCTGCTGGGCTCATTCGGTTGTCTACTGCAATGTGAACTCCAAGGAATTTGGTGCTCTGATTGATCTCACTAATACATGAGGAAATTGTTGACATTTCTGGAAATAAAAGAACTTTATACAGAAACAAATCCTTAAAAGTAGAAACTAATGTTAACGTACAACTGTTTAATGAAGGAGGAATCATAAAAACTTTATTTTTTTATGGCACATTATGTACCAGGTGGAAAATTAATAACCACATGAAAAGTCAGAATGATTTTGTATTTTAGGTGCCTTTCAAAGGAAGCGTATTCTTTGAAAGACACATACGATCACCAATTGTACCTGAGACAAAACGAAAGTCTGCTGCTGTGAAAGTTCTATTTGAAGGAATCGTGGTGGTAGTGGCCTAGCGGCTAACACACTCGCCTATGAACCAGAGGACCCAGGTTCAGACCCCATTGTGTCCCTGAGCAGGACACTGAACCCCGAGTGTCCCCAGGGGGGGACGGTCCTTGTAACTACTGACTGTAAGTAAATGCTGGAAATGGAAATGTCGTTGGCTACAGCTCAGACTTGTTCATGTGTAGAGTCGGTCTTTAAATCAGGACGACTCGCATTTGCATCTCCAGCATGCACGGAAAGCCAAAGAATAACACTGTAAACCAACACAGGAGTCTCCGAGTCAAACGAGTTGCTACAAGCAGGAGAAGCACAAGAAGGTCCATCCAACATGCATGACAAGGCCATCATCGTAATATCTAGGTGGAGCATGCTCAGAACCTGCTCTCCTCCTGTCCTCCACCACCTCAATGAACATTTATCTTTAAAGCCCTAAATGGCCAGACTCCTTCCTACATATCTGACGAACTCCATAAGGAAACTTCAACCCAGGGCGTCTGGTCGTCCCTCGATAGTAGCACCGAAACCCCTTTTATTACTAGTTTTAACTTGTTATGGACTATTATCCTCACCTATTGCTTTTGGTTTTTGAAACTGCCTTATAAATAAATGTATTATTATTATCAACCTTGATGCACAAGGTGTTTGTTCACTCGAGGGACCCTGAAAGCACTCTACATTCACATTTCCAGCATTTACCAGACGCCCTTATCCAAGGCGACTTACAGTCAGTATTTACAGGGACAGTCCCCCCCCTGGAGACACTCAGGGTTAAGTCTCCTGCTTGGGGACACGTTGGTAGTGAGTGGGGTTCGAACCTGCTCTCAATTCAAATCCATATGAAGAGGACTTTGCCTGCTTTTACAGGGAAATGATTTTTCCGGCTTGATTTGACTGCAGCGAGGTCCATATAAATCCCACGGAGCGGAATGCCAGCAGCAGACATGCAGATGTTCCTGGGCGTCCTCCTGCTCTGCACACTGGCCGCCTGCCTCGTCAGCCGCAGGACGCACTTCTACGTGCCGTTCAGAATGACCTGGGCCGACGCCCTGCAGCACTGCAGGCAGAATTACCACGACCTGTCCGCCATCGAGAGCGCACAAGAGAACCAAATGGTGGCCAACGCGAGGGATGGAAACCCCCAATTCAGCTGGATCGGCCTGTACACCAGTCCCCTGGAGGACACCTGGCTGTGGTCCAGCGGGGAGAACTTCAACTATTCCTCCTGGAAGGAAGGCTGTCCTGAGTCCAACCTCAGCGGAAGTTGTGCGACTCTTTTTAAGTACAGATGGATGAACATCGACTGCGCTCTTCCCAACACCTTCTTCTGCTACCAGTGGCAGATGGAACTGGTCGTGGTGGCGGAGAACAAGACGTGGGAAGACGCGCTGGTCCACTGCAGGTCTCTCTACACCGACCTGGCCAGCCTGCTGACCGCGGCCGAGCTGACGCTGGCCAAGAGCCGGAGCGCGCCGGCCCAGGCGGCCCGAGTGTGGACCAGCCTGCGCTTCCTGGCCGGGGAGTGGCTCTGGGTGGACCAGGGGCCGGACCCCGGGGACGTGCCGCTGCCGCCGTGTCCCGCCCGGACCGACCGCTGCGGAGCCCGGAACCTGGCAGCCGGCGTCTGGGAGAGCCGGGACTGTCAGGAGCGGCTCAGCTTCATCTGCTACCGGAACAGCACGGAACGCGGCTCCAACAGGAAGCAGCTGAGTTCCACATCAGATTACAGATCAAACTAGAACCCTCTCATTCAGAAGTGAAATATTTAACGTATTTTAAAAAGTCAATTCAGAGAGCTGTAATTCTCACGAAGAATTTGTTTGTATTTTCACATGGCTTTTAATAAAGTGAGCGGTCACATAACATCACATTTTCCTATTTTATTAACACGTGACAATAACTGCTGTACAAACAGGGACAAATTAAAGCGTTTCCTCCACGTTTTTATTGCAAACATGAGATAAATCTGCAGAAGGAAGCAAAAAACCAGTTGCGTCAGTGAGGGCGAGCCGACTCGAACGTGGGATAAACGGGCGTCTCCACTCGTCCACATCGGAACATCAAATATCTGATGAACATAACGGAGCGCCTGACAGGAGAGCGGCGGCGATCCTGCTCGCCGGACTCGGTCACTTCCGCGCCGGCAGAATGTTGCATCTGCAGAAAGAAAAGCAGAAATGGTCCGAAGTCACCTGCTTCAAGGTTCTCTATAACGTAAAAGCACATAATTAATCCAAGAAATACATGTCAAGTAACAGGTATTCCGAGGTGTCCCTACTAGAATCTACTAAAAAATTCCCAGGAAGATCTGAAATTCATCTGGATGTTGCTTAGACACACGGTAGCTGACCAAGCGGATGGAGACAGTATCACATTTCCAGTATTTACCAGACGCCCTTATCCAGAGCGTCTTGCAATCAGTAGTGACAGGGACAGTGGTGGCCTAGCAGGGGGCGGTGGTGGCCTTGCAGTTAAAGAAGTGGCCCCATAATCAGAAGGTTGCCGGTTTGAATCCTGATCCGCCAAGGTGCCACTGAGGTCCCCTTGATGGAGGTCCCGTCCCCACACACTGCTCCCCGGGTGCCTGTCATGGTGCCCACTGCTCACCAAGGGTGATGGTTAAATACAGAGGACACGTTTCACCGTGTCACCGTGTGCTGTGCTGCAGCATCTCACAATGACAATCACTTCACTTTCAGTCATTTACATTTACAGCATTTACCAGACGCCCTTATCCAGAGCAACTAACAATCAGTATTTACAGGGACAGTCCCCCCCTGGAGACATTCAGGGTTAAGTGTCCTGCTCAGGGACACAATGGTAGTAAGTGGGGTTTGAACCTGGGTCTTCTGGTTCATAGGCGAGTGTGTTACCCCATTAGGCTACTACCACCCGGTGTTAAGTGCTACCAGTCCCAGGGTTAAGTGTCTTGCTGAAGGACACAATGGTAGTAAGTGGGGTTTGAACGTGGGACTTTTGTTATCTTCAGGTTCAGAAGTGGGTGTCTAACTCATTAGGCTATTACTAGCCAACCGCACCATTCTATTTCCTGAAGACAGCGTCCTCTTCCAGCAGGACCATGTCCCCCGCTACACTGAAGAAATGGGCCAAGAACGTGAGTGAGTTTGAGGCGTCGACCTCAACCCAATCGAGCATCCGTAGGACGTGCAAGTCTGATCCATGGAACGGTATTGGACGAACTCACCCGAGAAGCCCTCTGCCCGACCACCTCTGAGGCACAAGGCTGAAGTGAACCCTCTGGCCGCTCCTCACCACCGCAACGCCCAGCGATTTCTGGCGGAGACGAAGGTTCACGTGACCGAGAGAACGGCGACTCTCTCACAGCCGAGATGCGATCGGTTCTTTACCCCTTCGCTGTGCTGGACCACCGACGCGATGTTCTGGAGATGCTGGAAGTTGCCGGCGTTGACTGAACCGAACTCGATTATTTCATCACCGGCTCGCAAACCCTGAGAGCGGAGAAGAAAAAAGGAGCGAGCGTAAAAATTGGGGCGAAGATCTACATCAGCATGGTGAATTCTACCACATGTAGTCATCTACATCACATCTACATCACATCTACATCAGCACGGTGAATTCTTCACATGTAGTCATCTACATCACATCTACATCACATCTACATCACATCTACAGCAGCACGGTGAATTCTACCACATGTAGTCATCTACATCACATCTACATCACATCTACATCAGCCCGGTAAATTCTACCACATGTAGTCATCTACATCACATCTACATCACATCTACATCACATCTACATCACATCTACATCAGCACGGTGAATTCTACCTCATGTAGTCATCTACATCACATCTACATCACATCTACATCACATCTACATCAGCACGGTGAATTCTACCTCATGTAGTCATCTACATCACATCTACATCACATCTACATCACATCTACATCAGCACGGTGAATTCTACCACATGTAGTCATCTACATCACATCTACATCAGCACGGTGAATTCTACCTCATGTAGTCATCTACATCACATCTACATCACATCTACATCACATCTACATCAGCACGGTGAATTCTACCACATGTAGTCATCTACATCACATCTACATCACATCTACAGCAGCACGGTGAATTCTACCACATGTAGTCATCTACATCACATCTACATCACATCTACATCACATCTACATCAGCACGGTGAATTCTACCACATGTAGTCATCTACATCACATCTACATCACATCTACATCACATCTACATCACATCTACATCAGCACGGTGAATTCTACCTCATGTAGTCATCTACATCACATCTACATCACATCTACATCACATCTACATCAGCACGGTGAATTCTACCTCATGTAGTCATCTACATCACATCTACATCACATCTACATCACATCTACATCAGCACGGTGAATTCTACCACATGTAGTCATCTACATCACATCTACATCAGCACGGTGAATTCTACCTCATGTAGTCATCTACATCACATCTACATCACATCTACATCACATCTACATCAGCACGGTGAATTCTACCACATGTAGTCATCTACATCACATCTACATCACATCTACAGCAGCACGGTGAATTCTACCACATGTAGTCATCTACATCACATCTACATCACATCTACATCACATCTACATCAGCACGGTGAATTCTACCACATGTAGTCATCTACATCACATCTAGAGCAGCATGGTGAATTCTACTACATGTAGTCATCTACATCACATCTACATCAGCCCGGTAAATTCTACCACATGTAGTCATCTACATCACATCTACATCAGCACGGTGAATTCTACCTCATGTAGTCATCTACATCACATCTACATCACATCTACATCACATCTACAGCAGCACGGTAAATTCTACCACATGTAGTCATCTACATCACATCTAGAGCAGCATGGTGAATTCTACTACATGTAGTCATCTACATCACATCTACATCAGCCCGGTAAATTCTACCACATGTAGTCATCTACATCACATCTACATCAGCACGGTGAATTCTACCACATGTAGTCATCTACATCACATCTACATCACATCTACAGCAGCCCGGTGAATTCTACCACATGTAGTCATCTACATCACATCTACATCACATCTACAGCAGCACGGTAAATTCTACCACATGTAGTCATCTACATCACATCTACATCACATCTACATCACATCTACATCAGCACGGTGAATTCTACCACATGTAGTCATCTACATCACATCTACATCACATCTACAGCAGCCCGGTGAATTCTACCACATGTAGTCATCTACATCACATCTACATCACATCTACATCACATCTACATCAGCACGGTGAATTCTACCACATGTAGTCATCTACATCACATCTAGAGCAGCACGGTGAATTCTACTACATGTAGTCATCTACATCACATCTACATCACATCTACAGCAGCACGGTGAATTCTACCACATGTAGTCATCTACATCACATCTACATCACATCTACATCAGCACGGTGAATTCTACCACATGTAGTCATCTACATCACATCTACATCACATCTACAGCAGCCCGGTAAATTCTACCAGATGTAGTCATCTACATCACATCTACATCACATCTACATCAGCACGGTAAATTCTGCCACGTGGTCACGAGAAACGTTTCCAAACAGGCCTATGGGGCTTCGACATGCGTATAATTTTTCGTACAGCGATGTATGAGTTTTACCGTTATTCTAATTAGACGTCGAACGTGCCGCCATCCACTGAATATAATCTGAAACCGAGAACACCAAGTCCTCCAATATCTTAATATTACGCAAGATGATCAATACTTTTCCTGAGATACCTACTCAATGTGTTAAAAATTGATCGGTTATCATCCTTCGAATTTCGAAGTAATAAAACTGCAATTATTTAGAGAAAATGGGTTTCCGTGGAGACACGTATCTGATGACGAACCACAGTTTACGTGACATTAATATTGAAATATTTAATCTCCGGTCTGGCGTGTCCCGCGTCCCGTATTAAGACCAAACGATAATAAGCAGTAATTGGCACGGACCGCCTGGAAGGCCGGGGATCCCGGTGTGACCGCGTCGACATGCGCGAAGGGAGGCGGCAGGACGGCCTCCTGCTCCATGGGCTCCTGCCGTGGCCCCGCCCCCTCGGGCCCCGCCCGCTCCTGCGCGTGCAGCCGGTGCAGGGACTCCTCGATGCGCAGCATGATGGCCTTGTGGTCGTTCTGCAGACCTGGGGAGGCACACAGAGCAGAGACGGTTGGCGGTGGCGCCGGCCTCGCGGCGCCGTGCGGTGAGAGAGCGAGCGACTCGGGTGATCACAGGAGATGCTGTGCCGCGCCGTCCGTATCTGGTACAGGTCCACGTCCGCCCGGGGGTAGCCCTCCACGTCCACCAGAGCAGCGCTCATCCCCACGTCACCTTGCTGGGGACACAAGAGGGTCACGGTGACAACGCCGTTAAACATCTAGACTTTATCACCGAAAGGCATGAAAAACGAACTCTGCTCCGACCGGCCCGGTCACCAAATAACCAGTCCAGCGCCTGAAAGTTGAGTCGCGGCAACCGGACCCGTTCTTCAAGGTCAGGATGCTTCACTCTGATCCACAGAACTGACCACAGACGTACCCTCCAGGTCTGGACGTACCCTCCAGGTCTGCCACACCCCCCTCCTCCCGCGTTCGGTGGAGTCCGGCCCCCATCAAGCGGGTGGTTAACAGCGGCCAGGTTCAAACCCCACTCACTCCCATTTACATTTACAGCATTTACCAGACGCCCTTATCCAGAGCGACTTACAGTCAGTAGTTACAGGGACAGTCCCCCCCTGGAGACATTATTGTCGTCATCGTTTTATGAGACGCTCATTAACATGAGTGGATGATGAGAGTTCAGCAACATTATTTACCAGACGTCCTTATCCAGAGCAACTTAGTCAGTAAATACAGGGACAGTCCCCCCCTGGAGACACTCAGGGTTAAGTGTCTTGCTCAGGGACACGATGGTAGTAAGTGGGGTTTGAACCTGGGTCTTCTGGTTCATAGGCGAGTGTGTTACCCGCTAGGCTACCACCATTTATCTTCTCTGTGGACGCAGAATGAACCGTCTCGTTTCCATCTGCCGCGACTCAACTTCCAGACAACTTCACCTGGAGGACCGAGGACCTTCACGTCTCGGTAAAGTTCTACTCTGACGGCGCTTCTCACGTCTTCCAGCACGTCGTAATACGCCCGGATCTGCTCCTCGATCTCATCCTTCTTCTGGATGAGCTTCTGCACGTCCTCCACCTTCATCCCGGAGCCGCCGTCCGCCTTCTCCTCCGCAGTCATCTTCATGGCGCCTGTTGCCGGAAGTGACGCGGTCGCGCCGACCAATAGCGGTTCAGTAAACAAATGGCCCGTGACGTCACCCACCCCGTTCTCCTGTCCAGACCTTCTTGGTGCAATTTAAAGGTCCCCTGTTATGAAAGTGTGACTTTGTGACATTATTGAACATTAATATGAGTTCCGCTAGACCATGTACGGTCCTATAGTAGAAATCGCGGTCGGTGTGAAGAGTATTTTGGTCGTTCTGCTTCACCGTTCAGAGAGCGGCAGCTCAGGCGGTCTGAGCTGGAATTTGTCCCCTTATGACGTCATAAGGGGGAAAGGTTACCTCCCCGTTTCGCAAGCTTTCCCCAGCCCTGCCCTAAAACATTATTTCCACCGACCGTCATGGCTTCCAAACGTGTGAATTATTGCAGTTGCTCATGTTTGGATATAAAAGTGAGCAGAAATTAATTTTTTAGTCCCGTCCCGCGAGACTCAGTCGGTTCCTGTCTGTAGAAAACATTGTGGTTGGTGGACGGTGTTGATGACGTCATTTACGCGAATGTCCCCTCAACTTCTACAGGCCACTCTCCTCCTCGTCCCGCCTCTCTCCTCCTCATTAGCATTTAAAGCTACAGACGGTGAAACGGTGCATCCTGGGAAATCTCACTGTGGGACTGGATCAAAGTGGCTGTAATTCTGCACCAAGAGACTTCAGATGCAGAATTAGGGGACCAACAAGACCGACATAGAAGCAAAATTCTTTTTAAAAAAAGGATGCTGCTGTTACTTCGTCCAGAGACCGGTCTACACCGTTTCTTTTCTCTTACTGTGAACATAGTAGAAATCTGGACAATAAAAACAGCAACCATGACAGTCTCTTAAATAGTCAAAATGCAGTTATGACATCGAACTATTGCAATTTTAAGACGTGAAATGCAACAAAACAGAATTTGAGCTTTTAAACGTGTTTAATAAAAGGAATGTGGCATGAATACACAGTGAATGGCTTTTTATATCGGGATAACTCTGAGGTACTGTGAGTTTGTACCCAGAACAACACTTCCCACCAGCAGGCACGAAGAGGAACGGCGTGTGAGCGCAACTCACGCTGCACTTTAACGTGTGTAAACCAGAACTCTGTTCAGTTAGTGCTCCTGGCGGCCAGCAACGCCGCGACAATCAGCACCGTCATCGACACGCCGCAGCGGCGACGACGGAAAGAACGTTAAATAACTTACAAACACATACACACTCATCTCAAATATATTACGCAGTTGGCAATTTTCTTCTTCCGTCGTGCGTCACGTGACCAGGAATGGACAAGGACATTTTAATGTAATGTATGAGAAATATATATAAATTACAAACGTATTCTGCACGGACAGAAATACTAGTATTCAGAACCTGTAGGAACGTTCCTACACAAACCATCAGCTCAACACTGGAATGTAGCGCGTCGCTCAGCCTCCTTCACTCGGAGCTCCTCCCCCCGGACGCCACCTCGTCCGCCCGGGTCTGCGTGGACTCCGCCCAGCTGCGCAGCTGCGCCTGCAGGGAGCGCGCCTGCTCCATCACGTGCTCCTGCCGCCTCCTGAGCTCCTCCAGCTGCTGGCGCACCTGCTGCGCCTGGCCGAGGGCGCCGGTGGCCCCGCCCCCCTGCATGAAGCCGCGGAACTCGTCGGGGCTCAGGCCCAGCGCCGCGGCGTCCAGCTTCTCGATGAAGGCCACCGCGCACGACTGCGGGAGGACAGCATGGACAGGGGACGTTAGTACGGGAACCCGCCGCGGCCGCCCCGCCTCCGCCTCACCAGGTTCGTGAAGTAGTAGCCGGTCTCCCCGGTCCGCAGGGCGTGCGGCAGGCCGAAGCGCGCCACGTACTGCATGTTGGAGTGCAGGCGCGGCGGGTTGGCGCACAGGACCACGTAGATGAGCGCGGACAGGAAGTCGTCCGCGCAGGCCGGCTCGGATTTACAGCTGCCCACCGCCTGGAAGATGTTCCGGCTGCACTTGGAGACGCAGCACAGCTTGTCCTGAGGGGCACGTTTGGCATCCATCTCGATAATCGCTGCAGAGCGAAGGTGTTCAGATTTTAAAAAACGGTAACACACTCGCCTCTACATTTACATCTCCAGCATTTACCAGACGCCCTTATCCAGTAGTTACAGGGACGGTCCCCCCCTGGGGACACTCAGGGTTAAGTGTCCTGCTCAGGGACATGATGGTAGTAACCTAGTGGGTAACACACTTGCCTATGAACCACAAGACTACAGAGTCACAGGTTCAAATCCCACTTACTACCATTGTGTCCCTGAGCAAGACACTTAACCCTAAGTTGCTCCAGGGGGACTGTCCCCTGAAACTACTGATTGTAAGTCGCTCTGGATAAGAGCGTCTGATAAATGCCATAAATGTAAATGTAGTAAGTGGGGTTTGAACCTGGGGCTTCTGGTTCATAGGTGAGTGTGTTACCCGCTAGGCTACTACCACCCCATGAACATGAACTACGAACCAGGAGACCCAGGTTCAAACCCCACTTACTACCATTGTGTCCATGAGCAAGACACTTAACCCTGAGTGTCCCCAGGGGGGGACTGTCCCTGTAATTACTGACTGTAAGTTGCTCTGGATAAGGACGTCTGGTAAATAATGTTGCTGAACTCTCATCATCCACTCATGTTAATGAGCGTCTCATAAAACGATGACGACGATAATGAACAAACTCGACATGACGGTAAAAAGAGAGAGAGAGGAAAGAGGAAAAAAAAAAAAAAAAAAAAAAACACAGATTCATCAAACGTCCACTTCCTCCTCATACAACAAACACGTTCCTGGTGCTGGATTCTTCTAAATAAGCACCACAGAGTTGGGCGTCCAGACCTTCCACCAGTGCTGGGTATTTATTAGCTCCACCTACAGTAGCGTTGATGGCGTTACGGACGGTTACCGGTGATGGCGGGCAGGTAAGGGTCAGCGTCCTCGGGTCCTCGGTCGGTGAACGGCACGCGCAGCATCTGAGGGGTCACCCATTTCAGAGACCTGGCGAAGCCACAATGGCGGCGGTTGAAAGAACGGGTGTGGCACGTCGCGAGAACGTCTTAAGTCGGTCTGTGTGGAACTCACCGAATTCTCCTCTGCAGGGCAAGATCCTTCTGCTCGTCGTCACAGCTGTCGTGGCAGAAGACCCACTTGTGCAGGCGCGTCATGACCAGCTTCTCCATGTGCTCCATCATCTGCTCCACCTGCTCTTCAGGCATGCCTACAGGAGAAGGACAGCTTGCTTCTCAGCTAGCTTGAAGTCTTTCAGGCTCGTGGTCACGTAGAACGAATTGGATTATTCAACGATGGGCTGTTCTCTCTGCTGCGATCAGGGAAGTCCAACACAGAGAGGATGAGGAGGAGCTTCTTCCCGCAGGTTATACGAGCCCTCAACAACCACAACACTACATAGAACTCCAACACACTCCAGCACTTTCACGCTCAACCACTCTGGACTTTTTTTTTTTTTAATCTTTATACATTGACTTTCACTCATTTGCACACCTTCACCCTACCTGTTACACATATTTTATGTTAAAAAGTGTAATATTTGCAATATTTGCATATTGGTTCATTGTATACTTGCAGCATTTGCAATATTGTGGTCTGTAGCAGTTGCTAAAAGCATTTCACTGAATATCATACCGTGTACGACTATGTATGTGACATAAAATTTGAATTTAAGGACTCTGTTATCAGTCCAATTTCAGCGGTATCGAATTTCGTATTGAAAATTGTAATGCTGTGACATTCCTGACGTGAAAGTGACACGGTGACACAGCGCAGCACACGGTGACACGTGTCCTCTGTATTTAACCGTCACCCTTGGTGAGCAGTGGGCACCATGACAGATCGGGATTCGAACCGGCAACCCTCTGATTAAGGTGCCACTTACTGAACCGCTAGGCCCCCACCGGCCCTCAGAACGGGAACGGAACCCGGGCCTCCCGCGTGGCAGGAGAGAATCCTACCACCGAACCACCCGCGATACTCACTGTTGAAGTGCGCGGCGATGTTCTGGTAGAACTCCTGCACCAGGTCGGACTGCTTCTCCACCGCGAGGGCCTGCGGACGGGGGACAACGTGAACCGAGGCGCCGCGGCCGGCAGACCCGAGGCGGCGTGGGGACGGCTTACGTGGTACGCCTCCATGGTGTTGAGGAAGGCGGTGCAGCGGGACTGCAGCCGCTGGGAGGCGGGGCTGCGCAGCAGCTTGAGGAAGGCGGTGAAGTCTCCCGGCTGCAGCGCCTCGAACGCCTTCAGCGCCTCCGCCTGCGACAGCGGCGCGTCTGGAAGAGCCAGAAGGCGGGTCAGGCGGCCAGAGGCTTCCGTCTGAGAGCTGGCTAGTAGTGTGTTGGTATAAGATGGATTTGAACCCGATGCGAGCAGCTACCGGGAGCCGGTGGGGAGAGGTGAGAGGCGGGACGTGGGTGTGTTTCGGCTGCTACGTTTTGGACCATCGGGAGGGGTTTTATGGTGACTGAAGAAGCTCCAGAAGCACCCAGTTACAATAGGTGAAGTGAAGTGATTGTCACATGTGATACACAGCAGCACAGCAGACGGTGCACACAGTGAAATTTGTCCTCTGCATTTAACCATCACCCTGAGTGAGCAGTGGGCGGCCATGACAAGCGCCCGGGGAGCAGTGTGTGGCACTTCAGTGGCACCTCGGCAGATCGGGATTCGAACCGGCAACCTTCTGTTTACGGGGCCGCTTCCTTAACCGCCAGGCCACCGCTGCCCCGTGATATAGGCTGGTAGTGGCCTAGCGGGTAACACACTCGCCTATGAACCAGAAGACCCAGGTTCAAACCCCACTTACTACCATCGTGTCCCTGAGCAAGACACTTAACCCTGAGTGTCTCCGGGGGGGGAGACAAACTACTCACCTGGGCCTTTAGGAGGCGTGGCCTCCCCCAAGAAGAGCTTCCTTATCGTGCTGGACCTCCGGCTCTTCTCCTCGCTCTTCTTCTCCTTTGAGACGCTGGGCGGCGCGGCTGCGTCACTACGGGGGGGAAACGCACGCTGCTGACGCGGGGTCCCCCGAACAAAATGGCCGAGAGCATGTCGTCCGCTTCTTACCCACAATCCTGTTCACCAACGTCAGCCTGGCACGTTCTGTCCCGCCAGCACTTGGAGCAGTGGCCCTGCCAGGCGGCGTTGCCATAGAAACCGCAGCCATTCTTGCACAGGAGCTCGGCCTGCGTGATGTGAATCGCTCGCCGGTGCTCCGCCCACATCATCCACGCCCTCGAGAGCTGCGTCAACCGAAACAACAACCTGATTTAAACTCAAAAAAAACTTTTTACAAATTTAACTACATTTTTTGTAACCCTGCAGGATCATATGGCAAAATCTCTTTCAAGGTTCCCTGACATGGAAATTTGACTTTGTGAGATGATTGAACATTAATACGAGTTCCTCCAGCCTGTCTGTGGTCCTGGAGTGGCTAGAAATGGCGGTCGGTGTAAAGAGTCTGTTTAAAATGAAGCCGTGGGAGATCTGAGGGAAACCAGCCCAAGAGTGAAGCTCCACACCAGACACGGTTTAAAATGAAGCCGTGGGAGATCTGAAGCTCCACACCGGACATGGTTTAAAATGAAGCTGTGGGAGATCTGAAGCTCCACACCGGACATGGTTTAAAATGAAGCTGTGGGAGATCTGAAGCTCCACACCGGACATGGTTTAAAATGAAGCTGTGGGAGATCTGAGGGAAACCAGCCCAAGAGTGAAGCTCCACACCGGATACGGTTTAAAATGAAGCCGTGGGAGATCTGAAGCTCCACACCGGACATGGTTTAAAATGAAGCTGTGGGAGATCTGAGGGAAACCAGCCCAAGAGTGAAGCTCCACGCCAGACACGGTTTAAAATGAAGCTGTGGGAGATCTGAGGGAAACCAGCCCGACAGTGAAGCTCCACACCGGACAGTTTCCGTAGGATCCCGGAACACGGAAAACAGGTAAAAAAATTTAACAATTATTCTCATCGCAGCAGCAGCAGCACGATCAAGACCAACTGCCTACGCCTACAAAAATTCTGCTTTAAGAGGGAAAAAGCAGCTTTTAACCTCTGAAGGAGGAGAAGAAGAAATGAAAAGCGCTACTGCTCACCGCTCTCTGCGCGGATTGCGCCTGGATTTAAACCGGAAGTGACGCAGCCCTTCTTCTGAACGTGTCTGCTGCGTTTATTATTATTATTTTTGTTATTTTTGAAAACCCTTTTTTTTATAATGATAAAAGACTAAACTTGTCCTAATATCCTAATCCTGGTTTAAAATCGAAAATGAAAAGTAAGCACGTACATTTCATTTATGTAGTCCGATTCACCACAGTAAGGTCAAATCGAATTAAATTAAATTAAATTAAATTAAATTAAATTAAATTAATAAAAGGCACCGAGTAATACTTTCAACTGGAGGTGGTCGCTCTGGATAAGGGCGTCTGCCAAATGCCTTAAATGTAAATATAAAAATTTAAACTGCCAGACGTGGGTAGTAACAAGTTACATTAACTTGATCAGCTTTAAGAAAAATATTTACTTCTAAGAGTAAATTTACAACGCGATACTTTTTACATGAGTACATTTCTGAATAAGAAACTTTGAACGCTTTATTTTTGCCAGACGCTGAAGGATTCACGTGACATCGTTCCACCAATCAGACGTAGCAGCCATAATCACATGACACCGTTCCACCAATCAGACGTAGCCATGCCGCATACACGCCGGGGACCAGAGTGGCTGAATCGTCACACAGGAGCGACATGGAATAAAAATGGTAGATGCGACTCCAGATGTCTACAGTATAAAAAGTTTACAGAAGCACAGTCGCACTTTTACACATTTTTTAAAAAGCTTTTTGTTAAATGATGTAATGAGTTAAAAATAGACCGCTATACATTTTCTCTATAGGAGGGACGCCGTTTTGAGTTTTCGTTTAGCTGTTTTAACTTTAACATGCAATGCACGTTTTAACCCATGAGGGGTAAAAAAAAAGACCCAAATACAAAATAATCTATATTTTAAAAAATGATATAAATAAAAAAAAGTTTTCCAGAAGATGGCGACAGAGACCCCTAAATATATCCAACTTTACTTTTTAATGGATAAACAGGGCATTTGTATGAAAGTCGCCTCCACTCGCGGAGCAGCAGTCTTCATGCACTCTGAAAAGGGACATTTAATTATTCATGCAGTACAGGCCAAAAGTCTGGACACCTTCTCATTCAATGTGTTTTCTTTATTTTCATGACCATTTACGTTGGTAGATTCTCACTGAAGGCATCAGAACTATGAATGAACACATGTGGAGTTATGTACTTAACAAAAAGTGGAGACCTGACCTCCACAGTCACCGGACCTGAACCCAATCCAGATGGTTTGGGGTGAGCTGGACCAACAAGTGCTAAACACCTCTGGGAACTCCTTCAAGACTGTTGGAGAAGCATTTCAGGTGACGACCTCTTGAAGCTCATCGAGAGAATGCCAAGAGTGTGTAAAGCAGTAACCAGAGCAAAGAAACTAGAATATAAAACATGTTTTCACTTATTTCACCTTTTTTTGTTAAGTACAGAACTCCACATGTGTTCATTCATAGTTTTGATTCCTCCAGTGAGAATATACCAACGTAAATGGTCATGAAAATAAAGAAAACACACTGAATGAGAAGGTGTGGCCCGACTTTTGGCCTCTACTATATATATTTCTATCTGAATACATAGTTTGTCAAAAATAAACGAGATGTTACAATCAAACAGTAATCCTATCACTAAAAATACTTTTGTACTCGTACTTGAGTAATTGTTTTATTATAATTTTATTCTAGCCGCCTCTGGTTATTACTTGTGATGCTGATCTTATGATTTGTCGCGTCTCGACGTGACCGAGGACCAGGCGACGCTTGAGAGGGGCGGGTCTCCGGCGGGGAGAACCAATAGGAGCGCAGCGCCGACTCCTCCCGGCCAATAGGACGCGTCCTCGCCTCGGAGCTCGACGTCGTGTTTATCGGCCGCGGCAGAGACGGGAAAGTTCGGGAAGTTCGCCGGACCGCTTCTCTGGACCTCCGGCCGCATCTCCACCCTCCCTCCGCGACTAAGACAGCACGTTTGGCGACATGAGCTTCTTATTGTGAGTGTCCGTGTCGACTTGTTCTGGGCTGTGAGTTTAGCTGACAATAGAGATAACCTTCTAGCCTCCGTTTCCGGGTTTTGTCGGCGCAGAAGAAGCGGAAGCGAAGTTTCTTCCCCAACTTCCTGGGCCCCGTACTTCCCCACGTACTTCCTGCTGCCAGTAAAGAGGCATGAAAACGGGTTAAAAACGCACTTTTCGTCAGGCAGGCTGTAAAAGAGGCGCCTGCAGTGGCGGGAGAGTTTAAAGCATCACTTCCCAGTTTCCTGGGCCCCGTACTTCCCCACGTACTTCCCCACGTACTTCCTGCTGCCAGTAAAGAGGCATGAAGCCGCAGTCGGGGTTAAAAAACGCACTTTTCATCATGCAGGCTGTAAAAGATGAAAGCTTCCTTTCCCGGTTTCCCACATTTTAACAGCGTTTACCAGACGCCCTTATCCAGAGCGACTTACAGTCAGTAGTTACAGGGACAGTCCCCCCCTGGAGACACTCAGGGTTAAGTGTCCTGCTCAGGGACACGATGGTAGTAAGTGGGGTTCGAACCCGTTACCCGCCAGGCTACTGCCACCCCCTCGTGGGACCGATGCAGGAAGACGCTGTAGAAGCGCGTGTAGAGCAGGCCGTGGTCCGGCTGGGTCCGTGGGCCGGTGGTCTAACTCTTGTCACCCGCTCCTTTCCAGCGGCAGCCGCTCATCGAAGACGTTCAAGCCCAAGAAGAACATCCCGGAGGGTTCCCACCAGTACGAGCTGCTGAAGCACGCCGAGGCCACGCTGGGCAGCGGCAACCTGCGGCAGGCGGTGATGCTGCCGGAGGGCGAGGACCTGAACGAGTGGATCGCCGTCAACAGTGAGTGGCGGCGCCAGCGTGGACGGGACTCGTCTTCCTCTCACTCATTGTGTGTGTGTGTGTGTGTGTTTCAGCGGTGGACTTCTTTAACCAGATCAACATGCTGTATGGCACCATCACGGAATTCTGCACGGAGACCAGCTGCCAGGTGATGTCCGCCGGGCCCAGGTGAGACGCAATTCGTACTCACTTCCCTCGCCGTCATCAGGGCGGGGCAGCTGGTCCGCGGTTCATGCTTCTCTTGTGTCTCGGATCTGGTGGTAGTGGCCCAGTGGGTTTTGGTGTTCAAGATCCAAGATGGGTTTATTGTCAGTACGACAGTGTACACCGTTTACCGTGTGTAGAAATACTGTTTTGCACAACCCCCCCCCCCCCCCCCCCCATAGTGCAATCATAAAATAACAATATATACGTAAATACACACTAAACTATACTAACTAAAACTGGCCAGTGGTGGCCTAGCGGTTAAGGAAGCAGAAGGTTGCCGATCCGCCAAGGTGCCACTGAGCAAAGCACCGTCCCCACACACTGCTCCCCGGGCGCCTGTCATGGTGCCCACTGCTCACTTAGGGTGATGGTTAAATGCAGAGGACAAATTTTGTTGTGTCACCGTGTGCTGTGCTGCTGTGTATCACAATGACAATCACGTCACTTTCACTTTCTAAATGAACTGAGATGTGCATTAAGGCTGGAAGTGTAGATTTGTTGAGTTTAACAGTGTTCTGGTGATGGCTCCTGTCCTGTCCATCTCCTGTCCATCTGGTGATGGCTCCAGTCCTGTAGTAGTGAAGCAAACCAGCCTCTGCGCTTTTATTTTGAAACATTTGGGCCCAACGGTACGGTTTCTTCTTCCAAAGCGCGACTCTTGAGAGTTGGTTCTGTAGTAGGAGTCTTCAGATCCTCACCGGTCGGTTCTGAGCGTGAAGATGTTCCTTCTGTGGTCTACTCGCCATGTAGATTTTGCTGATCAGTAAATGCCCGGATGTTTTGCTGTCCACCTGCAGGTACGAGTATCACTGGGCTGATGGCACCAATATTAAAAAGCCGATTAAATGCTCCGCCCCCAAGTACATCGATTACCTGATGACCTGGGTGCAGGACCAGCTGGACGATGAGACCCTCTTCCCATCCAAGATCGGTCAGCTGACTTCTGCTCTCCTTCTAGTTGAGAGTGTGTGTGTGTGTGGGTGTGTGAGAGAGAACTTCCTCTCGCTTGCGGAAGTCCTGGATCCAGTTACGGCGCTCTGCTCGGGTTCCGCGCCGAACGATGAGCGGGCCGCTGCGTGTGTGTCTGTGGTCTGAATGGGGAACGTGGGAGAAAAATGGTCACGACGGCGTAGTAACAGGCAGCCGATCCGCCTCCAGGTGTCCCGTTCCCTAAGAACTTCATGTCGGTGGCGAAGACCATCCTGAAGCGGCTGTTCCGCGTTTACGCTCACATCTACCACCAGCATTTCGACTCGGTCATACAGCTGCAGGAGGAGGCGCATCTCAACACGTCCTTCAAACACTTCATCTTCTTTGTGCAGGTGAGAGCCTGCCCGTCTGTGAGGGGTTAAACCATTCTGTTTTAATCCGTGAGATCAGGCATGGGAGTGGTGGGCCGCGGCCGCTACTAGATGATCGGGCCTTGAATTCAATCTCTCCTTTCCTCACAGGAGTTTGGCCTGATTGATCGCAGGGAACTGGCGCCGTTGCAGGAGCTTATCGAGAAGCTGGGGACCAAGGACCGATAAAAGGCCCCCCCCGTCTCGCTCAGTTCATCATGAAAAGGCGACGTATGGCAGAAATAGACGACGAAAGTCCGTAAACCGATCCACTTGGGACATGCTGAAGCTTCCCGGCTGTAGTTTTTACTCTTTACTCTACAACCAGCTTAAAGTATATCACAAACTTGACTTTATCGAGTATTTTATTCTGTAACTTGTTTTTTTGCATTATGTGTTATTTGTTATTGCTGTGACCTTTTTTTTTTTATATCCTTTGTTTTCTAACAACCTATGTTTGCTGCGTACAGGATCAGCCTTCAATTGAGTATTTTTAGTGTTATCAGACTAATCGTTTTTAATAAGCCATCACAAAAATACTTTTTTAGCTTTTATTTTAAAGCTAGCAACTATTTTGGTTTTACTTGTGAAGAATTAGCAGATTTTTAATGTTCCTGAATGCTGAAAATGTGGAATTCTCATTGAACGTCTTGTGCTGGCACACAATTAAATGTATAAAAAATATATTACTGTCGTCTGTCTATGGAGTTCTTTTATGAGTTTGGTTTGGTTAAAAAAAACAAAAAAACACACCAGGCATCAGCGTGTCCAGAAGTGAGATCAATTTCAGGCAGAACAAGGAACCGCAACATTACCAAACTTAAAATGAGCCAGATTGGTAGAAAGTGGCTTTTATTTTGAAGCTCCGCCCCTCCCGCCGGGACTTTTATTCTGAAACCACGGGCGCAGCATGGCTGTCAACGGCTTCAGGAAGCTGCCATCTCTCGCCTCCGCGGCCCGCTCCGTCTTACCGACGCGCCGCCCGGCGGCGAGGGCCGGGCACACCGCGTCGGCGGAGGGGAAGGTGGCGGGCACCGGACAGCTCAAAAGGGTTTCTGTCGAGGGCAACATCGGTGAGCCGCCCGCTCTGGGGGAAATGGAGGCGGGTCGCGCATGCGCCGGACTGCTTACGGTTATGCAAATGAGGCCGTGACGCAATAGAAGGATGCTGTACTGTAAACGTGATTTTCTTTGTAATAATGCGAATATGAGGCTGGTGGGTGGCGATGAGGGACCCTGTTGGAGCTTCATGTCTGTCCTGCAGCCGTAGGGAAGTCCACCTTCGCCCGGCTGCTGCAGGACGCCGCCCGGGGATGGGAGGTGGTTCCTGAGCCGGTCAGCAAGTGGCAGAACGTGGTGGCCGACGATGCGCAGGTAGATATTGTCCCAGGAGACCGACCTCGGGCCTGACTGTAGCCAGCATGGACTTTACACGACCTTAGAAGGCATCTAAAACTGCTCTTCACACTTTATGAGGCTTTCAGTTAATTCAATTCCGAAAACTTCTCATGAAAATATGACCATTTTTGAATTTCTTGTCCTTTGAGCAGTCAGACATTTGTGAAAGTTAATCAGTAGGAGAGGTGGGATTATTTAAATTCCCAGTTCGATGGCCTTGGCGCGCAGTCGCCGGTGAGCAACCTGCTGCAGCTGATGTACGAGGACCCGGCGCGCTGGGCCTACACCTTCCAGACGTTCTCCTGCACCAGCCGGCTGAGCACCCAGCTGCGGCCGCCGCCGCCGGGCCGCTCCCCGCCCGTCCGGGTGTACGAGCGCTCGGTCTACAGCGACAGGTGAGAGAGGTCGGGTGGGGTCGCGACCTCGCGGGACACCCGTCCTGACGGCATGTGTCCTGCTGCAGGTACATCTTCGCCCTGACCATGTTCGAGCTGGGCTTCATTAATGCGGCGGAGTGGGCCGTCTACCAGAACTGGCACTCCTTCCTGGTGGAGCAGTTTGGTCCCCGGGTGCAGCTGGAGGGCATCATTTACCTCAGGGCACCACCCGAGGTCTTGTCAAAAACCACCAAAACCATTTCAGCTCGGGGGAGACCCCAAAAAGCCAGAGATCAAGTCTGTGTGTGTGTGTGTGTGTGTGTGTGTTGCAGATTTGCATGAAACGGCTGCATAAACGTGGGAGGAAGGAAGAAAAAGACATAGACCTGGCGTACCTCCAGAAACTACACGCTCAGCATGAGAAGTGGCTGAAGGACCGCAAAACCAGGTGAGTGAGGGTGTGAGTGCGTGCATGCGTGTGTTTGAGTGTGTGAGCGTGCGTGAGTGTTTGAGGGACTGTGCGAGTGCGTGTGTGTTTGAGTGCGTGTGTGTTTGAGTGCGTGTGTGTTTGAATGAGTGAGAGGGCGTGTGAGTGAGTGAGTGAATGTTTGAGTGTGTGTGTTTGAGTGAGTGTGCATGCGAGAGCGAGTGTGTGCGTGTTTGAGTGAGTGAGTGAGTGTAAGAGTGCGTGTTTTCAGTGAGAGTGCATGTGAGTGTGTGTTTGCGTGTGCGAGTGAGTGTGCGTGTTTGAGTGAGTGAGTGTGCATGTGAGAGTGAGTGATTGTTTGTGCGTGAGTGCATGCGAGAGTGTGTGTGTGTGTGTGTGAGTGAGTGAGAGGGTGAGTGAGTGCATGCGAGAGTGTGTGTGAGTGTGTTTGTGTGTGAGTGAGAGGGCGTGTGAGTGTGAGTGAGAGAGTGCATGCGAGAGTGTGTGTGTGTGTTTGAGTGAGTGTGTGTGTGTGTGTGAGTGAGAGGGCGTGTGAGTGAGTGAGTGTGCATGTGAGAGTGAGTGAGTGTTTGTGCGTGAGTGCATGCGAGAGTGTGTGTGTGTGTGTGTGAGTGAGTGAGAGGGCGTGTGAGTGAGTGAGTGCATGCGAGAGTGTGTGTGTGTGTGTGTGTGTGTGTGTGTGTGAGTGAGAGGGCGTGTGAGTGTGTGTGAGTGAGTCAGTGCATGCGAGAGTGTGTGTGTGTGTGTGTTTGAGTGAGTGTGTGTGTGTGTGTGGGTGAGTGAGAGGGCGTGTGAGTGAGTGCATGCGAGAGTGTGTGAGTGTTTGTGCGTGAGTGCATGCGAGAGTGTGTGTGTGTGTGTGTGTGTGTGTGTGAGTGAGTGAGAGGGCGTGTGAGTGAGTGAGTGCATGCGAGAGTGTGTGTGTGTTTGAGTGAGTGTGTGTGTGTGTGTGTGTGTGAGTGAGAGGGCGTGTGAGTGTGAGTGAGTGAGTGCATGCGAGAGTGTGTGTGTGTGTGTGTGTTTGTGTGTGTGTGTGTGTGTGTGTGTGTGAGTGAGAGGGCGTGTGAGTGAGTGCATGCGAGAGTGTGTGTGCGTGTTTGAGTGAGTGAGTGTGCATGTGAGAGGCCATGTTTGAGTGTGTGTGTGTGTGTGTGAGTGAGAGGGCGTGTGAGTGAGTGCATGTGAGAGTGTGAGTGTGTGTGTGTGTGTGAGTGAGAGGGCGTGTGAGTGTGAGTGAGTGAGTGCATGCGAGAGTGTGTGTGTTTGAGTGAGTGTGTGTGTGTGTGAGTGAGAGGGCGTGTGAGTGAGTGCATGCGAGAGTGTGTGTGCGTGTTTGAGTGAGTGAGTGTGCATGTGAGAGGCCATGTTTGAGTGTGTGGTGTGTGTGTGTGTGAGTGAGAGGGCGTGTGAGTGAGTGCATGTGAGAGTGTGAGTGTGTGTGTGTGTGTGAGTGAGAGGGCGTGTGAGTGTGAGTGAGTGAGTGCATGCGAGAGTGTGTGTGTGTGTGTGTGAGTGAGAGGGCGTGTGAGTGTGTGTGAGTGAGTCAGTGCATGCGAGAGTGTGTGTGTGTGTGTGTTTGAGTGAGTGTGTGTGTGTGTGTGAGTGAGAGGGCGTGTGAGTGAGTGCATGTGAGAGTGTGTGTGTGTGTGTGGTGTGTGTGTGTGTGTGTGAGTGAGAGGGCGTGTGAGTGTGAGTGAGTGAGTGCATGCGAGAGTGTGTGTGTGTGTGAGTGAGAGGGCGTGTGAGTGAGTGCATGCGAGAGTGTGTGTGCGTGTTTGAGTGAGTGAGTGTGCATGTGAGAGGCCATGTTTGAGTGTGTGTGTGTGTGTGTGTGAGTGAGAGGGCGTGTGAGTGAGTGCATGTGAGAGTGTGAGTGTGTGTGTGTGTGTGTGAGTGAGAGGGCGTGTGAGTGAGTGCATGTGAGAGTGTGAGTGTGTGTGTGTGTGTGAGTGAGAGGGGCGTGTGAGTGAGTGAGTGCATGCGAGAGTGTGTGTGTGTGTGAGTGAGAGGGCGTGTGAGTGAGTGCATGCGAGAGTGTGTGTGCGTGTTTGAGTGAGTGAGTGTGCATGTGAGAGGCCATGTTTGAGTGTGTGTGTGTGTGTGAGTGAGAGGGCGTGTGAGTGAGTGAGTGTGCATGTGAGAGTGAGTGAGTGTTTGTGCGTGAGTGCATGCGAGAGTGTGTGTGTGTGTGTGTGTGAGTGAGTGAGAGGGGCGTGTGAGTGAGTGAGTGCATGCGAGAGTGTGTGTGTGTGTGAGTGAGAGGGGCGTGTGAGTGAGTGCATGCGAGAGTGTGTGTGCGTGTTTGAGTGAGTGAGTGTGCATGTGAGAGGCCGTGTTTGAGTGTGTGTGTGTGTGTGAGTGAGAGGGCGTGTGAGTGAGTGAGTGCATGCGAGAGTGTGTGTGTGTGTGAGTGAGAGGGCGTGTGAGTGAGTGCATGCGAGAGTGTGTGTGCGTGTTTGAGTGAGTGAGTGTGCATGTGAGAGGCCGTGTTTGAGTGTGTGTGTGTGTGTGAGTGAGAGGGCGTGTGAGTGAGTGAGTGTGCATGTGAGAGTGAGTGAGTGTTTGTGCGTGAGTGCATGCGAGAGTGTGTGTGTGTGTGTGTGTGAGTGAGTGAGAGGGCGTGTGAGTGAGTGAGTGCATGCGAGAGTGTGTGTGTGTGTGTGTGTGAGTGAGAGGGCGTGTGAGTGTGTGTGAGTGAGTCAGTGCATGCGAGAGTGTGTGTGTGTGTGTGTTTGAGTGTGTGTGAGTGTGTGTGTGTGTGTGAGTGAGATGGCGTGTGAGAGTGTGAGTGTGTGTGTGTGTGTGAGTGAGAGGGCGTGTGAGTGTGAGTGTGTGTGTGTGTGTGAGTGAGAGGGCGTGTGAGTGTGAGTGAGTGAGTGCATGCGAGAGTGTGTGTGTGTGTGAGTGAGAGGGCGTGTGAGTGAGTGCATGCGCGAGTGTGTGTGCGTGTTTGAGTGAGTGAGTGTGTGTGTGTGTGTGAGTGAGTGAGAGGGCGTGTGAGTGAGTGCATGCGAGAGTGTGTGTGCGTGTTTGAGTGAGTGAGTGTGCATGTGAGAGGCCGTGTTTGAGTGTGTGTGCGCGTGCGTGCGTGGCGTCTCCTGTCTTGAGTTTGCCGCTCCTGCTGCAGGGTCCACTTCGAGCACTTGAAACGCGTCCCCGTGTTGGTGCTGGACGCAGGCTTGGCGTTTGACCGGGACGCTGAGGTCCAGAGGCGTTTTATTGAGCAGGTAGGATCTGGCGAGGACGCCGCTTCCATACGTCATACATGCAAAGTAGCGCAAGATGCGGCGCCGAACTCCCATCAGACCACGCGCAGGACTACAGGAACGCTTTACCGCTGCCGTGGTTTCTCATATTCATACCACAGCCGGGTTGTTTTTGTCCACAAAATTTATGACAAAAAAAATATCTTCGTCAGTGAACCTTTTCAACGTGATGAAGACGAGACGTAAAGGCTAATCATGCGATGATAACAATAATGAAATATATCGTATCATAAAATATTTCCAAAATAAGAACTAGACTAAAATGTCTCACGCCACTTCCGCAATCGGAAGGTGTACCAGATGTCGGTTATCAGATGTCTGGGAGAAAATGACAATTTTCACAATGAAGTGGGGAAGAAAACCGAATGTGTGTCGATCAAATACAATTTTCATAATCCAAATTTAGACTAAAATAGTCAAGGATAATTCTGACTAAAATAAGACTTAGAAAAACTGAGTAAAGACTGAAACTAAGAGTCAAATCGACTGAAACTTGACCAGAACTCCAGACCGCTTGACTAAGATTGACAGGCCGCCAAGAACCACTATAGTTGGGTTTTCTGTACCTATTTTACAGCATTATTAAAAATATAAACTTCTCGGGTTTTCCAGGTGGGGACGTTCTTCGGTGACCTCTGAAGACGCGGTGGACTTTGCGACACAGCGCGAGAACTTGTAAATATTCCATTTGGTTTTGTGTGGGTGAACCAGTGCGCCAAGCTTCATCTCGCCCGACATGAGCTGGTTGACCTTGTTACATGGGATGAAATAAAGACACCGTTTCCTGCGTCTCCACGTTTAAAAGGTGTCACAGTGATGTTTGCTATAAGCATATTTAGGTTGTAGTAGCGTAGCGGGTCTGTGAACCAGAAGACCCGGGTTCGAACCCCACTTACTACCATCGTGTCCCTGAGCAGGACACTTAACCCTGAGTGTCTCCAGGGGGGGACTGTCCCTGTAACTACTGACTGTAAGTCGCTCTGGATAAGGACGTCTGGTAAAGAGTGTAAATGTAAATGTAGAAATGGATCAGGCTCCATCTGAATGTCACATCGCTGCCTCTACTGGAGATGCTGAGAAGAGCTCAATAAAGCACAAGGACTGGTACACCACTGCCTCGATCTGGTTACTTTTTAGTCCACTTTTTGGACGTGTAGGATGTGACGTGGGACTAGTTTGACAAAATGCGTGCAATCTAAAGCATATTTTACGTGGAAAAGGGTCCAATGGCATTACATGAAGAACGATTCCTCATGTCCTGTAGCTGGAGGACGCGCGCACCGTCTTCAAGCCTGACTGCGGATCTTCGTGTGGGGCAATGCAAAGTCCTCGGATCGGAGGCGGTGGAGGACAGTGAAGGTCATCAGCCGAGCGCTTTTTTCCCTCCAAATTTCCCTACGCTGTCCGGACGTCTGTGTAGTTCCAGCGGCGGCGGCGGCGGTTTTAAAAACTGCTGGCACTGGAACGGAATATTATCTTCGTCGTCTGTTGACTGTGGCGATCCAGTAATTACGTGAACTTCTGGGGTGAGCGTGAACGTGAAGTGACTGTCATGGCGAAGCACTGGTGACGCGTGTCCTCTGTATTTGGTGAGCAGTGGGCAGCCATGACTTGGCGATCTGGGGCTCGAACCCGCAGCCTTCTGCTTCCTTTACGCTACGCTGTCTCGGTGAGGAACATGCTGCATTATGGACAGTGACAACCTCGTTCTCAGGGCTTCTGTCCAAGACGAAATGTTTACATATAATCGTCCCACCTCTAAATATTTAAACAATCGATTAAATCGGCAACAAATGACGCGGAGACAAAAGAGCAAAACAGAGTCCCGAACCACCATGGTGCCACTGAGCGAAGCCCCATCCTCACACACAGCTCCCCTGTCACGGGGTGCTTCACCAGGGGTGATGGTCCAAGGCAGGGGACACGCTTCGCCTCGCTTCTTCCGTCCTCGTCCCTGCAACACCGACACCATCTGAGCGGCTGTTTTCTGCAGCAGGCAACATGGCCGCCGGGACAAGAGCCAGGAGCACGTGGACATGCTCACATTTCTGGACAGAGGGACCGAGAGACAGTCTCTGCAGTGTGGAAAACTAACAAATCCTGTCCATTTTTTAATAAATGATTTATTGTTATTATTATATTTTTATATCTACAATTATTATTATTATATTTGGCAGATGTAAAGCATACATGTGTATGTTTTTTTGTGTTTGTCCATTTTTTATTTATTTTATTATTATTATAACAGCTCAAGGAGCAACACGTTCGTGCATTTTCTAAAGATTTTAGTTCCGTTTTGGAATAAAGGGGCTGGAAATGAATGCTTTTCTCATTTTTTAATTTGGTTGGTTCAGAAAAGATTATCTGAATCATGAAATAAAATGTAATGAACTGAAACCAGGGATGAATTGGGAAGAACAGAGTTTTAACATCGCCAAGTAAGCCAGCAAAGAAAGGGCAACCTTCATTTCTCTTAGTCTTAACCTGTCAACATTCAAATCATGTTTTGGATAATTTGTGTTTTCCACAGATTTGATTTGCATTTTCCCCCCCCACATTTGCCCACAGAGTCTGTATATTAGACGCATGTCCGGGGCTCCAGAGCTTGAACCCCGTCCTGCAGCAGAATGTGGAGCCTCCTGGCTTTGCTCCTCCTCGCCGGTGGACCGGCCTCTGCTCATGTCAGCCGCAGGAAACACGTCTTCATTAGCACAACAAAGAGCTGGAGGGACGCTCAGCAGTACTGCAGAGTTCATTACGAAGACCTGTCCACCATCGAGAGTGACCAGGAAAATGCGGAGTTTCTGAAGACCGCTGTACAAAGCGGCTGGATAGGCCTTCGTTACAACGACAGCATGCAGCAGTGGCTGTGGTCTGATGGAGACACGTCCAACTACAGGGACTGGGACATTTTACAGCCAAGCTGGGGCAACGGGCGCTGTGTGATGGACATAAAGGCTCCTTTTCACTGGTGTAACGTCCAGTGTGATTATAATCAGCCCTTCTTCTGCTACCAGTGGCAGATGGAACTGGTCGTGGTGGCGGAGAACAAGACGTGGGAAGACGCGCTGGTCCACTGCAGGTCTTTCTACACCGACCTGGCCAGCCTGCTGACCGCGGCCGAGCTGACGCTGGCCAAGAACCGGAGCGCGCCGGCCCAGGCGGCCCGAGTGTGGACCAGCCTGCGCTTCCTGGCCGGGGAGTGGCTCTGGGTGGACCAGGGGCCGCCGGGCGCCCGGGCGGACCCCGGGGACGTGCCGCTGCCGCCGTGTCCCGCCCGGACCGACCGCTGCGGAGCCCGGAACCTGGCAGCCGGCGTCTGGGAGAGCCGGGACTGTCAGGAGCGGCTCAGCTTCATCTGCTACCGGAACATCTGAGCAATTCCAAAAATGCCTGTTGTAAAAGTTCTGTATATCGTGCTTCTGCCTATCGCTCTGGTTTATTGTGTTTCATCATTAAAACTTTATTTGCACTTGTAGCTGCATAAAAATACAACTGCAAATCAGTCACAATACTGTCAATATCCGAGGCAAATACAATCATGAAAAAGCAGAATATTGGGAGTTTCAGCAAAACTTTATTTTGTGTGCATTACATCTTATACAACATTGGCCAGATAAACACATGATTTAAATAACCGACCTCTACAACTCATACACCCCTCTACTACGTTCCTCCACCGGCTCCCAGTACCTGCACGCATCAGGTTCAGGTACTGATGCTGGCCTACAAAGCCAGACATGGAGTAGCACCATCCTACCTCACAGCCCTTATTACACCTCACACTGCACCTGGTATACTCCGAGCCTCCAGTACTGCTCGCCTGGTCCCTCCATCTCTGAAGGTAAAAGGAAGACGCTCATCTAGACTCTTCTCCGTCTTGGCCCCTCGGTGGTGGAATGAACTTCCAGCTCAGTCACTGAGCACCTTCACACGGCAGCTCAAGACCTTCCTCTTTAGAGAATATTTAGATGAACTTGTAACCTTCTTCTCGTCTGACTTCTGTATAGGAACTAGAACAGAGTGAATAAAAAGTTTGTATTCATAGTTGGGGGTCCTAGTGAACCAGAACTGACCTCTTCATCCATGGTGACATGGAAGCACGTTGTAAGTCGCTCTGGATCAGGGCGTCTGGTAAACGCCTTAAAATGTAAATGTAGATTTAGAGAATCTGGACTGAAACCTGAGATACTGTCATGTGTTAACAAGATAAAAATATGACATAAGAACACACCAACCAGGTAAATATGGCCAAAGCTGTTATTGACCAGACTCTCATCCGGAAGGCCAGCTCTGTTCTAGGATGCCCTATCCACTTTCTGCCGTGACAAGTGCAATTTCCCACTTGTGGGACTAATAAAGGTTCATCTTATCTTATCTTATCACGATCGTATAATCTACTAACACCATGAATGTAAATGTAACTGTACAGCGCCAGGGTTAAAGAGTCAAACTTGAAGTCCAGCTTGAGTGAATTGTTCATTTTAGAGACGCTCTGAGTCTCCACTACAGCAGCTGTCACCACTGTGTTACCTACACACACACACACACACACACACACACACACACACACACATTGAAAAGTGGTGGAGCCTGGGCGCCTTCCTCTGGAACCTAACCCACTTGAGAGTAAAATACTCTCTATACTCTCGCTCTGAATTGAAATGGATTGGGGTCATATAAACTCATTTGTAAGGTTTATTTTTTTTAACATAGATCATTACATTTTTAAATTCTAAATGTGAGAGTTAGGGTTAACCCTCTCCAAAATAAAAAAATGTACTGTATTTAAATAGAATAATTCCTATTCCAATGATGAAGTAGAATGCATGCAGAATGTCAAACACCATACAATTACAAACCTTATAGAGGTCTTCTTTTGGAAAGACCTATACATAGTCATGGAGCTTTGTGATGGTGGCGATTTGTTTGATCTGTGTTTGAAGACAGGATGCTTGACCGAACAGGAGATCGCATATATAACCGAAGAATGTCTTTAGGGTCTACATTACATTCATGGGATGAGTTTCGTACATAGGGACATCAAATTAGAAAACTTCTTGCTCAACGGTGCTGGGGACATTAAGATTTGTGATTTTAGTGTGGCCCATAAGCTGAACAAAGAACCAGATAATGTTGTGGGAACACATGTGACCATGGCTCCTGAGGTTTAAGTGGCTCCGGAATGTGGCAGCTATGATGAAAGATGTGACATTTGGTCCCTGGGCGTGACTTTACTTGATCTAGCAGACAACCTGTCCTCTGAGACATATACATCAGATGATGTCTATCAAAGTTGGATAACAAACACAAGTGAAATCTGGTCTGAGGATTTTTAGACGTTTATCAGAGCTGCATTGACTGTGGACCCAGCATAGAGACCTACTGCACAGGACCTGCTGAATTACAGTTTCATTCGCAAAAAGCAGTTTGGCCAAAGTAGACTGAGAAGACGTCTGTGCGGTATGCGCAAATGTCGTGAGAAGCATAATGTCAGTCATGAGACAGGAACGGATAAGAATGCTAGACAGAGCAGCCCAAAGAAGCACAACGTCTGCCACAAGACAGAAAAGAAGAAGCGAACACGCTTCAAGTTCCTTCCATGGATCAAAAAAGTCTGGAAGCGTAAACAAGACCGAAGAAAATTAACATAGATGGAAATCAAGTATCAGCAACTGAAGCTAAGCAGAGAACTTCTGATGGAGATAGAGGAACAGCAAAGCAGGGCAGTCTTACAAAGCACAATGTCAGCCATGATGGAGATAGAGGGACTTCAAACCAGACCAGACTTGCAAGGTACAGCGCCAGCCATGATGGAGAAAGAGCAAAAGAAGCAAAGCAAAGCAGTGGAGCAAAACACAATGTGTGGAGCACCATTACTGATCTATAACAGTGACCTACAATGCCAGCCTTCAACAAGTATAGATCTATAACGCTGGTTTATAAGACACTACTGATATAGATGATGCACAGTGACATGCTCATAAAATGCACGACCCGTCTACTCATTATTTCATCACTGAAGCAAAGCAGATCAGGAGAGTTATAAAGCAGAACAAACCTCCATGAGACACAGATGAACAGATACAGTTCATCAACCATCATGTCTGTACTGCTCGGGCCCGACAGCGCAGAGTTGCTGCAATTGTAAAAATTCAACCCCCGTTTAACATTAACATAGAAAATGCAACGAGAATGACTTTTTTTTTTTAAATAGAATGAAACAATTTAATATTGAAACAATTTAGTAATGCCGGGGCGAGGTGACCGAGACCTTGCGGGATCTGGGAAAACAGCGAACGGAGAACTTGCAGATGGAAAAAGAAGGAGACCACCAATCATGAGATAAACAACAGTGAAGTTCTACGAATTTCTATGTTCGGGACAAACCATCTGACGTCTGAATGTACCACCCAGTATTGAATAAAATGAGGAGGCACGTCAGAAACCACAGAGCTCTCCTTGCAAGTAAAACGGACTCAATTGCTTCGTGTCTTTCTTCTCCAGTTATTTAATAAGTGTTAGAACGAGGCATAACTCTGACATTTAATTGGTCCTTCGAGCCGGATTCCAAGACACCAAAGGATTTCCAGTGGACAGAACGGACTCCGGAAAAACCTTGGCCAAGGCTGACTCCTTAGGAGGGGTCAGGAACAGACCCCTTTGGGGACTGGTAGGCCGACCGTCGACTGGAAGTCTGGAGGTTGAAGGAATTCTATGATTGAGAGAAGGCACGGGGTAAGTTGACTTCTATTTAAATGGTATGAATGGTATGGTAACAAGAGGTTACATAAAAATAAGTTACAAGAGGTAACTGAAGTAACAAGAGGTTACTTAGACATAGAAGTCGCCTTTCTCTGGAACCTGATGGAAAGGGCACTAAGAACATCTTGGTAATAACGGATCATTTTACCAAATACAGCAAACTGTATAGCGTTTCAAGACTCCCCTGTCTATGTTGTTGTCCCTGATTCCACAGATGGACCAGAAAGAGTTCTACACAGAGACCTTGTCACAAAAGCTTGTCATGTGGTTTTCTTCCTTACGCTGTAAAAGATATTCAATCCAAGTTGAAGTGCAGACAAAGACGCAAGAAACCATCTCACTCAGAACCTGAGAGAGCTGAGGACGACGAAGAACTGTCTGAAGTGGAAGATGAGAGCAAGTATTCCCTTTTTGATCAGCATTCAACAGCAATCAAGGACAAGAGGAAGCACCTCAACTTGGAGAGCATATTGAGGACAATAGTGAACTCCTTGGCAATCAGGGAACTAATGTGAGCCTTGATGTGTCTACGTTGAGCCCTGCAGCTCCTACTTTTAAGCCTGTAAATATTAATGTTGACAGAGGTAGTGAGGCTTATCATTTGCTCGCCTGTGCCAGAGCCAAACAAGATCGAAACGGACACCCAGGATCTTCTTGATTCTCCGACCATGGATCTCTGTAGGGATCGTGATCCCAGAAATGGGAGACAAAATGACTCATAAATGATGGAGGGGGCTGGAGATGTACAAGAGCAAAATGAGTCAGAAAGCGTTGAAATTGCCCCTGAGACTGAGGTGCCATTAAGAAGATCTGTCCGACACAAATCTGCTGCAAAAAGGCTAACCTATCCGGGAACCCCCTAGTCATGGTTATGCACTCTATATTAGCAGGGTTAGATCAGGCCTCCTCCCAAACATTTGATTCTGTGCCTTACATAGGTCAATTAGCACCCCTAGCACCTGAAGCAGTGTAGGGTGCAACAGGTCAAGGGGGGGAGGATGTAACCCACTTGAAGTAGACATGGAGAAAAGGTGGATTTCATCCCAGCTACTTGTTGGAGTTGAAAACTAATGTCACGATTGTTGAGATGCTCGCGCAGCCGGGGCCGATGTGGCGTGGCTGAGGGAAGAACTGATGGGGAGAGGACGAGAGAAGGTGAACGAGACCAGCAGCACGTTAGCACGCTGGATACAGAAACTTTAGAAAAGAAAGCGAAAAGAGTCTTTTGTTTTATTCAAAGTAAAGTAAAGTGAAACCGAAATCAGTGTTTGTTTCGAGTTGTGTATTTTTGACTGAGACCATTTTGAGTGGAGAGGACGGGCTAGATGTAGATGCTTTTGAGTTTTTGTTCTACAATTTACTTTTGTTTTTTTTAGTGGACCACGTTGGTTTTCTTTTTTTTTGGGATTGATGGACATTTTGACTCTTTTGGTTTTGTGGGTGGGCCGAGCTCTGAGTTCTTAATTCATGTTTAATAGATGTTCTGTTTAAACTAACCTTTTCTACTCCTCCTTTGAGCCCTGATCGTAGAAGAGGCGCGGTGTAGATGGTGCCCCTTACACAAGCCTTATCAGTGAACAATACCAAGATATTTATTATAAAAATGCATGAATGAACTATTCCTCGCACTCATACTGTACTTGGAGAACCTGTCATGGTCCTGTCACATCAACACCGTGGTGAAAAAGGCCCGGCAGCGTCTCTACCACCTCAGACGCCTGAGAGACTTCAGACTGCCCTCCAAGGTGCTCAGGAACTTCTACTCCTGCACCATAGAGAGCATCCTGACGGGAAATATCTCAACCTGGTTCGGGAACAGCACCATGAAGGACAGGCGAGCCCTACAGAGGGTGGTTCTATCAGCTGAACACATCATCTGTACCAAGCTCCCTGACCTTCAATCTATCTACAGCAAACGGTGCTGGACCAGGACCAGGAAGATAGTGAAGGACCTCAGCCACCCAAACAATGGACTCTTCTCCCTGCTGCCATCAGGGAAGTACAACACAGGGAGGATGAGGAGGAACTTCTTCCTGCAGGCTATACAACAACACTTCATAGAACTCTAATACACTCCAGCCCTTTCACTCTCAACCACTTCTGGACTCAATTCCACTAGAAACTTTTATTTGAATTTTTAACTCATTGTTTATCTCAAATTTTAATTTAATTTTTAAAAGCATTTCACTGCATATCATACCGTGTAAAGATTAAAAAGATTGTATCCATAGTTGGGGGTCCTAGTGAACCAGAACCAGAATGGTGACATGGAGGCACGTTGCAAGTCGCTCTGGATGAGGGCGTCTGGTAAACGCCTTAAATGTAAATTAAAACACTGAACGGCTTCAGAGCAGCTAATTAACTCTCTTAAAATAAGGATTTAGCGAAACCAAGCTATTGTTTAATGGAATACAGGATCATTTAATCCGGTGAACCATTAGTTTTATGTTAAAATGTGAAGTATTGAAAAGATGTGCCGGTGCTGACGTCACTGACCAGAACGTCTGCTCGTTGCTGATTGGTGGAGCCTCGGGCCGCAGTGCATCGTGGGATTTGTTGTTCCTCCTCGCAGCAGATTAAGTTGCTGCGAGTTCCGCCTCCCCGTTAAAGGAACCGGAGCGCGCGGCGGAGCCCCGACTTTTGTGCGGTTTGTGGGGGTACAGGTGGGTGGAGATCTGACGTGCGGCGCCTGGCTGGCAAGGTAAGATGATCATATTAATGTCAACGTGGCTGCGACATTATCGGGTGCGCGGCACGACGGTCACCCCGATTTCGGCGACGTGTCGGTCCGTCGTGACCAGGACCGAGGCGTCGCCCTCCGCTGTCGCCTCAGCGCGTCTGTCGCCCGGCCATGTCGCCCCTGCCTTTTACGGGCTTGTACTGTCGTCAGTGTCGCGCCGCCTGCCAGCACCTGTACACGTCGCAGCTGTCGCTTTCGGTCGCTTCCCCCTTCGTCTGCGGTCCCTGCGCTCTGCATCGCTGCCGCAGGCGTCATGTCTTCATCTGTTTCTAGACAATGTGACCGCATGTGTCACCTCATAGAAGAATAGAATAAAACAGAAGAGAACAGTATAGAACAGAACGGAACAGTATAGAATAGGACAGAACAGCGGAACAGTATAGAACAGAACAGTATAGAACAGAACGGAACAGTATAGAATAGGATAGAACAGAACGGAACAGTATAGAATAGGACAGAACAGCGGAACAGTATAGAACAGAACAGTATAGAACAGAACGGAACAGTATAGAATAGGATAGAACAGAACGGAACAGTATAGAATAGGACAGAACAGCGGAACAGTATAGAACGGAACAGTATAGAACAGAACGGAACAGTATAGAATAGGACGGAACAGCAGAACAGTATAGAACAGAACGGAACAGTATAGAATAGGACAGAACAGCGGAACAGTATAGAACAGAACAGTATAGAACAGAACGGAACAGTATAGAATAGGATAGAACAGAACGGAACAGTATAGAATAGGACAGAACAGCGGAACAGTATAGAACGGAACAGTATAGAACAGAACGGAACAGTATAGAATAGGACGGAACAGCAGAACAGTATAGAACAGAACGGAACAGTATAGAATAGGACAGAACAGCGGAACAGTATAGAACAGAACAGTATAAAACAGAACGGAACAGTATAGAATAGAACAGAACGGAACAGTATAGAATAGGACAGAACAGCGGAACAGTATAGAACGGAACAGTATAGAATAGGACAGAACAGCGGAACAGTATAGAACAGAACAGTATAGAACAGAACAGTATAAAACAGAACGGAACAGTATAGAACAGAACGGAACAGTATAGAATAGGACAGAACAGCGGAACAGTATAGAACAGAACAGTATAGAACAGAACGGAACAGTATAGAATAGGACAGAACAGCGGAACAGTATAGAATAGGACAGAACAGCGGAACAGTATAGAATAGAACAGAACGGAACAGTATAGAATAGGACAGAACAGCGGAACAGTATAGAACAGAACAGTATAGAACAGAACGGAACAGTATAGAATAGGACAGAACAGCGGAACAGTATAGAACAGAACAGTATAAAACAGAACGGAACAGTATAGAATAGAACAGAACGGAACAGTATAGAATAGGACAGAACAGCGGAACAGTATAGAACAGAACAGTATAGAACAGAACGGAACAGTATAGAATAGGACAGAACAGCGAAACAGTATAGAACAGAACAGTATAAAACAGAACGGAACAGTATAGAACAGAACGGAACAGTATAGAATAGGACAGAACAGCGGAACAGTATAGAACAGAACAGTATAGAACAGAACGGAACAGTATAGAATAGGACAGAACAGCGGAACAGTATAGAACAGAACAGTATAGAACAGAACGGAACAGTATAGAACAGAACGGAACAGTATAGAATAGGGTGGAACAGTATAGAATAGAACAGAACGGAACAGTATAGAATAGGACAGAACAGCGGAACAGTATAGAATAGAACAGAACGGAACAGTATAGAATAGGACAGAACAGCGGAACAGTATAGAATAGAACAGAACGGAACAGTATAGAATAGGACAGAACAGCGGAACAGTATAGAATAGAACAGTATAGAACAGAACGGAACAGTATAGAACAGAACGGAACAGTATAGAACAGAACAGTATAGAACAGAACGGAACAGTATAGAATAGGACAGAACAGCGGAACAGTATAGAACAGAACAGTATAAAACAGAACGGAACAGTATAGAATAGAACAGAACGGAACAGTATAGAATAGGACAGAACAGCGGAACAGTATAGAACAGAACAGTATAGAACAGAACGGAACAGTATAGAATAGGACAGAACAGCGGAACAGTATAGAACAGAACAGTATAAAACAGAACGGAACAGTATAGAACAGAACAGTATAGAACAGAACGGAACAGTATAGAATAGGACAGAACAGCGGAACAGTATAGAACAGAACAGTATAGAACAGAACGGAACAGTATAGAATAGGACAGAACAGCGGAACAGTATAGAACAGAACAGTATAGAACAGAACGGAACAGTATAGAACAGAACGGAACAGTATAGAATAGGACGGAACAGCGGAACAGTATAGAACAGAACGGAACAGTATAGAATAGGACAGAACAGCGGAACAGTATAGAATAGAACAGAACGGAACAGTATAGAATAGGACAGAACAGCGGAACAGTATAGAACAGAACAGTATAGAACAGAACGGAACAGTATAGAATACCTTTTATTGTCACTATACGCATGTGCAATGAGATTAAAAGCAGCACCTTCACACTGGACGTGTGTGTGTGTTTTTGTCTGTTTCTATATAATGTGACCGCATGTGTCACCTCATAGAAGAATAGAATAAAACAGAAGAGAACAGTATAGAACAGAACGGAACAGTATAGAATAGGACAGAACAGCGGAACAGTATAGAACAGAACAGTATAGAACAGAACGGAACAGTATAGAATAGGATAGAACAGAACGGAACAGTATAGAATAGGACAGAACAGCGGAACAGTATAGAACGGAACAGTATAGAACAGAACGGAACAGTATAGAATAGGACGGAACAGCAGAACAGTATAGAACAGAACGGAACAGTATAGAATAGGACAGAACAGCGGAACAGTATAGAACAGAACAGTATAAAACAGAACGGAACAGTATAGAATAGAACAGAACGGAACAGTATAGAATAGGACAGAACAGCGGAACAGTATAGAACGGAACAGTATAGAATAGGACAGAACAGCGGAACAGTATAGAACAGAACAGTATAAAACAGAACGGAACAGTATAGAACAGAACGGAACAGTATAGAATAGGACAGAACAGCGGAACAGTATAGAACAGAACAGTATAGAACAGAACGGAACAGTATAGAATAGGACAGAACAGCGGAACAGTATAGAATAGGACAGAACAGCGGAACAGTATAGAATAGAACAGAACGGAACAGTATAGAATAGGACAGAACAGCGGAACAGTATAGAACAGAACAGTATAGAACAGAACGGAACAGTATAGAATAGGACAGAACAGCGGAACAGTATAGAACAGAACAGTATAAAACAGAACGGAACAGTATAGAATAGAACAGAACGGAACAGTATAGAATAGGACAGAACAGCGGAACAGTATAGAACAGAACAGTATAGAACAGAACGGAACAGTATAGAATAGGACAGAACAGCGAAACAGTATAGAACAGAACAGTATAAAACAGAACGGAACAGTATAGAACAGAACGGAACAGTATAGAATAGGACAGAACAGCGGAACAGTATAGAACAGAACAGTATAGAACAGAACGGAACAGTATAGAATAGGACAGAACAGCGGAACAGTATAGAACAGAACAGTATAGAACAGAACGGAACAGTATAGAACAGAACGGAACAGTATAGAATAGGGTGGAACAGTATAGAATAGAACAGAACGGAACAGTATAGAATAGGACAGAACAGCGGAACAGTATAGAATAGAACAGAACGGAACAGTATAGAATAGGACAGAACAGCGGAACAGTATAGAATAGAACAGAACGGAACAGTATAGAATAGGACAGAACAGCGGAACAGTATAGAATAGAACAGTATAGAACAGAACGGAACAGTATAGAACAGAACGGAACAGTATAGAACAGAACAGTATAGAACAGAACGGAACAGTATAGAATAGGACAGAACAGCGGAACAGTATAGAACAGAACAGTATAAAACAGAACGGAACAGTATAGAATAGAACAGAACGGAACAGTATAGAATAGGACAGAACAGCGGAACAGTATAGAACAGAACAGTATAGAACAGAACGGAACAGTATAGAATAGGACAGAACAGCGGAACAGTATAGAACAGAACAGTATAAAACAGAACGGAACAGTATAGAACAGAACAGTATAGAACAGAACGGAACAGTATAGAATAGGACAGAACAGCGGAACAGTATAGAACAGAACAGTATAGAACAGAACGGAACAGTATAGAATAGGACAGAACAGCGGAACAGTATAGAACAGAACAGTATAGAACAGAACGGAACAGTATAGAACAGAACGGAACAGTATAGAATAGGACGGAACAGCGGAACAGTATAGAACAGAACGGAACAGTATAGAATAGGACAGAACAGCGGAACAGTATAGAATAGAACAGAACGGAACAGTATAGAATAGGACAGAACAGCGGAACAGTATAGAACAGAACAGTATAGAACAGAACGGAACAGTATAGAATACCTTTTATTGTCACTATACGCATGTGCAATGAGATTAAAAGCAGCACCTTCACACTGGACGTGTGTGTGTGTTTTTGTCTGTTTCTATATAATGTGACCGCATGTGTCACCTCATAGAAGAATAGAATAAAACAGAAGAGAACAGTATAGAACAGAACGGAACAGTATAGAATAGGACAGAACAGCGGAACAGTATAGAACAGAACAGTATAGAACAGAACGGAACAGTATAGAATAGGATAGAACAGAACGGAACAGTATAGAACAGAACGGAACAGTATAGAATAGGACGGAACAGCGGAACAGTATAGAATAGAACAGAACGGAACAGTATAGAATAGAACAGAACGGAACAGTATAGAATAGGACAGAACAGCGGAACAGTATAGAATAGAACAGAACGGAACAGTATAGAATAGGACAGAACAGCGGAACAGTATAGAATAGAACAGTATAGAACAGAACGGAACAGTATAGAACAGAACGGAACAGTATAGAACAGAACAGTATAGAACAGAACGGAACAGTATAGAATAGGACAGAACAGCGGAACAGTATAGAACAGAACAGTATAAAACAGAACGGAACAGTATAGAATAGAACAGAACGGAACAGTATAGAATAGGACAGAACAGCGGAACAGTATAGAACAGAACAGTATAGAACAGAACGGAACAGTATAGAATAGGACAGAACAGCGGAACAGTATAGAACAGAACAGTATAAAACAGAACGGAACAGTATAGAACAGAACAGTATAGAACAGAACGGAACAGTATAGAATAGGACAGAACAGCGGAACAGTATAGAACAGAACAGTATAGAACAGAACGGAACAGTATAGAATAGGACAGAACAGCGGAACAGTATAGAACAGAACAGTATAGAACAGAACGGAACAGTATAGAACAGAACGGAACAGTATAGAATAGGACGGAACAGCGGAACAGTATAGAACAGAACGGAACAGTATAGAATAGGACAGAACAGCGGAACAGTATAGAATAGAACAGAACGGAACAGTATAGAATAGGACAGAACAGCGGAACAGTATAGAACAGAACAGTATAGAACAGAACGGAACAGTATAGAATACCTTTTATTGTCACTATACGCATGTGCAATGAGATTAAAAGCAGCACCTTCACACTGGACGTGTGTGTGTGTTTTTGTCTGTTTCTATATAATGTGACCGCATGTGTCACCTCATAGAAGAATAGAATAAAACAGAAGAGAACAGTATAGAACAGAACGGAACAGTATAGAATAGGACAGAACAGCGGAACAGTATAGAACAGAACAGTATAGAACAGAATGGAACAGTATAGAATAGGATAGAACAGAACGGAACAGTATAGAACAGAACGGAACAGTATAGAATAGGACGGAACAGCGGAACAGTATAGAATAGAACAGAACGGAACAGTATAGAATAGAACAGAACGGAACAGTATAGAATAGGACAGAACAGCGGAACAGTATAGAATAGAACAGAACGGAACAGTATAGAATAGGACAGAACAGCGGAACAGTATAGAATAGAACAGTATAGAACAGAACGGAACAGTATAGAATACCTTTTATTGTCACTATACGCATGTGCAATGAGATTAAAAGCAGCACCTTCACACTGGACGTGTGTGTGTGTTTTTGTCTGTTTCTATATAATGTGACCGCATGTGTCACCTCACGCTGGATGTGTGTGTGTGTGTGTGTGTGTGTGTGTGTGTGTGTGTGTGATTGTAATTCTGAACAGTTGCGGTGTGGAGGTGGGGAAGCTGAATTTTGAACTGCTGCGAGATCTGCGCTCCACCACTCGGCTGCTTGCTGTGTGTGTGTGTGTGTGTGTGTGTGGGTGAGTGTGTGTGTGGGTGTGAATTCGTGTCGGTTCTCTGCAGTTTGTCTGTGTATGCAGGCCTGGAATCTATTTGTCTAATAATGCGCATTTAAAAAGAAGCTGGACCTTTAAAAAAAGGGGAGGGTGTTTTATTTCTATTGTGGGACCATCGTCGTGGAAACTGAGGTCCGCTGCAGGTCACCAAACATCTTGTAGGGTCTGGATCCATGGACGAAGGTAAATAGACGCATTTAGAATGGGACGAAGATGACTTTTTCTCTGTTTCAGGCCATGCTGGCCTGAAGTTGGCCACGCCCTGTGGAGAATGAGGGTGTAGGTCCCGCCCGCATGGAGTGGTCACTGGAGAGGATGCGCGAGCTGGTGGCCGGGGGGATGCAGTGGATGAGAGAGTGCCAGTCCAGCGCCGTGGGCACCGCCCTCTGCCTGGCGCTGCTCTTCGTCTGGTACTGCTACCGCGTGGGCCGCGAGCAGAGCGCGCCCGCCCTGCCCGGCCGGCCGGGCGTGGCCGGCGTCCTGCTCCCCGCCGACGGGGCCCCCAAGGGCCGCCAGGGCCCCGCCGCGCCGCCCGGCCGGGAGCCCAACGGCTCCGCCTACTGCCGCTCGGCCGAGTGCTTCCGCTGCACCCAGGCGGGCGAGGGCCTGAACCAGCGCCTCTACCACAGCCTGCAGGACTACGCCAAGCGCTACACCTGGTCCGGCATGGGCCGCCTGCACAAGGGCGTCCGCGACCCTGCCCGCCACCTGCTGTCCGGCCGGCCCTCCATCCAGAAGCCCGAGGTCTTCTTCCTGCCCGACCTGCCCACCGCGCCCTTCTTCCCCCGCGACGCCCAGAAGCACGACGTGGAGCTGCTGGAGCGGAGCTTCCCGCTGCTGCTGGCCGAGTTCCACAGCGTGTACCGCCCGGCCCCGCCCCGGCCCGGCTCCTCGCCGCCGCCCGGCTGGAAGGCCAACGGCACGCCGCAGGGCCAGTGGTGGACCTTCTACCTGGTCAACCAGGGGACCCCGCTGGCCCTGAACGCCCGGAGGTGCCCGCGGACGTGGAGGGTGCTGGCCCAGCTCAGGACCTTCATCGGCAACAACGTGTTCGGCAACGCCTGCTTCTCGGTGCTCGGGCCCGGCTCCACCGTCTCCGAGCACTACGGCCCGACCAACGTGCGGCTGCGGTGCCACCTGGGTGAGCACGCGTTTCACATACAACCAGATTTTCATTTCTCCTGAAACGAAGTTCGCTTGTATGTTACCGCAGACCCAGGAAAGCTAAAGAGACAAGTCACTGCCACGTGCGGGTTCGGTAGAGAAGATGATGCCCTGGGCGGCGGCTCGTGTCGCAGTCACCCCCTAGTGGGGGGTCAGTGATGAGTCTGTTTTCTTCAAAATGTAATATATCAACCAATAATATGTCATTTAGAATATAATGTTGACAACCTCGATGACGACCCTTCACAACCTTAATCCAGGTTAAGGAAGCGGCCCCGTAATCAGAAGGTTGCCGGTTCGAATCCCGATCCGCCAAGGTGCCACTGAGCAAAGCACCGTCCCCACACACTGCTCCCCAAGGGTGATGGTTAAATGCAGAGGACAAATTTCACTGTGTGCACCGCATGCTGTGCTGCTGTATATCACAAGTGACGATCACTTCACTTTTTGAAATCTGGTGAATGGGACGAAGACGAGTTACACCGCGTGTGTTTCAGGTCTGAAGGTGCCTCCTGGATGTGAGCTGGTCGTAGGCGGCGAGCCGCAGTGCTGGTCGGAGGGCAGCTGCCTGCTATTCGACGATTCCTTCCTGCACACAGCCTTCCACGAGGGTAAATCCAGCACCATCTCCACCATCTTCACCACCTTCGCTCCGCATTTATTACGGGCTGCCGGCCGTTGCCAGGTTGGCCAGATTTCAGTTTGCCGGAGGAGGACAGGTATTGCAGCAGGAAGAAGAGGTGTGATGAGACGACCAGGCGTTCGTGGCTTTAGTCAGGTTCACCCTCGATTTCTAGCGAAGTCCAGACGCGGCGGCCTGTGGGACGTTCAGACGGCGTTGGAGGCCGAAATCCCACCCGACCGCCACAGTCTCTACCAGAACGAATTTTTAACTCGAATGTTTATACCGATTACGATATAATCAACTTAGGTTAAGTGATTAGTCGCTACTAGTTTTGTCTGATCGTTTTGTTGACATTTACATTTACATTATTTACCAGACACAACTTACAGTCAGTAGTTACAGGGACAGTCCCCCCCTGGAGACACTCAGGGTTAAGTGTCCTGCTCAGGGACACGATGGTAGTAAGTGGGGTTTGAACCTGGGTCTTCTGGTTCATAGTCAGTAGTTACAGGGACAGTCCCCCCCTGGAGACACTCAGGGTTAAGTGTCCTGCTCAGGGACACGATGGTAGTAAGTGGGATTTGAACCTGGGTCTTCTGGTTCATAGTCAGTAGTTACAGGGACAGTCCCCCCCTGGAGACACTCAGGGTTAAGTGTCTTGCTCAGGGACACGATGGTAGTAGGTGGGGTTTGAACCTGGGTCTTCTGGTTTATAGGTGAGTGTGTTACTAGGCCACTACCGCCCTTGTTGAGAATTAGTTGTTCATTTCCACGTTTATTACGTAATTTTTTTGGAACTCCGCAGCGCGGTGCAGAACGCGGAATGGCGCTCTGTGTTCTTGTCCTGCTGTTTCCTTGGCAACATGTCTGTGTCTTCAGGCTCGGCAGAGGACGGGCCGCGGGCGGTCTTCATGGTGGACCTGTGGCACCCGAACGTGGCTGCTGCAGAGAGGCAGGCCCTGGATTACATCTTCACCCCTGGACGCTGAGCGGGACCGTTTCGCAGCAGATGGGGATCAACGGAAGCTTGAGATGGGCGAGAGTGAGAGACAGAGAGAGAGAGAGACTCTTTACCCCCTGTGTACATACAGAACCGCCGTAACCTGCACAAGCCCCGCCTCCTCCATCCAAATACTGTGGAGCGTCGTCCAGAACAATCACCTTCGGAAGATATTTAAATGTTTACAGTGTCCGTGTCACATCAGCTGTCACATGTCACCAGGACCGTCCCTGACGCGGCTGAGGACCAGAGCACCCGTGTGACGCACCTTTAAACTTCTTCTAGTTATGCTGTGAGCGTGATTTCTAGCTCTACTTGACAAGTACAACGTGGGCCAGGCCCACTTGCATCACTTTGTCTACTTAATACGTTCCTTTTGTACAGATTTTCAGTGTTTTTCACACAACAGTTTGGTAAATGAAGTGAACTTCAGTCGGTGACTTTTCTTCTCCTTGTTCATCAGACCTGCGATGATCTTGTTCCATCGATGTTGTGCCATGATCTCATTTGAATACTCTTAATTTGTTGAATAAACTTTACAATCTCTTCACTGCGTGTGATAGCTGCTCTATTTTTCAGGATAATAGATTTTATTATCAAGTTGAATCATTAGCAAGTTTGATCCTCAAACGAACAAGAAGATATCACAAAAGAATAAAATAACTGAACAAAGGCTTCAACGCGAACTCGCATTCGCTTTTATAAAAGGATTCGGGCAGAGATGCCCATACTTCTGAAACTTTTCTTCAGACCCTGTGTCCATTGGAATAAACATGACATAAACCAATAAAAACTCTTAAATTCATAATGTCAGCAATGCTGGTTACTGATTGGATCCTGATTATCCAATCACGTCATGACTGAGCGTGCGCTGCAGTGTTGCCAGACAATTATACGCTCGGTGTGATCAATAACTCCAAAAATCCCATAATGTGCGATTATTTTCCCCCTTCATTTTTAATCCATTAGCACGACCAGGTCCAGATCTCTGTTTTCACCTGGCTGTGCAGACATACTTGTAACATACGACAAGAAATAAGACAGAAAAGACCTTCTGAATCCACTGAAGGAGCTGTTTGGTGCTATCAGGGTCTCCTGCATGAGGTGGGAGATGTTGTCCTGTCACTGACCACCTCCACTGGGTCCAGAAGACTTCCTAGAACAGAGCTGGCCCTCCGGATCAGCCTGTTCAGTCTCTTCCTGTCCCCAGCAGAGAGGCTACCTCCCCAGCAGACCACACCATAAAAGATGGCTGAGGCCACCACAGAGTCATAAAAGGTCTTCAACAGTGGACCCTTCACCCCAAAAGACCTGAGCCTCCACAGCAGGTAGAGGGCATCAGAGTTGTGAGTCCAGTCCAGTTTATTGTTCAGATGAACACCAAGGTGCCTGTAGTTCTCCACAGCCTCAATGTCCAGACCCTGGATGTTCAGTGGTTGCAGTGGAGGATGTTTGTGTCTACCACCAGCTCCTTGGTCTTTCCAGTGTTGAAAGGTAGCTCTGCTGGCACCAGTCCACAAAGTTCCTGGTCAGTTCTCTGTGCTCCTTGTCGTCCCCATTTGTGATGAGGCCGACTATTGCTGAGTCTTCAGAGAACTTCTGCAGGAAGCAGTTGGTGGAGTTGAAGGTGAAGTCTGCAGTGTAGTTGGTGAAGAGGAACCACACATCCCTGTGGTTGGTTGGTGAGGTAGTCCAGGATCCATGTTGTGAGGTGATGATTCACTCGCTCAGGATTGTGGGTAGGATGGTGTTGAAGGCTCTTGAGAAATCAAAGAACAAGATTTTCACAGAGGGAACGATGTAGGAGGTGAATGATGGAAACGTCCACTCCAGTGCCAGGCTGGAAGGCAAACTGAAGTGGGTCCAGTGATGAGCTCACCAGGGGCCGAAGCTGATCCAGGACCAGCCGGATTATTAAAGTCTGCAGCTGTTCAGTGTAGGGACTCATCCTGGTGCTTTTAACGAACGTTCTGTAGGTAAATGTTGCATTATACACTGTAATATGCGCAGCCTATCATGATATGTGTTATTATTGCGTGTGTATAATAATCTTTCTCAAAATAGGATCATTTTAATCTGCTGGTACAATACTGCAACATAGGATCTGGCAACGCTGATGCTCTGAGAGAGTGACAGACATTGGACGTGTCCATTTTCAGTCAAGCACATACGCTTATGTTTATGCTGGACAAACAAATCCAGTATTGAATTCAGTATAGTTTTAATGGTTAGAAGTGATAATGTTTGACGTTATAGGAGTTGGACTGGTAGTATACCTCTACCAAACCCCGAGTCTTCTTCTGTCATCGGGCTCTTACAAGTCCACAAGTTAACGTCTTCTCGAGTAGACAGATTTTGTACATTCATACGTCTGTTGTGTCCACGTGCACGTCGTGTCTTTTCTCTTTTTCTCGCAGGCTCCAGGTTTTTCTGGTGATGGTTATCAAGTTTTTCTGACATTTTATGTCCATCTTGTCCTGGCGTCCATTGTAATGGACATGAAGAAATAATATTAAGAAACATGAGTTCAAAAAATGTCATTTACTTTTTATGTTGGAGAGGAGTCAGTTTATTATTCAGATGTTATATCTTAATATGTGTACAATATTTTTACAATATTTATATTATGGTTTTCTAACATTTATTATACTCTATTTAATTAATAAAAAAATATTAAAATGTAAAAAAAATTTATTCTATTCAGTTGCATTTATGGAGTCACCACACAAAACAGCTTCCTCCGGGACAAATAAAAATCTGATTCACGGCGGGATGAATGGTCTACATCCATCTCTGGTGATAAAAATTTGAAAAGATCTGGAAGCCAGGGGACTTGGGCTGGCCGTGCGATGGTGTTTGGTTTGTTGTGACATGGCGGAAACGGAACGGAGGTGGGAGGAAGACGAGGAGCGGGGTCTACTGTGGAGGAGAACAAGACTGGCTTGAGAATGGTCAATCGGAACCGGTCGGAATCAGAAGGGCTTGGTCAGTCGTACTCTGAGCCGGAAGAGTCGTCAGGGGTACGGCGGTGGTTCGGTTTCATCACGGTCAACTGGGAACAGACGAGGACAATCCACATGACGATCGGCGTGAGAAGAAGACAATCAGAACTAGGAACGCAGCGTCTAAGATGGTCACAGCCTCTTCAAACCTGACGCCGACCGGATTCCGAGCCGGATAACAGAGGTCGTTTAAAACAGGATCTGGTGCTAAGCAAGTTTCAGGTCGATTGTTCTCCAACAACAACATTTATTTCTTATATCGCCCAAAATCCACATACAGTACGTCTGTATCTGAAACGTAGAAGAAACTGTGGATGTTGGTGCCATTTCAAAAATGAATAACACTCATCAGAGAACTAAGCGACATGTCACACATTGTGTGTGTGGTTTATAATCTACACTATTTACTCTATTCTGATTCCATGTTTATCACCGAAGCTTCAGCGATGATTTGATATAAAGCCTGAACCCAGGATGGAGGGGCTGGGTGAAGGTGGTCTGGACTCTGTGCAGGAGGGTCATTGTGTCAGAGACGCTGTAGAAGGACAGAGTTCCTGCACTGTGGTCCACATACACTCCTATTCTGGAGGAGATGGAGTCTGGAGGGAGTTTGGTCACATTGTTATTGTGGAGGAACGAGGGGCTGGATGTAGAGCAGACCAAACTCCAGGACTGATCATTAGATCCAAACCAACACGCTTTACTCCCCACTTTCCTGCTGATGGTTCTATATGAGACTGAAATAGAAACCCAGTCACCAGTCCACTCCACCTCCCAGTAGCAGCGTCCAGACACACCTTCTCTACACAGAACCTGACACACATCAAATCTCTCTGGATGATCAGGATATGGCTGTTCCTGTGGTCTCCACGTCACTCTTCTGTCCTCCTCAGACAGATGGAGGTTTTTATTTACTGTGTTTGGATCCAGGGTGAACTGACAGGAATCTGATGGAGGTAAAAACAGGACAGATGTTCCACTGAATAGAACTTTTTATTAAAATCAGTAAAATAAGATTTACAGATTTGTTTTTAAAAAGCTCTACAGTGATTGGATGAAGCTGTACTTTTACGATTTATGTCTCATATTGTGAATGAACTCACGTCGTAAAAACTCCTCTCTGGTTCTAGGTTCTGTGTACAGACCAGGCAGGACTCCGGTCACTATGGAGACAGAGAGGAAGTTGAAGTTGAGCTTTATTGTCATTTCTGTATATACATGTTAGACGGTACGTAGTGAAACGAAATAGCGTTCCTCCGGAACCTGCTGCTTAGACAACGTTACGTACTGACATAAAGTGCACGTGTGTGACACAGACAACCAGGGGACACAAAAAAAACATGTATGAGACAGACAGCGCTAAACAGGTAAAATGAAGAATTAATGTGCAAAATAAAATACTGTGCAAAATGGAGCGGTGCATTAAAAGGTGATATTACAGATAATATTACAAAATAACAGGGGGAGTGTGTGTGTGTGTGTGTGTGTGGATGAGTGTGTCGGTCCAGAGTGGAAAGTCCATGAGTGTTCAGGTGTCTGATGGCCTGTGGAATGAAGCTGTTGCGTAGTCTGACAGTGAGGGTCCGGGTGGTTCGGTGTAGAGTCCTTCACAATGCTGGTGGTTTCCTGATGCAGCGTGTGGTAAATATCTGCTATGGAGGGAAGAGAGACTTTGATGATCTTCTCAGCTGTCCTCACTCTCCGCTTCAAACTTCTTTGAAGTTGAGCTGGAGTTGAGATTTCAGGAGAGGTTCCTCGTCTAGATGAACACCGAGGAACTTTGTGTTCCTGACGATCTCCACACAAGATCCGTCGACGTTCAGTGGAGAGTTGTCTCTCTACGTTTTGTCCAAAATTGATTGTTGACCTTGCACCAGTCCATCAGTTGTTGCACCTCCTCTCTTGCTGATAATGATCACATGACTACATTCTACCAGCAGTAGAAACATCATCACTAACTACTGATAAGAGGTCTAGCTACCAGCCAGGTAGACTGTGGTCATGTTCAGGTTCACGTCGCTACGCAGCTCCTCACTAATCATCACTATGTGTGTCGTGTTGATGGACTTTACAATCATCTTCAGTCCAGCAGGTCAACACAGAAAACCCAGATCACTTCTCACAACTGATGGTTCATCTTTTGGTCTTCAGTATGAAGCCTGTTACCAGTAGGGCTTTCTGCTTCATAGCAGCATGGATTTATCTCGTACAGGATCTGGATTCTACTTCCATTACTTTTTTGGGGAGCCTACTTCCGAGTATAAAAGTTTACTCTTGTGGTCTGTGGGCTCTTCTCTTCTTCTCTCCCAGCTTCTGGGGCTTTCTCTCTACCCCCGTTTCTCCTGGGCCAAGCGGCTTCTGCCTCTGAAGCCTGGTTCCTGGCCTTTTCTCTCTTCCTCTATCCCTTTTTTATTCTCTTTTTTCTTTAACACTGGTACCATTTTTACCTACAATCTTTACATGTAACTGCGACAATAAACTACCGGTGCTAATCAACTTGAGACTCGTCATTCTTTTCATTTCTGTTGTTTCTGATATGCGACCAATATGTTCCGAGACCAGCTCATCCTACAGGAGACATGAAATAAAGATAATAAAGCAGCGCTGACTTACTGGTTGGTGGATCATCTTTACTGCGTTTTCTCTTGACTTCGATGTACAAAGGATCCGCAGCTAAGAACGAAGAGAAAAGTAGAATTTCATTCATGACATCATGGGGCCGGCTCTCTGCTGGGGCAAGACGGAGCAGCGCCCCCTTAAACAAACCTCCTGTCCCCTTAAATCAAAGTTGATAAAGAAAATAAAACATTACCCACAAACTGAATATGGACAAGATTTACTAAAGTAGATAAATAATCGACTGGAAAAGGCACGTATTAGATGATGGGATTCGCCTCTTGTTGGCTCCTCCCCTCCCTCCAACTAAACATCCATTCACTGTAAGTGAAGGTGACGTGATTGTCATTGTGAAACACTGCAGCACAGCACACGGTGACACGGTGAAACGTGTCCTCTGTATTTAACCGTCACCCTTGGTGAGCAGTGGGCACCATGACAGGCGCCCGGGCAGTAGCGTGTGGGGACGGTACCGAGATCAAGGGGATTCGAACCGACAACCTTCCGAGGCCGCTTCATTTACCGATGGGCCACCACTGCACCAAATGCAAATGATCTGATTGGGTCGAGCTCGCACAGTAAATGATCAGCAAACACGAACTTCTGGTTTGTAGTACGTATCCGTTATGGTTCGCTGCTTGTAAATTTGTCTCGGTGAAATTGGAAAAATTGTAAATGCGAGTTTATTTTTTCATGTCAGTCCTTAGTACAGCAAAGAAAGACGTGTTTTAATAAATCGTCGTCAAAATCATAGCGACTCATTAGTACCAACAAGCAAAAAATGAATATCTATGCTTGTTCAGTGGGGCAGAGAGGTGTTTCCTTCTTGATCCAATGAGCACCAGCTGACTGGAGGACCCAGACACAGAGCCCCACCCCCTTTATATAAGGTCAGGTTGTGCATATATCCCCTGTTCCCCGAGGGAGAGGAACGAGGTACAACACGAGAAGTATGGCTAGGGATGCTCATTTCGATTCATTTTCCCAAGCGATAACCGCTGTTCGTTATCCAGTGCTCGGTAGTAGCCAGAACCAGAAGACCCAGGTTCAAACCCCACTTACTACCATCGTGTCCCTGAGCAAGACACTTAACCCTGAGTGTCTCCAGGGGGAGACTGTCCCTGTAACTACTGATTGTACGTCGCTCTGGATAAGGACGTCCGGTAAATGCTGAAAAAGGCAAATGAATATAAATAAAAAGAATAAAAGAAATGTTTTATTTAAATAACTAATTAAGATGAAAAGAAGAAAACACGCTGAAACCCCTTTGAGGGTTTGAAGGTCAGACATGGGCTCAGCTGTGTGTTAGTAAAACAGCTGAATTAACTGGCCATGTACTGGCTAGTTATTGTTATATAGCTTCCGTCCAGCAGCCAGTCGTAAGGCCCACAAACTTTGTGCAACTGAGTCGTGTTTTAAGCTTCAATTCTACGGGTAATAGCAGGTCTTGCTGGGATATCGTAATTAGGCTCAATATAGCTCAGCAGCTCTCGAAAACCTTCACCACGGACGAGGCTGATGGCCATAATGTCCTGAACCATCATTGTGCAGATTCTCCTCAGTTTTCTCTTTGGATCGGCGTGCATCACATCTTCTCCCCGGTGCTTGTCCTCCTTCATTGCACAATGCTTGTGGATGTTTGCTTCGCAAGTGATAGTGCATCGTACTTTTCAAGTGACTTCGTCTGCCTTTCTGTCCAAATGGTCCCACACAGTACTTCATTTCGCTCGCTTCATCTTGCTTGCCCGCAAAATATGTCTGAAGGCACGTGTGGTTGGACGTGATAACGTCCCATGAGTTAACAAATAGCGTATGTGTAGCATATTTATGCCACAAAACTTCTTACTACTACTACTAATAGTGATAGTAGTAGGTGGTAGTACACTCTCGCCTATGAACCAGAAGACCCAGGTTGTAATCAAATAAATAAATTATATATATGTATATAAAAACATTTTAAACCATTTACATGATAGCAATAATCGGTTAAAACGGTCAATATTAGCATCCCTAAGCATGGTATAACCATGTCTCTGCATGCCCCGCTGAAGACACCTTTAAACACGCCTACAGGCAGGAGATATGGCTACTGCCCTAAGATCCATTAACTCAATGGGCTCAAATGGAGCCTCACACAAAGCATCCAGAACCACTGTTAGGTCCCAGGGAGGAACTGACCGCCTTCAGCCATTGGACACCATTCAGAAACCATATGGCGAAGGGGGTCTGTGAAGATTCTCAGTCATCCGGGTGAAATTGTCTAAAAAGTTGAGTCGTGGCAACTGGACTTTCTTTCTTTAAGGTAGATACGTTTCATTCTGCATCCACGGAACTTTGGCAATCTGAGGGAAGTTACCAAGGTGACAGTGCGCCCTGCTTGACCCTCTCCAGCGTTGGTGAGATCAACATTTGGCCATATTTGAGCTAGAGCATTCACGCTGTGTTCAGATGATGTGGAATGTGATGGTCACTCCAGAACTGGAGAACATGCACCAGCATCGCCCCCCATGTCGAGCTGTCGGTCTGAAGTAATATGTGACAGACCCACTGATGAGGAATAATTTATTTGATTTTTTGCTGTTTTATTCTTCCCTTTTCCCAGTGAGGAGTTGCCACCTCATCGTGGTTGTGTGCCACAATGACCCTAAGAGCAAAACCAGAAGCTTAGCCTTCATAGTGGACGCCCAAGTTGGACAGGTCTTAGGGTAGAGGCCCGACAAAGTCCAGTAACAAGCCAGTTACATGACAAAAGCAGTTATCCAGAGCACCTCACCCCACCCCGGTCCCACCTGTCGCCATGATGTGACCCCCTCTTATATTGCCTGTCTAGAACCGCCCCTGACCTGTGACCCTGAGCTCTAAGAAAGTCTGCATGCTACCTGATCTGGAGATCTTCTCTACTTGCCACTGGCTGAAATCATCAAGTTTCGCCTTCAGTGCAGAGACAGAGTCCTCTACAGCCTGAAAGGAGAAGCTGCGGTTGACAGTGATGTTGGGTACGTCTGAAGATCCAGGAGGGACACAGAGGGACGGGAAACTCTACAGAGAGACACAGACAAGAGACAGAAATGGAGAGAGACTTTAAACATACTTTACTGTGGAGAAGTGAAAATCAGTTTGTGAGGGACGCCCTGTTCTGTAGATGATCAGAGAGCAGTGATGTTACCTCAAGGAAATGGATGTGATCTTCTGTGTGTGAAAGCTGCTCCAGCTCAGCGTCTCTCCTCCTCAGATCAACGATCTCCTGCTCCAGTCGCTCCAGGTGTCCTTCAGCACGACTCAGTTCAGCCTTCTCCTGATCTCTGATCAGCTCACACACCTCAGAGCATCTCTTCTCAATGGAACAGATCATCTGAGTAAAGATCTTCTCACTGTCCTCCACTGCTGCCTTTGCAGAGTGCTGTTAGGAGACACAGAGAGAGGACAGGGTCCATTTGAAGCAGCAGACCCTCACTCAGCTACTACTGGGACCCCAGACAGCAGCCTGGTCCCCAACAGTGTGGTGTATCAGTGGGACTGGAAAGTGTCCCAACACTGGGCTCCTCACTGGCTGACTGGAGGAGAGACCAGACCGAGTCCTGAAATGTCTCTTCTCCTCCCCTCACTTCTCACCTTGAGAGTCTCCACAGCCTTTCTCAGCTCCTGCAGCTCCTTCTCTCTCTCCTGGAGTCTCCGCTGGGATCTTCTCTGGGTCTCAACCAACTGCCTCTGCAGTCAAAAATGACGACCCGAAATTTCTATTCAGGGATCTATAAGATGTGTGAGAATCTGAAGGTGATGTTACTTTCAGACCTAAACATCTCACACTCACTCGTAATAAGAAGGTGTGGAATGAGCTGATGACTCTTCCACTGGTTTCAAGTTCTTACCTGCTTCTCGGTCCTTTCTGCTGCAGCTGAGACGGTATTGTGGTTTTTGTGTTTATCCGTCATACACAGATAACAGATGAACGTCTGATCAGTACGACAAAATATCTCAAAGACTTTGTTGTGCTTAAAGCAGATCTTCTCCTGCAGTGGTCCAGTAGCATCCATCACTGTGTGTTTTCCTCCTGGATTTGCTTCATTATGAACTTTGAAGTGAGTGTCACAGTAGGAGACCAGACACACCAGACAGGACTTGACAGCTTTGACTTTTCTCCCAGTGCAGACGTCACACTCCACATCTCCAGGTCCAGCGTAACGTCTCGTCTTCCTCACCTTCTCCACCAGATCAGCAATAACGTTGTTCTTGTGTAGATCAGGTCTTGGTCTGAAGGTACGTCTGCACTGTGGACAGCTGTAGACGCCATTCTGATCTTCTTCATCCCAGCAGCCCTTAATGCAGCTCAGACAGTAACTGTGTCCACAGTGAAGAGTCACCGGATCCTTCAGGAGATCCAGACAGACTGAACACGTGAACAGATCCTGATCTTCTGAAAATCCTTCAGCCATCTTCTTGCTTTAAACCCACCGAGCAGAGAGCGATAAGTTCCGTTTCACTTTAGTTTCTCTAGATCTGTGGTTCTTCCTGCTTCTGAGTGAGCGTAGATGTTCCTACAGCCACAAGGGGGCGTAAACCCTCCCATATTCTGGGTGGATCCACATTACATTAAACGTGACTTTCATATTTAATCCACAACACGGTCATGGGTGCTTTAGTCCATCTTATTACACATTATTCTTCAACTGTGATGTTCCATTTATGACTTTTTACACAATAAAAAACGGAACTGCTGCAGTTGTTCTTGCAGAATATGAAACGTGGGCTGTCTGGGAGTGACACCAGAAGAACGTGTTTATTAATGCTTTGCACAACCTTCATCAGCAGATTTCTTGTTCAGCACTTGTTTCCTGGTGAAAGGTTCAACATCTCCAACTTTTCTCCAACTGTTCTTCAAACCATTCCATGCTGTGTGGCAACCCGGCCACACTCTCCATCTTCTGCTCACTAGTTACAGATGTTTTAGATGTTCAAACTGTATGCACTGCACATGGGATCCACTGGAGCAGCAGGCAAGGAGATGCAATCGGGAGGTTGCCGGTTCAAATCCCGACCCGCCAAGGTGCCACTGAGGTGCCACTGAGGTCCCCTTGATGAAGGTCTCGTGCCCACACACTGCTCCCTGGGCGCCTGTCATGACGGTTAAATACAGAGGACACCGTGTGACTGTGTGCTGCGCTGCAGTGTTTCACAATGACAATCACGTCACTTGAATTTTATTTACTATGTGATACGATCTACACACAACCAATCACACACAGACTATGTAGAGCAAACCAACAGAGTTCATAAATCCAAACTCACACAAACGCACACAGCTAAATACCCTTCTCTCTCCTCCACAACACCACACCATTCCTTCATCCTCCACGATCTTCACTATCTCCTCCCATCCAACCTAAAAAGGTAAAGCACACACACACACACACAGAGAGAGAGAGAGAGAGAGAGCACCTGCAAGCAACACGTCAATACCGCCCTTAGTGTCCAGGGACGTAACCAGTGGAAATGAAATGACTATTAAATAATGACGACATGTTGGAAAATGTATATAAGTTATCATGCTATTAACCTTTACTACCTTTTTGACATATATATCCCACATGTACTAAACTCTATTAATCCTTTTGACATATATATATATCTCGCATGCATTAAACTATATTAATCTTTTTAATATGCGCACTACATTGAATCATTAGTCTCTTCAGAAACTGGTGGGCTAAAGGCTGTTTGCAGAACAGAATGACCGCGACTTGATAAGAGGAGGCCTGCAGCCGCGGAGAAGCAAGAAAAACAAGAAGACCTTGGCGATGGAGCGTCTACCAAAGAGACAAACCTACATGCAAATTATAAGCTTATTTGGTGTGATCCTGTGATGAATGTACCGCCCTATTATTGAATAAAAAGAGAGGAAGCGGAAGAGACGGCAGAGCTTTTTGGAGGCTGCTGTATTGGTCGTCTCTGATCGCTCTCCTTGCAAGTAAAAGAGCTCAACTTCTTCGTGTCATTCTTCTCTGGTTTATAAGTGTTGGAACGGCGTACAACTCTAACACGACAATATAGTCGTACTAAGTGTTTTTTTTAACTATTCAAAAATACGAATTCAGATATAATCCTGATTTCTTTTGTTTTAGGAATATGGGGTTTTTATGGTAGAGATTAAAAGCATTTCCTCATTTAAAAAAAACAAAACAAAAAAAAACATTTTCCTAATAGCATATTTACACATTTATCTCCAAAAAGAACTGAATCTATTTCTTGAAATGAGAGACACATCCAGCTTCTGAAAACGAGCTTGTTAAACATTTACTTAAGGAACTTCCTTATTGGCACTGTCCGTTTGACAGGACAGACGCCTCAAGTTCTCCAGCGGTTCTCCAGCGATGCTTCCATTCGTAAAGTTGTTCATCTGCGCCCTCTTCATATCTGTCACGGTGACCATTGTTTTCTACAGAGCTCACATCACTGCAAGGATCTACGTTGCTATGTCACAAAGTGGACTCTACAGACACTCTACAGACCAGCCGGTGGCCTGTCCTCCCAGGACCGGGAACGTCTCAGGGGACGTCAGAGGGAAGCCGTCCGGCTACTTTGGCGTGAGACGGATGGTGGAAGGTCGCAGTGAGAATCGGACTCGGAAGGAGATCATGTGTGCGCTGAAGAAGCAGGTCCCTCTCAGCGTCATGAAGCTGGGAGATGGGCCGTTTTCAGGGGACGAGTGGGAGAGGAGCTTTCCTTCAAAAAGCCTGGAAGAAACCCTGGGTCCTCTGAGGAGCTGCGCTGTGGTCACGTCTGCAGGAGCTTTACTCAACTCGGGACTGGGACCGGAGATTGGTAAGCACCATGGTGCAGGTTCCAAAATACAGAATATTCAAATCTGTTACGAAGGAGGTGAACAGGCATGAAACTGTTAATTATGACTGTAATTTAGGAGTATTTATGAATTGGTAAAGTTTAACCCCTTTCAACCTGTGTGAATGTGTGTTTGAAGCACCCAGTTTTTCTGTCGGCCAGGTCCACCAGGTCCACGGTGGTTCCAGCTTGTTTACCCGGTGAACAGATCACTTTGATATTAACATGATCGTTAGAGCCATTCAAAATAAATCCTTTTTTTTTACCTTTCTTACATACGTGTTGCATGAACACTTGCGCTTGGCCTTGCCTGCCATGCAGGGAGCACAGGAGCGGCAACCAGTCAATGTTTTTCACCAGGCGATTAACCTGTGTTCAACCAGTGCCGGGTTTATCAGGCCTGCCATTGGTCCGTGGTCAGTTTGGCTGCGTACAACGTCACCCCATTCACCATGTTCGTCTCATCACTCACTCGGACATCCTCCGGGACTTGCGGGAAATAAGTCATTAAAAACAGTCGCTGGGCTGCCGTAGTGAGGAGGTAGAACATGGCTGCAGCAGGTGAGAGTTTTTATAACGGAGGCCGTAAACAATTCTGCACACTGGGATCTGGGAGGGCAAACAAAGGCCAACGCTGCAGAGTAGATAGAAAGGGTGTGGCTAGACGTGGACTATGGATTGTTGGGACTACCAACTGTTATTTGAGTTCCTGTCCTCTTTCAGACTCCCACGACGCCGTAATCCGGTTTAATTCTGCAACAACTACTGGCTACAGCCAGGATGTAGGGAATAAAACTACAATCCGTCTGGTCAACTCCAAGGTAGAACGTTTAGAACCATGAACATTCTGTCCTGACCTTTAATTGGCCAACGTTGCCTGACGTCTTGCTGACGTTGTGTTATTGCACCAAGTTAGTGGTTCTGCAGTGGAACAAGTTCTTCAGATCTCCTGATTACAAGACGGGGACTCTGATCGTCTGGGATCCAGCTCCTTACTCGAAGAACCTGACACAAGTAAGTCCCCGTCAGATCTTTACAGAGAAACGAAAGGAACTTCACCACATATAGTTCTTCATTTTTCTTCCCCCTAGTGGTATAAGAAACCAGATTTTAAATTCTTCAAGCTCTACCAGCAGTATCGTAAACTGTTCCCAGAACAGCCCTTCTACATCCTGGGTCCAGCCTTCCACTGGAACCTCTGGGATGTGATTCAGGACAATTCCGTCCCCAATATTGTACCGAATCCTCCATCCACCGGCATGCAAGGTGAGTAAAACCTGCAGAGTCCCAGGTTCGAACCCCACTCAGTACCATCATGTCCCTGAGCAGGACACGGAACCCTGAGTGTCCCCAGGGGGGGACTGTCCCTGTAACTACTGCCTGTGAGTCGCTCTGGATAAGGGCGGCTGATGTAAAAGTGCCGTAACGGCTCATTGTATTACATGTATTCACTGTATAAAGAAAACTTCAATATTTAAGGCATTTTTGAAGTTCCCTCAACTTCAGTTCAGTGCCTCAACTACATGAGGTTTTTAATTTTGTTGCAGTGCGGTAGATGTACAATTACATTGGCTTCTTCTTCAGTAGATGATTCTGTCTCTTGGCTTTAGGCTCCTTTTTGACTATTTAATGGCATAATGGCCCTAGTCCTGCTTTATATTATAATAACATGTTGCTTTGTAGGCATTGCTGTGATGATGAACCTCTGTGAGAAGGTCAGCGTGTACGAGTTCCTGCCATCGCACAGGAGGACCAGCCTCTGCCACTACTACGAGAAGCACCACAGCTGGAGCTGTACTGTAGGAAGCTACCATCCCATGAAGTTCGAAAAGCTGCTAATCGGCCGTATTAATCAGGGAAGCGATGAGGACATTGCAGCTCTGGGGAAAGTGACGTTAAATGGACTTTCGCAGGAGAAGTGTCCTGAGAAATGTCCCTAAAGTTCTAGTCCTGTCCAGAGTCATTCACTCTGATTTATTACGGATCATTAAAAGTTTCCACTACAATACTGATCAACCTTGAACCCCTTGCTTGCCCGCAAAATATGTCTGAAGGCACGTGTGGTTGGATGTGATAACGTCCCATGAGTTAACAAATAGCGTATGTGTAGCATATTTATGCCACAAAACTTCATACTACTACTACTAATAGTGATAGTAGTAGGTGGTAGTACACTCTCGCCTATGAACCAGAAGACCCAGGTTGTAATCAAATAAATAAATTATATATATGTATATAAAAACATTTTAAACCATTTACATGATAGCAATAATCGGTTAAAACGGTCAATATTAGCATCCCTAAGCATGGTATAACCATGTCTCTGCATGCCCCGCTGAAGACACCTTTAAACACGCCTACAGGCAGGAGATATGGCTACTGCCCTAAGATCCATTAACTCAATGGGCTCAAATGGAGCCTCACACAAAGCATCCAGAACCACTGTTAGGTCCCAGGGAGGAACTGACCGCCTTCAGCCATTGGACACCATTCAGAAACCATATGGCGAAGGGGGTCTGTGAAGATTCTCAGTCATCCGGGTGAAATTGTCTAAAAAGTTGAGTCGTGGCAACTGGACTTTCTTTCTTTAAGGTAGATACGTTTCATTCTGCATCCACGGAACTTTGGCAATCTGAGGGAAGTTACCAAGGTGACAGTGCGCCCTGCTTGACCCTCTCCAGCGTTGGTGAGATCAACATTTGGCCATATTTGAGCTAGAGCGTTCACGCTGTGTTCAGATGATGTGGAATGTGATGGTCGCTCCAGAACTGGAGAACATGCACCAGCATCGCCCCCCATGTCGAGCTGTCGGTCTGAAGTAATATGTGACAGACCCACTGATGAGGAATAATTTATTTGATTTTTTGCTGTTTTATTCTTCCCTTTTCCCAGTGAGGAGTTGCCACCTCATCGTGGTTGTGTGCCACAATGACCCTAAGAGCAAAACCAGAAGCTTAGCCTTCATAGTGGACGCCCAAGTTGGACAGGTCTTAGGGTAGAGGCCCGACAAAGTCCAGTAACAAGCCAGTTACATGACAAAAGCAGTTATCCAGAGCACCTCACCCCACCCCGGTCCCACCTGTCGCCATGATGTGACCCCCTCTTATATTGCCTGTCTAGAACCGCCCCTGACCTGTGACCCTGAGCTCTAAGAAAGTCTGCATGCTACCTGATCTGGAGATCTTCTCTACTTGCCGCTGGCTGAAATCATCAAGTTTCGCCTTCAGTGCAGAGACAGAGTCCTCTACAGCCTGAAAGGAGAAGCTGCGGTTGACAGTGATGTTGGGTACGTCTGAAGATCCAGGAGGGACACAGAGGGACGGGAAACTCTACAGAGAGACACAGACAAGAGACAGAAATGGAGAGAGACCTTAAACACACTTTACTGTGGAGAAGTGAAAATCAGTTTGTGAGGGACGCCCTGTTCTGTAGATGATCAGAGAGCAGTGATGTTACCTCAAGGAAATGGATGTGATCTTCTGTGTGTGAAAGCTGCTCCAGCTCAGCGTCTCTCCTCCTCAGATCAACGATCTCCTGCTCCAGTCGCTCCAGGTGTCCTTCAGCCAGACTCAGTTCAGCCTTCTCCTGATCTCTGATCAGCTCACACACCTCAGAGCATCTCTTCTCAATGGAACAGATCATCTGAGTAAAGATCTTCTCACTGTCCTCCACTGCTGCCTTTGCAGAGTGCTGTTAGGAGACACAAAGAGAGGACAGGGTCCATTTGAAGCAGCAGACCCTCACTCAGCTACTACTGGGACCCCAGACAGCAGCCTGGTCCCCAACAGTGTGGCGTATCAGTGGGACTGGAAAGTGTCCCAACACTGGGCTCCTCACTGGCTGACTGGAGGAGAGACCAGACCGAGTCCTGAAATGTCTCTTCTCCTCCCCTCACTTCTCACCTTGAGAGTCTCCACAGCCTCTCTCAGCTCCTGCAGCTCCCTCTCTCTCTCCTGGAGTCTCCGCTGGGATCTTCTCTGGGTCTCAACCAACTGCCTCTGCAGTCAAAAATGACGACCCGAAATTTCTATTCAGGGATCTATAAGATGTGTGAGAATCTGAAGGTGATGTTACTTTCAGACCTAAACATCTCACACTCACTCGTAATAAGAAGGTGTGGAATGAGCTGATGACTCTTCCACTGGTTTCAAGTTCTTACCTGCTTCTCGGTCCTTTCTGCTGCAGCTGAGACGGTATTGTGGTTTTTGTGTTTATCCGTCATACACAGATAACAGATGAACGTCTGATCAGTACGACAAAATATCTCAAAGACTTTGTTGTGCTTAAAGCAGATCTTCTCCTGCAGTGGTCCAGTAGCATCCGTCACTGTGTGTTTTCCTCCTGGATTTGCTTCATTATGAACTTTGAAGTGAGTCTCACAGTAGGAGACCAGACACACCAGACAGGACTTGACAGCTTTGACTTTTCTCCCAGTGCAGACGTCACACTCCACATCTCCAGGTCCAGCGTAACGTCTCGTCTTCCTCACCTTCTCCACCAGATCAGCAATAACGTTGTTCTTGTGTAGATCAGGTCTTGGTCTGAAGGTACGTCTGCACTGTGGACAGTTGTAGACGCCCTTCTGATCTTCTTCATCCCAGCAGCCCTTAATGCAGCTCAGACAGTAACTGTGTCCACAGTGAAGAGTCACCGGATCCTTCAGGAGATCCAGACAGACTGAACACGTGAACAGATCCTGATCTTCTGAAAATCCTTCAGCCATCTTCTTGCTTTAAACCCACCGAGCAGAGAGCGATAAGTTCCGTTTCACTTTAGTTTCTCTAGATCTGTGGTTCTTCCTGCTTCTGAGTGAGCGTAGATGTTCCTACAGCCACAAGGGGGCGTAAACCCTCCCATATTCTGGGTGGATCCACATTACATTAAACGTGACTTTCATATTTAATCCACAACACGGTCATGGGTGCTTTAGTCCATCTTATTACACATTATTCTTCAACTGTGATGTTCCATTTATGACTTTTTACACAATAAAAAACGGAACTGCTGCAGTTGTTCTTGCAGAATATGAAACGTGGGCTGTCTGGGAGTGACACCAGAAGAACGTGTTTATTAATGCTTTGCACAACCTTCATCAGCAGATTTCTTGTTCAGCACTTGTTTCCTGGTGAAAGGTTCAACATCTCCAACTTTTCTCCAACTGTTCTTCAAACCATTCCATGCTGTGTGGCAACCCGGCCACACTCTCCATCTTCTGCTCACTAGTTACAGATGTTTTAGATGTTCAAACTGTATGCACTGCACATGGGATCCACTGGAGCAGCAGGCAAGGAGATGCAATCGGGAGGTTGCCGGTTCAAATCCCGACCCGCCAAGGTGCCACTGAGGTGCCACTGAGGTCCCCTTGATGAAGGTCTCGTGCCCACACACTGCTCCCTGGGCGCCTGTCATGACGGTTAAATACAGAGGACACCGTGTGACTGTGTGCTGCGCTGCAGTGTTTCACAATGACAATCACGTCACTTGAATTTTATTTACTATGTGATACGATCTACACACAACCAATCACACACAGACTATGTAGAGCAAACCAACAGAGTTCATAAATCCAAACTCACACAAACGCACACAGCTAAATACCCTTCTCTCTCCTCCACAACACCACACCATTCCTTCATCCTCCACGATCTTCACTATCTCCTCCCATCCAACCTAAAAAGGTAAAGCACACACACACACACACAGAGAGAGAGAGAGAGAGAGAGAGAGAGCACCTGCAAGCAACACGTCAATACCGCCCTTAGTGTCCAGGGACGTAACCAGTGGAAATGAAATGACTATTAAATAATGACGACATGTTGGAAAATGTATATAAGTTATCATGCTATTAACCTTTACTACCTTTTTGACATATATATCCCACATGTACTAAACTCTATTAATCCTTTTGACATATATATATCTCGCATGCATTAAACTATATTAATCTTTTTAATATGCGCACTACATTGAATCATTAGTCTCTTCAGAAACTGGTGGGCTAAAGGCTGTTTGCAGAACAGAATGACCGCGACTTGATAAGAGGAGGCCTGCAGCCGCGGAGAAGCAAGAAAAACAAGAAGACCTTGGCGATGGAGCGTCTACCAAAGAGACAAACCTACATGCAAGAAGAGGGGGTGTCCAAGGACGAGGGTGGAACACACAGGGCCAATGGAGAGCAGGCTGCTGGTCCTGTGGGAAGGCTGGGCACATAGCCAGAGACTGTCTAGCAGGGCCGGGAGATAACACGGCATGACTGGAGGAGAAGAATTAGTAGGGAGTAGTAGGGAGATCAGTAAATGGGGGTACAACAATAGTCACTGCTTCTAAACCAGTTTGGGTGAGAGACCCCAAAGGAACATCATGTAAAACGTGTCCATTCTTTTTATCCCAGAATGCCCTGTTAATTTGCTGGGAAGAGACGGCTTACTTAAATTAGGTTTGGCACTCGTCTCCACTCCGTAACAGGTGTGGAGCTCATGCCCTCTGACAAACTGCATGTCACCATGTGGTATAAAAACTCTCCTTGACCTGATCCAATATACGAAAAGAAATTGTCACGACACACGCCAACAACCATAGTCATTCTTTATGTTTACTCGGACGGGCAAGGACGGGCGGGGGTCGCTTTACCTAGCAATGCTCCGGGTTGGTATCCACCGCACATCTCACTGTATAAAAACAGAGAGAGGAGTTGGAAGTCGTTGGGCACCATAGTTCAAGAAGGTGACAGCGCAACGGATTTGGGCAGACATGTGGGACAAATTAGAGCATAATTTGGAAATGGCTGTATTGGACAATACAGACTAAGACTGGAGTACATCCAGAAACCAGTGACATTTTCTGCTCACTGAAGAAGATGAAGATGAACTAGCACAAATCCCTCAATCATTGTGGTCACAAGGACCGTCTGATGTTGGACTGATAAAAGGAATTTTGCCGGTACAAGTCAGACCCAAAACAGAATATCGGCCTTGCATAAGACAATATCCGCTTAAACCTGACACACTAGAAGGCACACCAGTGATACGTGACTTACAGCAAGCAGGGGTTATTATAGAGAGAGATTATTCCCCCTGCAATATACCTATATTCCCGGTGAAAAAGCAAGCTCCCTCGGTGGGATGGAGAATGGTGCAGGATCTGCAGGCAGTAAATGCTGCAGTAGTACAGCGAGCTCTGTGTGTGCCTGACCCACACACATTACTAAATTCCAAATTCTAAAGACCAGATGCGCAAATATTTACTGTGGTCGACATTAGTAATGCCTTTTTCTGCATTCCCATAGACACAGACAGCCAATTTTGGTTCGCTTTTACATCTAAGGGGAAACGATACACCTATACTAGGCTTCCCCAGGGCTATTGCGAAAGCCCTACTATATATTCCCAAGCCATGCATGCCAGCATGTCCAAATTTCAACCACCGGGGGGAAGTCAGATTCTACTTTACGTTGATGATATATTAGTGGCTTCTCCGAGTCTGGAAGCATGTAAAATTGACACTGTGGCCCTTTTAAATCACCTAGCTATAGAGGGGCACAAAGTTAGTAAAAACAAATTGCAATTGTGGAATCCACAAGTCAAATACCTGGGTCACCACCTCAGTGCAGGCGGCAGAACTATTCTAGAAGAACGGAAAACAGCGGTCCTACAGGCGCCAAAACCAATTAATAAAAAACAAATGATGTCATTCTTAGGATTAACTAATTATTGTAGAAGTTGGGTACCAAATTACGCTGAGATTACTTCCCCACTCACGGCTTTAATTTACACTGAAGACCTGAAAATGACATCACCGCTAAATTGGACGTCAGAAGCAGAAAAAAGCTTTTTGTGATATTAAACAGGCGCTGACCTCCAATTTAGCTCTAGCCTTGCCAAATTATAGTAAACCGTTTATACAAATGGTGGACTGCAAAGACAAATATATGACTTCTGTCCTAGGCCGACAACATGGAGACAACCTGAGACCGATAGCTTATTTTTCATCTAAATTAGATAATGTAGCCCGCGCATTGCCACACTGTGTGAGGGCGGTGATAGCGGCGTCGATGGCAGTAGAAGCAAGTGCCGGAATAGTTTTATTCCACCCATTGACCCTTAAGGTCCCACATGCAGTGGCTGCTTTACTACTGCAAACCAATATGATCTTTTTATCACCTGCAAGGCACCTCTCCTGCATGGCCACGTTGCTGTCACAGCCACATCTCACTATCGAACAATGCACCACATTTAACCCAGCCACATTGTTAACTTTACCCGATGACGGAGAATAACACGAACACACAGCTAAATCTAGATTAGATTTAAGTGACCAACCTTGCCTCAGGGTGAGGTAATATTCATCGATGGCTCTTCAAAGAAAAATTATTTGGGAAAAACATAAACGGGCTACGCCATGGTGACAGCAGTGATTAAAGCTGACAACTTACCATCAACTTTTTCAGCGCAAGCAGCCAAAATAATTGCTCTAACTGAGGCTTGTAAATTAATGAAAGGGAAAGATGTTACTATATATACTGATAGCCAATATACATTTGCTCAGTACTGGCGGAATAGGGGAATGGTTACATCTACAGGAAAATACAAGTGCAGGACAGGAGTTCTGATGAGACACTCCAGCCTCTGTGTGTGGGTGTGTGTGTGTGTGTGTGGGTATGTGCGTCTACACGCATTGGCAGACCTTATCTCTCTGGTATGTGTGTGTGTGTGTGTGGGGCCTATCTCTCTCTCTCTCGTTTTGTTTTGGAACTCTTAGCAATAGATTTTACCGTCTGGGCATCAGCACAGCGATTTACAACGGGTCTCCACCTTATTCAGATTTAAAGGGAATATGGGAAATATTTTGAATTTACATTTTGTGTATTTTGTTTGTTTGTTTTCTTTTCTTTCTGAGAGTTTTAAAATTAAGTTTGTGAAAAGCTGGGGAAAATATATACATTACATCTAAACTGTGCAATTTTAAATGAATATTGTACTGTTGTATGTACACTTTGGGTTCTTTTTTCTGGGTTTTGTGTTGTTTTATTTTATTTAAGAAGGGAGATTTCCCAACGGCTGCACTGTTTGCCTCTGTTACTGTGTCTTTGAATAAGGTCCATCACACCTACACTGACCTACACTGACACTCACGCTGAATACGAAGACATAACACACTGATACGCATCCCTCTGACAAGTGAATTTTTTTCTTTTCTCATTGTTGATTCTAGTGCAGCCATGTAAAAAAGAACAGTGGAAGACATATAAAAAAAAAAAAAAAAAAAAAAAAAAAAGGCTTCACATTTATATTGTACTGTGGATTTTATTTAATTTCATTGTGTTGCCCCAGCCAATGACCGATATGATGCTGTATTGTTTTTTATTTAAATGGTAGCATTGGGATGACTACATTATTCTGGTTATAACTTGCGCTGTGCACTTTTTGTTTCCTTGAACCCAGACCGAGAGCATTTAGAGAATAATTATTATTATTGTTATTCACAGCAATAGGGTTATTGTCTCAGTTTTGGTTTGGATTTCAGTTGCATTTTTGCTGTTACATTTCCGTTTCTGGGTCACATTATTAGTGGAAGATGACAAGGACCTGTCATCCAAACTCCTCACATCCATTACTGTAAAACAGTTGTTATTTATTGCCTTTTGTTCCTACCATTGAGTATTTCTTCCAAGGTTCAGCAAGCCTTTAACTGCCCTCACTCATTATAAATTGATGTCTTCTCAGGTGCTGTGGAACCCTGATGCAGAGCAGGCCCTCTTAGCTTTAAACAGATTCCCCACCCACATTAGGCCTCCAAAGTTGTGACCGTGTCACCTCTGTTCTCCTTCACTATGTCCTGTAGCTGATTTTTCATGCATGCTTTTTTTCATGCTTGACTCATTATGTTTTAAATGTATTTTTTGTTGTTTTAATTCTGTATTTCCTGAATTTATCAGGCTTTTTGTTGTTTTAATTCTGAACTTCCTATATTTATCAGGCAAGGTGCTGTTTGGATAAGGCTGGAAACGACGTTCGGAAATATGGTGACTTATGGTGATAGGATGGTAGAATATGGATCTCTCAGCAGACTTGAATCTGCTGATTCAATGAAAAAAAAAAAAAAAAAAAAAAAAAAAAAATTTTGAATCGGCAGGGTAGCGTTTATTCTGTCCTCTCCTGAACAGCGACACCACGTTTTTGTTCTCTTGAATGCTTGGTTGGTTGCATTGTGGTTTCGATTCGGTGCGTCATGTGGCCTGTTCTCAGCACCGTACTACAGTCCCTATGTGGTCCAGGACGGCATTATCAATCTGTGTGATAATCACAATGTTTTCCTATTATTTTTATTTTCTTTATTCACGATTTTTCTATTATTATTATTGTTGTTGTTATTATTAAAAAAAAAAAAAAAAAAAAAAAAAAAAAGATATATGTATATATCACTATACTCACGATTTTTTCTATTATTATTATTGTTGTTATTATTAAGAAAAAAAAAAAAAAAGATATATGTATATATCACTATACTCACGATTTTTTCTATTATTATTATTGTTGTTATTGTTAAGAAAAAAAAAAAAAAAAAAAAAAAAAAAAAAAAAAAACAGGAGATTTAGAAAAAGGTATGATACATGATAAACAGGGGGGAATTGTTGGAAAATGTATATAAGTTATCATGCTATTAACCTTTACTACCTTTTTGACATATATATCCCACATGTACTAAACTCTATTAATCCTTTTGACATATATATATATCTCGCATGCATTAAACTATATTAATCTTTTTAATATGCGCACTACATTGAATCATTAGTCTCTTCAGAAACTGGTGGGCTAAAGGCTGTTTGCAGAACAGAATGACCGCGACTTGATAAGAGGAGGCCTGCAGCCGCGGAGAAGCAAGAAAAACAAGAAGACCTTGGCGATGGAGCGTCTACCAAAGAGACAAACCTACATGCAAATTATAAGCTTATTTGGTGTGATCCTGTGATGAATGTACCGCCCTATTATTGAATAAAAAGAGAGGAAGCGGAAGAGACGGCAGAGCTTTTTGGAGGCTGCTGTATTGGTCGTCTCTGATCGCTCTCCTTGCAAGTAAAAGAGCTCAACTTCTTCGTGTCATTCTTCTCTGGTTTATAAGTGTTGGAACGGCGTACAACTCTAACACGACAATATAGTCGTACTAAGTGTTTTTTTTAACTATTCAAAAATACGAATTCAGATATAATCCTGATTTCGTTTGTTTTAGGAATATGGGGTTTTTATGCTAGAGAATAAAAGCATTTCCTCATTTAAAAAAAACAAAACAAAAAAAAACATTTTCCTAATAGCATATTTACACATTTATCTCCAAAAAGAACTGAATCTATTTCTTGAAATGAGAGACACATCCAGCTTCTGAAAACGAGCTTGTTAAACATTTACTTAAGGAACTTCCTTATTGGCACTGTCCGTTTGACAGGACAGACGCCTCAAGTTCTCCAGCGGTTCTCCAGCGATGCTTCCATTCGTAAAGTTGTTCATCTGCGCCCTCTTCATATCTGTCACGGTGACCATTGTTTTCTACAGAGCTCACATCACTGCAAGGATCTACGTTGCTATGTCACAAAGTGGACTCTACAGACACTCTACAGACCAGCCGGTGGCCTGTCCTCCCAGGACCGGGAACGTCTCAGGGGACGTCAGAGGGAAGCCGTCCGGCTACTTTGGCGTGAGACGGATGGTGGAAGGTCGCAGTGAGAATCGGACTCGGAAGGAGATCATGTGTGCGCTGAAGAAGCAGGTCCCTCTCAGCGTCATGAAGCTGGGAGATGGGCCGTTTTCAGGGGACGAGTGGGAGAGGAGCTTTCCTTCAAAAAGCCTGGAAGAAACCCTGGGTCCTCTGAGGAGTTGCGCTGTGGTCACATCTGCAGGAGCTTTACTCAACTCGGGACTGGGACCGGAGATTGGTAAGCACCATGGTGCAGGTTCCAAAATACAGAATATTCAAATCTGTTACGAAGGAGGTGAACAGGCATGAAACTGTTAATTATGACTGTAATTTAGGAGTATTTATGAATTGGTAAAGTTTAACCCCTTTCAACCTGTGTGAATGTGTGTTTGAAGCACCCAGTTTTTCTGTCGGCCAGGTCCACCAGGTCCACGGTGGTTCCAGCTTGTTTACCCGGTGAACAGATCACTTTGATATTAACATGATCGTTAGAGCCATTCAAAATAAATCCTTTTTTTTTACCTTTCTTACATACGTGTTGCATGAACACTTGCGCTTGGCCTTGCCTGCCATGCAGGGAGCACAGGAGCGGCAACCAGTCAATGTTTTTCACCAGGCGATTAACCTGTGTTCAACCAGTGCCGGGTTTATCAGGCCTGCCATTGGTCCGTGGTCAGTTTGGCTGCGTACAACGTCACCCCATTCACCATGTTCGTCTCATCACTCACTCGGACATCCTCCGGGACTTGCGGGAAATAAGTCATTAAAAACAGTCGCTGGGCTGCCGTAGTGAGGAGGTAGAACATGGCTGCAGCAGGTGAGAGTTTTTATAACGGAGGCCGTAAACAATTCTGCACACTGGGATCTGGGAGGTCAAACAAAGGCCAACGCTGCAGAGTAGATAGAAAGGGGTGTGGCTAGACGTGGACTATGGATTGTTGGGACTACCAACTGTTATTTGAGTTCCTGTCCTCTTTCAGACTCCCACGATGCCGTAATCCGGTTTAATTCTGCAACAACTACTGGCTACAGCCAGGATGTAGGGAATAAAACTACAATCCGTCTGGTCAACTCCAAGGTAGAACGTTTAGAACCATGAACATTCTGTCCTGACCTTTAATTGGCCAACGTTGCCTGACGTCTTGCTGATGTTGTGTTATTGCACCAAGTTAGTGGTTCTGCAGTGGAACAAGTTCTTCAGATCTCCTGATTACAAGACGGGGACTCTGATCGTCTGGGATCCAGCTCCTTACTCGAAGAACCTGACACAAGTAAGTCCCCGTCAGATCTTTACAGAGAAACGAAAGGAACTTCACCACATATAGTTCTTCATTTTTCTTCCCCCTAGTGGTATAAGAAACCAGATTTTAAATTCTTCAAGCTCTACCAGCAGTATCGTAAACTGTTCCCAGAACAGCCCTTCTACATCCTGGGTCCAGCCTTCCACTGGAACCTCTGGGATGTGATTCAGGACAATTCCGTCCCCAATATTGTACCGAATCCTCCATCCACCGGCATGCAAGGTGAGTAAAACCTGCAGAGTCCCAGGTTCGAACCCCACTCAGTACCATCATGTCCCTGAGCAGGACACGGAACCCTGAGTGTCCCCAGGGGGGGACTGTCCCTGTAACTACTGCCTGTGAGTCGCTCTGGATAAGGGCGGCTGATGTAAAAGTGCCGTAACGGCTCATTGTATTACATGTATTCACTGTATAAAGAAAACTTCAATATTTAAGGCATTTTTGAAGTTCCCTCAACTTCAGTTCAGTGCCTCAACTACATGAGGTTTTTAATTTTGTTGCAGTGCGGTAGATGTACAATTACATTGGATTCTTCTTCAGTAGATTATTCTGTCTCTTGGCTTTAGGCTCCTTTTTGACTATTTAATGGCATAATGGCCCTAGTCCTGCTTTATATTATAATAACATGTTGCTTTGTAGGCATTGCTGTGATGATGAACCTCTGTGAGAAGGTCAGCGTGTACGAGTTCCTGCCGTCGCACAGGAGGACCAGCCTCTGCCACTACTACGAGAAGCACCACAGCTGGAGCTGTACTGTAGGAAGCTACCATCCCATGAAGTTCGAAAAGCTGCTAATCGGCCGTATTAATCAGGGAAGCGATGAGGACATTGCAGCTCTGGGGAAAGTGACGTTAAATGGACTTTCGCAGGAGAAGTGTCCTGAGAAATGTCCCTAAAGTTCTAGTCCTGTCCAGAGTCATTCACTCTGATTTATTACGGATCATTAAAAGTTTCCACTACAATACTGATCAACCTTGAACCCTGATCGTACCGGGAAAAGTCAAACGGGACGTAATTTATCATGAATAATATTTACCTAGTTCAGCGTTAGCAGTCAGACAAAAGATTTACATTTAAATTTATAGAATTTATCAGACGCCCTTATCCAGAGAGACTTACAATCAGTATTTACAGGGACAGTCCCCCCCTGGAGACACTCAGGGTTAAGTGTCCTGCTCAGGGACACGATGGTAGTAAGTGGGGTTTGAACCTGGGTCTTCTGGTTTATAGGTGAATGTGTTACCCGCTAGACTACTACCTTCCATCATATACTACAGATACAAGTTCGGATCTCTCAGCACGGTGTGGTGACACTTTTCTGAGCAGTTCCTGTGGAACCTTCTCCTCAGTGGCGTGAAGATTATTTCAACATATCATCAACTTGAACCGTTCTCACTGTAGATTCGTGCCGCAGGACATGGCTCAGAATTAATATAGAACACATGCAGTATTGCTGAAAATAACAGCAGTGCAGAATTATCCAGGGTTTTGGTCTATTTTTTTATTGCTTCATGGCAAGCTAGTTACCAGTAGGTGCGGTGGATTCTCAGACATCAAGCGAGACCCAGCGTCCATGATGTGCACGCCCTAAAGGCTGTGCGATTGGGTAAATAGTTGAAAGGGGCGTGTCCAAAAAAATAGCAGCGTGTGTAAGTTTATAATTTTTATAAATAATATATCTACTGAGTATAAATAAATATATGTAAGAATGTAAATAGGCAAAAATCAGAGTGGCCTCAAGAGAAATGGAGGAACAGTTTGTGGACTGATGAAAGTAAAATTGTTCTTTTTGGGTCCAAGGGTCCAGTTTGTGAGACGACCCCCAAACTCTGAATTCAAGCCACAGTACACAGTGAAGCGTGGTGGTGCAAGCATCATGATATGGGCATGTTTCTCCTACTATTTATCGCATACCAGGGATCACGGATCAGTTTGCACATGTCAGAATACTCGAAGAGGTCGTGTTGCCTTATGCCGAAGAGGACACGCCCCTGAAATGACAAGGACCCCAAACACGCTAGTAAACGTGCAAAGTCTTGGTTCCAAACATTATGGAGCGGCCAGCCCAATCCCCGGACCATTAACCCCATCGAGAAGTTGTGGGGTGACATCAAAAATGCTGTTTCTGGAGCGAAACCAAGAAGTGTAACTGAATTGTGGGCTGTTGTTAAAGAACCATGGAGTGAAGCTGCCACACAGGTGTGAAGCAGTCATAAAAATGCTGTTCGCACAACAAAGTACGAGTTTAGTGTAGCAATACTAAATATACTAAAAACCCGGACTTTTCTATTATTTTCAGCAGTGATGTATCTGGTGAGGTTGTTGATGTCGGTCAGGCCAGCTTCTGAACAGAAGCCGGCGAGATGAAGCTCGTATGATCCCTCATCCTCACATTCTACCTTCGTGCTACGTAATGAGAATAAATGTCTTATTGAATTATGTGGGGAAACGACGCGGTTACAGTACAAAATACACTGCTGGAAAAATGAAGGGAACACAAAAATAAAAGTATTTTTTGTTTAAAAACACACACACACTGCACAAAACAAGAAAAATAAAAAAATCGTCCCGCACTTAACAATTCCCAGCATGCTCTATTCCTGACAAGTTCAGCCTCATCAGGGCTCTTAGTTTTGTAACTCAAAATTGCTGGTGTCTTCCTCCTGTAAGTCGCAGTGGTGGCCTAGCTGGTAAGGAAGTGACCCCGTAGTCAGAAGGTTTGCCGGTTCGAATCCCGACCCGCCAAGGTGCCACCGAGGTCCCCTTGATGAAGGTCCCGTCCCCACACGCTGCTCCCCGGGCGCCTGTCATGGTGCCCACTGCTCACCAAGGGTGATGGTTAAATACAGAGGACACGCTGCTGTGTATCACTTCACAAGACCCCTCCCTCTTTTATTCCTCTTCCTCACGTCCTGCGTTCTGTTTTTTTTTTTCCGTCTTCACCCTCGGCTTCCATCGCTCCGCTCCCTTCAACCTTGAGCCGGTCACAAAACCGCCCGCTGAATCCGTTCGTGGTTTCACACGATTCACCACAGGCCTGGCGGATCCCCGACATGATCCAGGAGCTCATGGTCCAGCTGATGGGACTCGACGGGGTCGAGATCGTCACTTTCTGCAACCGCAACATAATTTTCTTTGTTCATATTTTTGGTTAATTTAAAGAATGAAGAAGTAAAAATATGACTGATGAATATCTGCTGTTAATGGGACTGTTCTGAAGAACCACATGTCTACAGATGCGGTCTCGACCTGAAGACCTGAAGTGACCCGTAAGCTGAAGTAAGCTGCGCCTGGACTTTATCAAGGACGGAGGCGACGAGGACCTCGCAAGGAAGCTAGAGGACAAAAACGATGCATTTCAGCTTAATAAACGTTTGGAGGTTGAAATATGAAACACTAAAGCGGTTTTAATTGTAATGGATTTGAAAGTCCAGTTCCTCATTCGTCAGCTCCAGTAACTGGACCTCATGGAGCATCTTCACCATCTCACGTTCCTCCTTCTCCTGCTGAAACTCCTTTCTCTGTTCATCACATGACGTTTTCCCCACCTGAATTCTTTCTTCTGCTTCTTCTGGATCTTCTCCTGGTTCTCCTCATCGTCTTTATATTGTAATACCGTCCCGGCTGTAACTGGACCTCATGGAGCATCTTCACCATCTCACGTTCCTCCTTCTCCTGCTGAAACTCCTTTCTCTGTTCATCACATGACGTTTTCCCCACCTGAATTCTTTCTTCTACTTCTTCTGGATCTTCTCCTGGTTCACCTCATCGTCTTTAAGTGAAGTGAAATTATTGTCATTGTGATACACAGCACAGCACTCGGTGCACACAACGAAATGTGTTCTCTGCTTTTAACCCATCACCCTGAGTGAGCAGTGGGCACCATGACAGGCGCCCGGGGAGCAGTGTGTGGGGACGGCGCTTTGCTCAGTGGCACCTCAGTGGCGCCTTGGCGGCTCAGGATTCGATCCGGCAACCTTCTGATTACGGGGGCGGCTTCCTTAACCGGTAGGCCACCACTGCCCCTTTATATTATAATACCGTCCCGGGAGGTAGGCGGCAGTGCGGCGTTTCATGGGGCAACAGCGCCATCTAGAGACGGACTCCGGGCAATAAAAAATTTAATCAGCTTATAACATAAACGAGGCTCAAAACCCCAGACGCTTCATACGAGAAGGACTTTTCACACGGAAATCTAGATCTGGCGCCTAACAGGAAATGACGCAGCAGCGTCTGGCGCCCTAACAGGAAGTGACGCTCCAGCCCCAACAGGAAATGACGTTGCAGCCCCAACAGGGACGAGCCTTCCAATTAGAATTAATGCGCCGCGATAAAGCGCCACCTCGTGGCGGGTTGAAGCTACTGCCTTAGATACAGACCAGAGGCCCGAGTTTGCATGAGACTTCTCTCAGGCCTTCACCTCAGGTTCTCCAGCGATGCTTTTCACGTATTTCCTCTGCGCCCTCGCCCTGTCCGTCACCATGAGCCTGTTTTTATACATGCCACACGGTGGCCTCCACACCTTCACTGACAGACACGTACCAGAGACAGACCAGCCGGCGGCCTGTCCTCCCAGGACCGGGAACGTCTCAGGGGACGTCAGAGGGAAGCCGTCCGGCTACTTTGGCGTGAGACGGATGGTGGGAGGTCGCAGTGGGAATCGGACTCGGAAGGAGATCATGTGTGCGCTGAAGAAGCAGGTCCCTCTCAGCGTCATGAAGCTGGGAGATGGGCCGTTTTCAGGGGACGAGTGGGAGAGGAGCTTTCCTTCAAAAAGCCTGGAAGAAACCCTGGGTCCTCTGAGGAGCTGCGCTGTGGTCACGTCTGCAGGAGCTTTACTCAACTCGGGACTGGGACCGGAGATTGGTAAGCACCATGGTGCAGGTTCATCATCTTGCTGTTGGCTCTGCATCTGTTATGAAGGAGGTGAACAGGAGATCATATTTTATTCCAAACAAACCCACTTTTAGCTCTCTGGTTCTATAATAGTTCTATTATAAACATAAAGAAAACATTTAAAAAATATTCCCTGAACGTTATGGTAACATTGGCTACACAGAAACATACCAGTGGTGCCTTCATCAAGAGCCAGTGGTGGCCTAGCGGTGAAGGAAGCGGCAGAAGGTTGCCGGTTCGAATCCTGATCCGCCAAGGTGCCACTGAGGTCCCCTTTATGAAGGTCCCGTCCCCACACGCTGCTCCCCGGGCGCCTGTCATGGTGCCCACTGCTCACCAAGGGTGATGGTTAAATACAGGGGACACGTTTCACCGTGTCACCGTGTGCTGTGCTGCTGTGTATGACAATGACAATCTGCACGAGCTCATTATTTTTCTTCATTAGTAAAAATGATTGGGAGTTAAATGTAAAACCCACACTGGAGTTCAAGTCTCTACGAATAAAAGACGTCTTTGTGGTGACCCCCTCTGAGAAAGGGTAACAGCATGGACTACACGGTGAAACGATTAACCACACGCGACCTGGACCATCAACCGCGGCAAAAACTGAACACTTTGTCCTCTTTCAGACTCCCACGATGCCGTAATCCGGTTTAATTCTGCAACAACTACTGGCTACAGCCAGGATGTAGGGAATAAAACTACAATCCGTCTGGTCAACTCCAAGGTAGAACGTTTAGAACCATGAACATTCTGTCCTGACCTTTAATTGGCCAACGTTGCCTGACGTCTTGCTGACGTTGTGTTATTGCACCAAGTTAGTGGTTCTGCAGTGGAACAAGTTCTTCAGATCTCCTGATTACAAGACGGGGACTCTGATCGTCTGGGATCCAGCTCCTTACTCGAAGAACCTGACACAAGTAAGTCCCCGTCAGATCTTTACAGAGAAACGAAAGGAACTTCACCACGTATAGTTCTTCATTTTTCTTCCCCCTAGTGGTATAAGAAACCAGATTTTAAATTCTTCAAGCTCTACCAGCAGTATCGTAAACTGTTCCCAGAACAGCCCTTCTACATCCTGGGTCCAGCCTTCCACTGGAACCTCTGGGATGTGATTCAGGACAATTCCGTCCCCAATATTGTACCGAATCCTCCATCCACCGGCATGCAAGGTGAGTAAAACCTGCAGAGTCCCAGGTTCGAACCCCACTCAGTACCATCATGTCCCTGAGCAGGACACGGAACCCTGAGTGTCCCCAGGGGGGGACTGTCCCTGTAACTACTGCCTGTGAGTCGCTTTGGATAAGGGCGGCTGATGTAAAAGTGCCGTAACGACTCATTGTATTACATGTATTCACTGTATAAAGAAAACTTCAATATTTAAGGCATTTTTGAAGTTCCCTCAAGTTCAGTTCTGTTCCTCAACTACATTTACATTTTACATTTACAGCATTTATCAGACGCCCTTACAATCAGTAGTTACAGGGACAGTCTCCCTGGAGCAATTTAGGGTTAAGTGTCTTGCCCAGGGACACAATGGTAGTAAGTGGGGTTTGAACCTGGGTCTTCTGGTTCATAGGCGAGTGTGTTACCCACTAGGCTACTACCACCCCACTAGGCTACTACCACCCTTTAGTAGTGCGGTAGATGTACAATTACATTGGCTTCTTCTTCAGTAGATGATTCTGTCTCTTGGCTTTAGGCTCCTTTTTGACTATTTAATGGCATAATGGCCCTAGTCCTGCTTTATATTATAATAACATGTTGCTTTGTAGGCATTGCTGTGATGATGAACCTCTGTGAGAAGGTCAGCGTGTACGAGTTCCTGCCATCGCACAGGAGGACCAGCCTCTGCCACTACTACGAGAAGCACCGCAGCTGGAGCTGTACTGTAGGAAGCTACCATCCCATGAAGTTCGAAAAGCTGCTAATCGGCCGTATTAATCAGGGAAGCGATGAGGATATTGCAGCTCTGGGGAAAGTGACGTTAAATGGACTTTCGCAGGAGAAGTGTCCTGAGAAATGTCCCTAAAGTTCTAGTCCTGTCCAGAGTCGTTCACTCTGATTTATTACGGATCATTAAAAGTTTCCACTACAATACTGATCAACCTTGAACCCTGATCGTACCGGGAAAAGTCAAACGGGACGTCATTTATCATGAATAATATTTACCTAGTTCAGCGTTAGCAGTCAGACAAAAGATTTACATTTAAATTTATAGAATTTATCAGACGCCCTTATCCAGAGAGACTTACAATCAGTATTTACAGGGACAGTCCCCCCCTGGAGACACTCAGGGTTAAGTGTCCTGCTCAGGGACACGATGGTAGTAAGTGGGGTTTGAACCTGGGTCTTCTGGTTTCTAGGAGAGTGTGTTACCCACTAGACTACTACCTTCCATCATATACTACAGATACAAGTTCGGATCTCTCAGCACTTTTCATCGCAGCTTCATTTCCTGTTTCCACTTAGTCATGAAATACATTCTGCGCAGGCAATATTGCATCTGAAAAGGAACGGAACGAGTCGGCCATGGTTTCGCCCTGGTCCAGCTGTCCTCTGCGTGGCTTTTTAAACGTTCTCCTCCTGTCCATCTGAATTTCTGAACACGTTAATCATTGACAGGAGAACCGCAGTTCCAGCTTCAGACGGGTTCTCCAGGGGGAAGTATCTTATCTGCATGTGTCATGGTGTGCATCCTCATGCAAGTTCTCCGTATGCTTTTGTAGAACTTAGAAGTTCCATATATATTTTGGAAGCCAAAGATTAAAACTATCCATTTCTAAAAAAAAAAAAAAAAATTGTGACATTGTGTCCACTTTCAAATAAATTCAGTTAATTCATAAAAGGAGGACATCCCTGTGGTCACCAGGGGGCGCCACTTTAACGGGAGTACAGATGAATTTTCACAGAGAGGTGGACAAAATATTAAAAAAAGACAGAAGGCCATGACTGTCTGAGAAGAAACCCTGCTTTGTGGAACCTTAATTCTTTCTGAATGAGTATAAAACAGTCCTTTTGGAAATGTAAAGGAATAAGATCCTTTTACTGGCAAGATCTGGCAGTGGGACAGAAGTCCCGCAGCATGCAGCTCTCGGTTAATATGGTTTATTTGCAGTATCTATCTACACGGCATCACGGGACGCTCATCATGCAATTTACTGCCCATAAAACCCATATTTCCCGTTGTTTTACACTCTGCTCTTCATGGCATGTGACGATAAGCGATTTCTCATCCCTGATGTGGCCTGCTACGCCACTTTTCATTATTTGGTGTCATTTATATCCTTTTCCACCAAATGTGCCCCGTATTCTGCTACATGAACGAACTGGAACGGCATCAGAGGAGGCTTCGCGTAGAAGGTTGGTTTGCATGCATTTCCAAGCGGGCTCATCTGCCCGCGGCTGCACCGCGCCGCTCAGGCCGTAAACTTTACTGCGTGCAAGTAACTGCTGTCCAAAGGTCCTCTTCACCCGCAGATGTGCGATAAGACTCGGGAGGAGCCTCCGCTGCCCGGCGATGCGCTGGAGGAGCCTTCAACCATGCAGGGGAGCCTCCAGCGGCAGTGCTTTCTCCTGACCTTCATCCTCACCGCCGCATCCTACACGCTCTTCAACCTCAGCCGGCCCGCCGCCGGGGACTTCGAGGGACACGGCTCCCGCCAAGAGGACGCGCCGCCTGTGGACATTCGCCAGGCGGTCCGGGGGAGGCCGAGGGGATGGTTCGGCGTCCGGCCGAGGGTGAGAGGGCGCAGCGGGGAGCGGAGCCGGAAGGAGATCATGTGTGCGCTGAAGAAGCAGGTCCCTCTCAGCGTCGTGAAGCTGGGAGATGGGCCGTTTTCAGGGGACGAGTGGGAGAGGAGCTTTCCCTCAAAAAGCCTGGAGGAAACCCTGGGTCCTCTGAGGAGCTGCGCTGTGGTCACGTCTGCAGGAGCTTTACTCAACTCGGGACTGGGACCGGAGATTGGTAAGCACCATGGTGCAGGATGAAGATGAATCCCATTAAAATATCCTTTGAAATAGAACATAACGGTGTCACTTTTGGTGTGATGGTAGCATGACGGTGACGTTCTGAAGTTACAGCCGTAAACCACACGATGGACAGGAAGTGTCCGGCGTTGTCCGTTCATAAACATACGACCGTATATCCAATGCATCATGTACATTTCAAGAGCGCTGATTTAATAACAAGATGGAGAGATGGTTCTGGAAGGCGGTTATCAGAGAGCATTGTTCCACGTTCTGGTTAATGTGTAGCGGCTCTGCGAGGACACGATCAGCCCGGCGCCTGATAAGGAATCAGGGTTTTACATGTCGTGGCCACTCCGACCTCGAAACGTGGAAGTGGACGTGATGAGCAGGCCTTTTAAAGCCTGTGAACTTCACAATTCCAGGTTCTTGAAGCCCACAATTATGATCAGTACTTTAGTTTTTTTTTATGATTGCTTCAATGGTAAGATATTGCAGTGTTAATGGCCATACTGACAGATACAGACAGGAAATACAAGGATCCTGCACATCTCAATCATCACAGGTGATAAGTGGCCTTCAAGAACCTGGAAATGTTGAACTCGAGAACCTGTAGGGCCTCAAAACCTGGAATTGTGGTCCCCAGTTCCAGGTTGTCCAGGCTTTCAGGACCTTGAAGTCCATAATTTGATTCAGGGGTGCATCGTCAGCAGAGGGCAGGTGACGCACGATATATTTCACTGGAAAATCCCCAACAGCTTTTATTTTTTGGTCACAATGTGGAAGTTTTAGGTAAAATGTGAAAGAGGGGCATGAGCATAATAAAAGTTTACTTATTAGAGCCACTGACCTGGAAATGATGTTTCATTTGGATTCTTTCTTTCTTTCTTTCTTTCTTGAAAGACTCCCATGATGCCGTGCTTCGCTTTAACTCCGCAACAACGGACGGTTACAGTGTAGATGTGGGGAACAAGACCACCCTCCGCCTGGTAAACTCCAAGGTGGGATTCTCACAAATACCTTGTCGGGTTTGGACGCCCCGACTCTCTGGTGGTTTTGGAAACTAAGATGAAGCCATAAAGAAGAATGCTATACAAAAAAAACAAAAAAAACAACAGACACACAAGGGGTACATAAGTACATAAAAACATCAAATCAAGAAATAAGAAAAAATGATTATAATGCACGCGGTAAAATAATGCAAAATAATAAAGTAACATGAAGTATCCAACCAGAACCGACATTCTACAGTAGGAACAAAAGGCCAATAAACGACAACAACTGTTTTACAGTAACGGCTGTGGGGTGTTTAGATGACGGGTCCTTGTCTTTTCCACTAATAATGTGACCTAGAAATGTAACGGATTTGGAGGCAAAATGCAACTGGAATGCAAACCAAAACTGAGACAATAATCTTTTCTTTTTCTTCTTCTTCTTCTTTTCTTCTTCTAACCCTGCCTGGGCGGTGGTGGGCCAACTCAGGGGGGTCAGATGGAGGGAGAGAGCTGTAAATACACAGATCTTAGACATAAAACCAAAGAAATCAGTCCAGGAAACAAAAAGGGCACAGCGCAAGTCGTCATCTCAATGCTATCATTTAAATCATGAAACATAATACTGCGTCATATTGGTCATTAAATGCTGTGGCTGCGGCAACGCAATAAAATAAATCCCACAATGGCAGGAGGTGTGGAATGTGCAGGGAGTGTATGCGTGTATCAGTGTGTGTCAGTGTAGGTGTGCATGACCTTATTTGAAACTTCCTCCCGGACTGCGGCCGCGCCTTTTTAGGGGGTGGGGCTGACATTTACATTAACAGCATTTATCAGACGCCCTTATCCAAGAGCGACTTACAGTCAGTAGTTACAGGGACAGTCCCCCCCTGGAGACACACACACACACACCAGAGAGAGAGAGAGAGAGAGAGAGAGGGGGATAAGGTCTGCGCATGGGAGTTCTGTGCTCTCACACACACACCAGAGAGGGAGAGGTAGAAGGTCTGCCCTCTCACACACACACATACACCTTTTTTTAATCATTAAATACGTTACAGAACTAATAAGTCACTAATAAGTCACTTTTCCCATTTTTTTTTATTATGGTCTCAATTAAAATGTGTTTTTTTTTTTTTAAACATATCTTTACTCGATCTCGCCTGGGGAATAAAAAAAACAACAACAACTGTTCTTGCTAAGAAAGCTCGCAGATAACGAAACTGATTCTCGCACTAATGGCTCACAATTCTCCCGTTTTACGGATTTTTGGCTAAAGGTGATGGTCAAACAACACGTGAAAAGTGCAGACCCATACAATCCTCACATGATATAGTCCTGCATCTTCCGGGTCATTCTATCATATAAAAAATGCAAGATCCATAATTGAGTTGGGGCGTCCAGACTTCTGACAGGCAGTGCAAGTTGGTGAAACGCCATATTTTCCGTAAAAACGATTAATTTCATTCTGCTGTAATAAAGGTCGTGGTGAAGAGCTGGGACGCCTTCTCCAGTTCGCATCTCTATCAGACGGGGGTTCTGCTCGTGTGGGACCCGGCGCCTTACTCCAGAAACCTGACAGACGTGAGTACGGATCCTGGACAAGTCTCCAGCACCGATCGGCCATTACTTTATGTCAAAGGACGGAGACCCAGTGAAGCCGGTGGAGCCTTGCTTTGGAACCTTGGCGGGCCACCTACCCAAACATCCGTCATGGAAACAGTATTGGTGCTTTGGAATGGTTTGAGGAGCATCTGATGTGATGTGATGTGCCTTGCCAGGTCCGAGCTGCTTGTAATGGCTGATCGGTGTAACGGGACCCGTTTTTTTGTGTTTTCTGTGTTGCGCCCGCTTCTTCCGTCTCCGTCTTAGTGGTACAAGAAGCCAGACTTTGACTTCTTCAAGTCCTACCAGAAGTATCGGCAGCTCCATCCCGACCAGCCGTTCTACATCCTGAGCCCCTCCTATCACTGGAACCTCTGGGATGTGATTCAGGACAACACTGTTTTGAACCTGGTCTTCAACCCGCCTTCTACCGGAATGCAAGGTGGGTGGAAATCAGGCCGTAGATCCTACCGTAGAACTTCACTGGGCAGGTGCCAATTTTCAATTTTAGATTCTGTCTCTGCAGCCAGGTGACCAGGTGGAAGTTTTCAGGTGAACATTGTTCAGATGTTTACGAGGATGAGGATATGAATGAAGTTGTGGAGAAATCCTGTACTGTTCAAATCTTCAGTAACACTTGAGTTCTCCGGTACGAAACAGAACAATAGATGAGAACTTCAGCGTTAAAGCATTTTAAAAACATGTTTGTGTGTGAAAGAACGGGTTCTGTTATAGAACACGGGTTCTATAATCGATTCTACAGTTTGCAGGCATCTTTAACATGAGACCATGATGGAGAAATGTACATTTTAATGGTGGATTACTAAATGAGCTGCTTCTCCAAGGCATTGCCCTGATGATGAACCTCTGCGAGAAGGTGAACGTCTACGAGTTCCTGCCCTCGCACAGGAAGACCAGCCTGTGCCACTACTACGAGAAGCACAAGACCTACTGCACGTATGGAGGTTACCACCCGCTGACCTTCGAAAAGAGCCTCGTCAAGCGCCTCAACCAAGGCACCAGTGAAGATGTCCTCTCGTTGGGACGGGTCACGCTGAGTGGACTGTCGCAGATAACGTGTCCGTAACCGTTACTGTCTGGGTCGCGCCCGCTGCCTGAATTCCGCCTCTGAATTTGCTGGTTTTGGTTTCCCAGCCGGAGCTCCGCGGTTCTAAACAGGAATGTGAACGCATCTGTATTTATATGTATGTGACGTACGCCGTGTCCACTTTTCTCTTTCCGGCCTTCCTCTAACTTAAAAGCAAATGAATAAACGACATCCAGTCGAAAATAAAGTGAAGTGATTGTCATACACAGCAGCACAGCACACAGTGCACACAGTGATATGTGTCCTCTGCGTTTAACCCATCACCCTGAGTGAGCAGTGGGCAGCCATGACAGGCAGAAATGGACTTCATTTACATTTTCATTTCCAGACGTCCTTATCCAGAGAAGTAGTGACAGGGACAGTCCCCCCCTGGAGACACTCAGGGTTAAGTGTCACAATGGTAGTAAGTGGGGTTTGAACCTGGGTCTTCTGGTTGATAGGTGAGTGTCTTACCCCACTAGGCTACTACCACCCCGGGGACCAGGATTAGTCCATGTACAGGAATGTCAAGCTGCGCCCTTTAATAGGAGCTCCATCCATCAGGAGGTTTGAGGAGACGGTGGAGGACCCTGCAGACCTCAGCATTGTGTAGATAGAAGGCGCATCGTCCTTTGTCCAGCTGGGGAAAGACGTGATGGCGGCTGTTAGCTGGAGAAATCCCGTCCTCCGGATTAGTGCAGGGAGGACGTGAATGTCCCTCAGAGATCAGCCGAGCAGCGACTAAATGCCGGCGCCCACTTCTCCGTGACGAGGGACGAGCCTAATGAAGCGCGAGACTGTGGCCGTTTGTGAGAGACGAAGACATTTACATTTCCAGCATTTACCAGACGTCCTTATCCAGAGAGACTTACAACCAGCAGTTACAGGGACAGTCCCCCCCTGGAGACACTCAGGGTTAAGACTACCACCACCAGCCTGAAGACCCATCACTCCCTGACGGCCTCCAGCAGCCACGCCTTGGTGTTGCACTTCTGCCGCGTCTGTCTTATACGCAGTCATTCCAGCGTGAGCCTAAATTCACTATTACTGCAAGAACATCCTAGAAACACACACACACACACACACACACACACACACACACACTTCCTACAAGCCATTTCCCCTCTTTTTTACATGGGCACATTCTGTCCAAGAAAGAGGTGGAGACGTCCACAGTGTAGTCTAGAGCTTCTGTCCATGTTTGGAGGCGCTGGACAGGGCAGAGTAGGTTCTAGTCCAGTGTCATGGTCAACATTACGTGTCCACCATGATGCTGCTGGTCCATTTGAAGATCCCTGAAGCTGTAGTTGTTACGGTGGTGGTGGCTGTGGTGACCCCCTGGTTCGTCTCGTCAGCAGTTCATTGACAGGGACCAGGATCCTTCTGGCGGTCCCTCCATGAGACTCTGGAGGGGGTCTGGGTGCTGAGGAGAAGAGTGGAGGGGGTGAAATGTTCAAATGCTTCATATCGTTCATATCACAACATTTCCCCCAGCTGGCGCTGGTGAAGAACGAGACCTTTCCTGCCTGCTGCATTTGTACCAAATCATGATATCATTGTGGATTAATTATGCATTTAAATCAAATTAAATACAATTATTTCGTGTAAAATTTAAATTGTATAACATTTCCTACGCTGAACAAAATGAGCGTCATGTCATCCATAAAAACAAGCATCATCAGCACCAGCAGGGATCAGCGGGGAGGAAGGATGACCGGTCATCATCGCTGGATCAGATCACAAAGTCGACAAACGAGGACACACACTGTCACTCTGCCGTGACAAAAGACGAGGCAGCACTTCTAAACATCTTACGTCAAGGATGGGACCGTCTAAAACAGTCCTGATTCAAAAGTGAAGTTCATCTTCACTGGTGGTGCTAGTGGCCTAGTGGGTAACACACTCGCATATGAACCAGAAGACCTGGATTCAAACCCCACTTAGTACCATCGTGTCCCTGAGCAGGACACTTAACCCTGAGTGTCTCCAGGGGGGACCGTCCCTGTAACTACTGACTATATGAACCAGAAGACCCAGGTTCAAACCCCACTTACTACCATCGTGTCCCTGAGCAGGACACTTAACCCTGAGTGTCTCCAGGGGGGGGACTGTCCCTGTAAATACTGACTGTAAGTCGCTCTGGATAAGGACGTCTGGTAAATGCCGTAAATGTAAATGTCCGTCTCTAATGAAACTAATGAATGATCAAAACAGACTCATAATACAGAGAAGGAGGAGACGACATGTTCTGCTGCAGGTACATGAATATTTGCTCAGTGTTTGACATGCAGGGTTTTTATTTTGTGCTCCCAGCTCTGGTTTTGCACAGTTTATTGTAGGAGTAAATATCTGGGTGGAGTAAGTGTCTCAGGGTGGAGTAAATATGTCAGGAGGGAGTAAATGTCTCAGGAGGGAGTAAATATCTCAGGGTGGAGTAAATATCTCTGTGTGGAGTAAATGTCTCAGGGTGGAGTAAATATGTCAGGAGGGAGTAAATGTCTCAGGAGGGAGTAAATATCTCAGGGTGGAGTAAATATCTCTGTGTGGAGTAAATGTCTCAGGAGGGTGGAGTAAATGTCTCAGGGTGGAGTAAATATGTCAGGAGGGAGTAAATGTCTCAGGAGGGAGTAAATATCTCAGGGTGGAGTAAATATCTCTGTGTGGAGTAAATGTCTCAGGAGGGTGGAGTAAATGTCTCAGGGTGGAGTAAATATGTCAGGAGGGAGTAAATGTCTCAGGAGGGAGTAAATATCTCAGGGTGGAGTAAATATCTCTGTGTGGAGTAAATGTCTCAGGAGGGTGGAGTAAATGTCTCAGGGTGGAGTAAATATGTCAGGAGGGAGTAAATGTCTCAGGAGGGAGTAAATATCTCAGGGTGGAGTAAATATCTCTGTGTGGAGTAAATGTCTCAGGAGGGTGGAGTAAATGTCTCAGGGTGGAGTCATGTCCACATTCTATATATCTATTCTGAAGACGTTAGCGTGGTCTCCCTCCGCGATCCGCTGGCGAGCAGAACCTTCTCGGCAGGAGGTGGAGCAGGTGGAGCGATGAGCTTCTCCTTCCCGAACAGCGACTCCACCACCTCCCTGCTGAGATGTTCGGCGGCGGCGAGCCGGCGGTCCGCGTTCGGCCCGGGTCCCGGGGAAAGCGACGCCAGCTCCCGCAGACCGCTGTGCCGCCCGGCGCCGGAGGACGGAGGTACGAGCCGGAGGCGGGAGGAGGAGAACCGCGGGGAGAGGCAGCGGCGACACCCGCACCACCGCCACCACCACCATCATCACCACCATCACCACCACCACCACCACCAGGACCAGCCCGACCACAGACGCTCTCTACCCGCCCCGGTTCTCTCGCTGGACCCCCGGCGCCCGAGTTCCTCCACCGGCGGCGAGGTGTCGTCGTCCCCGCTGCCCGCGTCCTCGGAATCGGACTTCAACCCGCGGCCCATCCTGAAGTCCGTGTTCGGACAGGTAAGACCTGGAGCTTGCAGAACGTTACAGGTGGGCAGCAGACATCTCCACCTCCTCCACGTTCTCCATCACTAGTCCTTTACGTGCACCTCCCAAAGCAGACCTCCAGCAGATCCAGGGTGGATGATGGGGTTACTGTCCCAGGATGAAATGGAGGAGCTTCTTCTGAAACCTGAATGTGTTGATGTCCAGAAACAGGGTGTTAAACTGAAGGCAAAATATTACAATGTTACATGTGACTGTGACATTAAAAGGTTAAAAATTACAGAATATCTTTACTGTGTTCAAATCCATCCTGGTTGGTTCAGGATTTTTCCAATGGGAAGTTGTGTCAGATGTAATTGTGCGTGTTAGTTGTACAGTACCGGCCTGTGGTTTGGAGACACCTTCTCATTCAACGTGTCTTCTTCATCTTCATATTTTCTCACTGAGGCATCAAAACTATGAATGAACACATGTGGAGTTCTGTACTTAACAAAAAGTGGAGACCTGGTCTCCACAGTCACCGGACCTGAACCCAGTCCAGATGGTTTGGGGTGAGCTAAACACCTCTGGGAACTCCTTCAAGACTGTTGGAGAACCAACTTATTTCACCTTTTTTGTGAAGTACAGAACTCCACGTGTGTTCATTTTGTCGTAGTTTCGGTTGTAGTCGTTTCGGTCGTGTGTAGTCGTGTTTGTTAGTCGTAGTTGCGGTTGTTTTGGTTGCAGTCGTGTGGAGATCCTCTCAGGATGGTGTAAAATGTGAGCCGTGGTCCTGATCCTGCAGGTCGTAATTGCTTCTCACTTATTAACCGCGTATTTGCATATTCGCGCATATTTTCATCAGATAATACACAACAACGTCCCTGTGGGACTGGAAACGTCATGAAACCCACAATGGAACAAATCCTACGCCTACAGTTAACCAAGTAAAAGAAAATCTTTCACGCTTCCTTTCTGTTCCATTTCATTTAATTCTCTGTTATGTGTGTGTGTGTGTTTCCTGTGTGAAAGGTCCTCATTAAGGGTGAAACACACACACACACACACACACACACAGTGAGGGAAGAGGGCGACAGGATGGAATCCGGCCACCGGCATTAATTCCGGAGGGGGAAGAATGTCCCCGGGCTCCTGAATGGAAGTGTCCCGGGCCTGTGTGTGCGTGCACCCCCGTTGTGTCCTGCTGCTGCGCTGAGGTCCTTCTGGGGTCCTTCTGGTCCGTCTCGGGTCTTCTAAACGGACCCTGAACGCGCCTTTATTTACACGAGACGCAGCGTGAAAACGTTTTCGGGGTTTATGGGGCGCGCGACTCCCGCAGCTGTGTTTACACGTGTTGTCATGTGTTAGTGCGTTCATGCTTGTGTGTGTGTGTGTGTTGACCTTGTAGGGAGTTGTGCGGATTATTTATTAAGGAGTAAATGATGACGCCGCCGCCCCGACTGAGTCTGTTATTCCCGTAGTAAACATTTATAAACCATTACCACCAATTATTATTCTTATTCCGCTCGGTCAGTAATAAATAGCAGCAGTTTGAATGCATATATGTACGTGTGTGTGTGTGTGTACATGTGTGTGTGTGTGTGTGTGTTTATTTACGTGTGTGTGTGTGTTTATGTACGTGTGTGTGTGTACGTGTATGTGTATATGTGTGTGTGTGTGTGTGTTTATTTACGTGTGTGTGTGTTTATGTACGTGTGTGTGTGTTTATGTACGTGTGTGTGTGTACGTGTATGTGTATATGTGTGTGTGTGTGTGTACGTGTGTGTGTGTGTTTATGTACGTGTGTGTGTGTACGTGTATGTGTATATGTGTGTGTGTGTGTACGTGTGTGTTTATTTACGTGTGTGTGTGTGTTTATGTACGTGTGTGTGTGTTTATGTACGTGTGTGTGTGTACGTGTATGTGTATATGTGTGTGTACGTGTGTGTATATATGTGTGTGTGTGTGTGTGTTTATTTACGTGTGTGTGTGTGTTTATGTACGTGTGTGTGTGTGTTTATTTACGTGTGTGTGTGTGTGTTTATGTATGTGTGTGTGTGTACGTGTATGTGTGTGTGTGTGTGTGTGTGTGTGTGTGTGTACGTGTGTGTATATATGTGTGTGTGTGTGTGTGTTTATTTACGTGTGTGTGTGTGTTTATGTACGTGTGTGTGTGTACGTGTATGTGTATATGTGTGTGTGTGTGTGTGTGTGTACGTGTATGTGTATATGTACGTGTGTGTGTGTACGTGTGTGTGTGTGTTTATGTACGTGTGTGTGTGTGTACGTGTGTGTGTATATGTGTGTGTGTGTGTGTACGTGTGTGTATATATGTGTGTGTGTGTGTGTGTGTGTACGTGTATGTGTATATGTACGTGTGTGTGTGTACGTGTGTGTGTGTGTTTATGTACGTGTGTGTGTGTGTACGTGTGTGTGTATATGTGTGTGTGTGTGTGTACGTGTGTGTATATATGTGTGTGTGTGTGTGTGTGTGCTATGCCTGTTTAACAGTCCACCAGTACAAGAGTTCGTACTGAACCGGACTCGAGTTCGCCGTGAATGAGACGCTCCGCCTGTAACTGTGAGAGGAGAGCGAGGGAGCGAAGGAGAGAGAGAGAGAGAGAGAGAGAGAGAGAGAGACCAGGATAGTTGGCAAATGAACAAGTAATCACAGCTTTCTTTCACACTCCTCATGACATATGCCATGACATATTGTCACACACACGTACACACACACACACACACACACACACACTTTCCCTCTTCTGGTCTCAGCCTTTGACTGCTCACATTTAATGGGTTGGCCACCTTCTCCTTCGCTCCTCTGTCACTTTTTCCAGGGTCTCCATGGCGATCCAGCAGCTTGTCCTTCATCCGAACTCGCAGAGGTCAACATAGCATATTAGAAATAACACACACACACGCACACACACACAGGCTTCATCGGTAATTGGAAACCGTGTGACGTCTCCGATGGAGAATGTCTCCGTGAAGGTAAGCTGATGTCTGGACTTCCTGTAACTCCACGACTCACATTCTGCACATTCTCCGCGCCGCGCCGCGCTCCCAGGCTGCTTCGCCTCTTTTGGAATCGTCTTTTTCGGCTTGTGAGAATTACGGCGTCGTTACACGCCACCGTCACATACGTCACAGAGGGGAATTTAACTGTCAGACATGGTTGGGATCATTTCCAGGTGGAGGACGGACATTTTCATCTCGTGGTCATCTGATGGCCCAGAATCCAAGGCAGTTCCGTAAAGGGATTTCGGGGTTCTAGTTCCTGTACAACTGTAGAATATTATTTGTGGCATTTTTGGGGCCTTGGACCTGGTCCTCGTAATTCCGGTGATTGTTTGGTAGTTTGGTGGACTTGCAGAACGGAGACGGGACCGCTGGGGCCCACAGCATTGCTGCCGCAGGAATTCGTGGCCTGTTTTACATTTCACGTCTAATAAATTATGAATCGCAAGATGACTGTGACGCGAATAAAACCCGTCTGCGCCCGCCAGTCCAACGATGTCCCTGAAATATTAAAAACCGGAGCCGGAGGGACCGGCCAGCGGACGCCATTCAAAAGCGGGCACGACAGAACCTGATTTGAAAGATGTGATGTTCTGTGTAAATATGACATTTGGGCTGATGGTGGGCCGGAGCGGGAGATCATCACAGCCGCTGAACCTGATTGGTCAGCCAGCACGATGAAGAGCCTGCTGTGACGTGCTGTGACAGCGCGTGACACGTTCTGTTGCCTGAAGGGCCCCGATTGGTCCTCGTCACAAATACGATCCTCAGGGCTCGACTTCTCATCTTCAATTACGGCGCCGCGTGACGTTTACTTTCTTTTTTTCTTTCTTCTTTAATAACCTGCTGACTGGACTTCGTAGTGTTTGTGTGCGTGTGTGTGTATGTGTGTGTGTGTGTGGGTGGGTGTGTGTACGTGTGTGTGTTTGTTTGTGTGTATGTGTACGTGTGTGTGGGTGTGTACGTGTGTGTGTTTGTGTGTGTGTGTGTGCGCGTGCGTGTGTGTTTGTATGTGTGTGTGTATATGTGTGTGTGCGTGTGTTTGTATGTGTGTGTGTATATGTGTGTGTGTACGTGTGTGTGTTTGTTTGTGTGTATGTGTACGTGTGTGTGTGTGTGTGCGCGTGCGTGTGTGTTTGTATGTGTGTGTGTATATGTGTGTGTGCGTGTGTTTGTGTTTGTGTGTGTGTTTGTGTGTGTATATATGTGTGTGTCTGTATGTGTGTGTATATGTGTGTGTGTGTGTGTGTGTGTGTTTGTATGTGTGTGTGTGCGTGTGTGTGTTTGTATGTGTGTGTGTATATGTGTGTGTGTGTGTGTGTGTGTACGTGTGTGTGTGTGTGTGTGTGTGTGTTTACTGTTCCCTTGACAGTGTGTAGGTCCTAAGTGCCAGTCTACACAATGCGCTCTGTAAACTGTTATGATGGATGAACGGAACATTTTTTTTTTGAATTCATGCGGACGATCTTCCTCCCCGCCCCACTGTCCCTGCTCGTAACTCTCCGTCCCCGGGTCCATGCGTCCCCTGCAGAAAGTCGGCGTAGTGGACGGAGGATCCCGGGTGTAGAATGTTGGGGATTTGGCTGCCGGACGGCCGATGGTGACGCGCGGGTTGTTTTCCATTCTAAGTGTTAAGAGAATAAAAACCTTTACAACGCGTAGTAAATGGCCTTGACCTGAGCAACTCTCAGTAAGACAGGGACAGGGACAGTCCCCCCCCGGTGAGAGTCATACTCCAGTAATGTGCGGACAGGAGGGCTGAACCAAGCATGGTCTGAGGTCACGTCCGTCCCCAGACAGGTCCAGGGGACAGAGGAATGAAGCCAATGCGGGAATGGAGGTAACCGGGCCTAAAGGGCTTTGACGAGTGCTGGAACACGAGGGAAACCGTCTGGCCTCCGTTTCAGCCGTAATTAAAACGGGCGACCTGACCGCGATGGCCGGGAACTGAAAAAACAATGAACATGTAAAAAAAAAAAAAAAAAAAAAAAAAAGATAATAATTTTTCAACATGCAAAACACTTTTACCAAATTCGCACGCAGCGAAGCAGACGGAAAGGAGCGGTACTATAGGCCGCAGGTTCGCGTTTGCCACGAGCTCGATCCGACATTTCCAAGTTGCACGTTCATTATGCTAATTCGCTCTCAAGCAGCCTTGTGAACGTGAGATGGCCGCGGTGGGCGATGCCGGTTCCGCCGTGCAGGACAAGATTGGGTTCGGGGCGCCAGAGTGGTGCATTAATCAGACCAGTAATTTGTTGCCGTGACAACCGTGCTACCAGTCAAGGGCCCGTCGAGGTGGACGGTGCAGCCGACTGTTCATCCCCGCCCTTCAGCCCTCGCTCAGATGGATTAAAGAAGACGTGGCCGCTGCTCAGAGGTCACGACCCCCCAAAAGCCGACTGAGGGCTCGCCGCTGGCCATTTCGTTAACCCCCCTGTCATCACCCCAGAATGATGAGGGATGAGCACTGTGTGTGGTGGGTGGGGCGGGAAGAGGAGGACCTTTCAGCTTCATGTGTTTGCTGGTTTAGCTCCTTACATTTTACATTTACAGCGTTTACCAGACGCCCTTATCCAGAGGGACTTACAGTCAGTAGTGACAGGGACAGTCCCCCCCTGGAGACACTCAGGGTTCAGTGTCCTGCTCAGGGACACGATGGTAGTAATTGGGGTTTGAACCTGGGTCTTCTGCAAGGTTATTATAGTTAACGAAAACGAACGATAAAACTAAAACTAGAATTGAAAAAGCATTTTCGTTAACTGAAATAAAGAGTTAAAAAAAAACGAAAACTAACTGAAACTGTTTTGTGTGTATACAAAACGAACTTAAACGAACTAATATTATAGCAAAAACGTCCTTCGTTTTCGTCTTTGTAATAAGAATTAAAATCTATTTACTTCACGCTGCCAGTTTTAAGCCAGGTTTTTGACCATTATGGTAACACGTGGTCTGTGACGTCACGTGTCCATAGTCTGTCCGTGACGCCGCCGGCTAGCGTGATGGCTGCAGCGAAAGTCGGAAGAAAGCGGCAGAAAGTCCTATTTGGGATTTCTATGATTATGACAGTGGCAAAAATAAAAGTAAGTGCCTTGTTGTAGAAGCAGGTGATACAATATGTGGAATACTTCTCAAGGGGAAAAACCCCACGAATCTGACAGTCCATTTGAAAAGCTCACACAAAAAGGCGAACCAAGAGTACCTGAACAAGCCAGCCTCTCGCCCGCCCTCCCCAGAAAGAGAGGCGGTAGCCAGGCCAGGTAACATGGGAAAGGAACGTGGTACTACAGCATCCATAATGGACCAAGTAGCTGCTGGCTAGTAAATACGCAGGAACACCACAAATGAGAAGAAGCGTTGGTAAATATGTTTATTAAGACTGGAATGTCTACACGACTGTGTGACTCGATTACCTTCAAAAAGTTCACCACTTCACTCGAACCAAAATTCAAAACACCCGGAGCTGCAAGAGTCAATAACCTTATCGGAGCTAAGATGGATAAGGCTATTCTGGTGATTTTGATTCATGCACCTGACAAATATCCGAATTTACAAAAAAAAAAAAACTAAAACTAACACTGTAACTAATAAAAACTAAACTAAAACTAAGCAATTTCAAAATATCAAAACTAATAAAAACTAGTAAATCTGCCTCTAAAAACTAATTAAAACTAACTGAATTTGAAAAAAAAAAATCTAAACGAAATAAAAACTAAATCTAATGAAAAATCCAAAACTATTATTACTATGGTCTTCTGGTTCGCAGGTGGGTGTCTTACCCACTAGGCTACTAGCACCCGTCACCACCTGCTGCCGAACACACAGCTGTATTCACATCTTTATGTGCGTATAAAGTATGTACGACCATACGGTCATTTCTTATACATTCTCTTGTAAGATCACGTCATATTCACTTTGGTTCCTTATTGCCTTTTATCAACATTTTGAAAGTGAAGTGATTGTGAGACACTGCAGCACGGCACACGGTGACACGTGTCCTCTGTATTTAACCATCGCCCTTGGTGAGCAGTGGGCACCATGACAAGCGCCCGGGGAGCAGCGTGTGGGGACGGGACCTTCATCAAGGGGACCTCGGTGGCACCTTCTGATTACGGGTCCACTTCCGTACCTGCTAGGCCACCACTATGCCTGCAACAATAAAGTGCATAATAACAATATAGTTAAGTGCATAACAAGAAATTTCACTTGCATTCTATTTTGTGGTTGTGTATTTGCATCTTGCATCCGCCTGACATCGTGAGAGTCGGAGAGACCTTGAGTGCTGACCTCAGCACCTGAAGAGACAGGACAGGACAGTCTGAATGTCCCTCTGGAGAACTGCCACAGTGCTGCGGAACTGACTGTGACCAGACGTGCTGGAGTGGAGACGTGCTGTGATGAAAGCCTGTCCCGCTGGGACCTTATTTATTAAGTCAGCTGATTTAAACACAATTTACAGTAAATTAATTAAGGCTGTCAGGAGGGCTATTAATACCAAAACTAAATACATCACTAAAATAATACATAATAAAATGTCATGGATTCTTTATAATGGGGAAATCAATCGTTCTGCATGACAGTAAAAACTGAAAATAATATTGAAATATTTCCCAATCTTTTAAAAATGTGTGCTCATTCAGGGCATCAGATTTGTCTCTGTCCCTGTTCCCTGATCTTGGTCCTTTCCAACATGGAGCTACTACGGGTGGGCAGCAGAGCTGCTAAGATGCGGAGCCTGAATATGTAGCGGGTGAAGCGGAGCAATTTATGAAGGTAGTTGGAGTTATTTCTGCATTTTACCAATATGGTTGTCGTGTCACCCGCGCGCCAAATGCTGCGTTTCTCCACCTTGGTGACAGTGGGCACCATGACAGGCGCCCGGGGAGCAGCGTGTGGGGACGGGACCTTCATCAAGGGGACCTCGGTGGCACCTGATGAAAACACTCGCCTCTGAACCAGAAGCCCATGAAATGGAACCGCCGAATCCAGTTTGTCCCGGTGCAGGAGGAAGCAGAGCGATGGACAGTCAGGCATTAAAAGCAGATGAGGGCGTGACAGTGCCGGGGTCGGGTGTGTGACGTCAGTGATGACAGTGTTTACGCTCCTGTCTGCTCCGTGCGGTTAACCCTGAGGCTTCTGGGATCCGTCTTCTTTCCCCCCTTCCATTCCTTTAAAGGTGCTCGTCATTGTCCTAGTCGCTCACATTCGTTTCTGGAATCTGTTCGTGACCAATGACACCAGACCTGAGACACACCGTTAAATCCAGAGGAGGAGCCCCGCCCGCCACGAAAAAAAACCCCGTATAAATCCACACGGAAGGCCGTCTGTGAGACGCGAGGTCGGCGGCAGAGTTCGCAGACACGATGGTATTTACACCGCACCACGGCACTGCAGTACTTCTTTTCTTCATCTTCACCTTCTGTCCCTTCTTCTTCTCGTTCCTCCAGGACCGGGAGCTGAGGCCGGAGGAGATCGATGGTGAGTTCCTGCTAGTGGTCCCTGAGCAGGACACTTGACCCTGAGTGTCTCCAGGGGGACCGTCCCCCTGGCCCTACTAATGCCGTGAATGTACATGGTGCTGAATCGTCTCCTCTCGACGTATTTAGAGTTGCGAGAAGCCTTCAGGGAGTTTGATAAGGACAAGGACGGCTTCATCGGCTGCAAGGACCTGGGCAACTGCATGAGGACCATGGGCTACATGCCGACAGAGATGGAGCTGATCGAACTGAGCCAGCAGATCAACATGAATCGTGAGTGAGAACGTTCCTACACTGCTGGGATGGATCCAGCAGGTCCAGGATGGAAAGATCTCCCGGTCCTATTTTCACTCATTCACGATTTTCACTTATAATTTAAACCGAGAGAAATATGACAAAAACTGTCTGTCGTCTGTCTGTCCTTCGGTCAGTGGGCGGCCACGTGGACTTTGACGACTTCGTGGAGCTCATGGGTCCCAAGCTGCTGGCTGAGACGGCGGACATGATCGGGGTGAAGGAGCTCAGGGACGCCTTTAAAGAGGTGACCGAGCTACTGCGGCCGCTACGCCTGCTAAAGCCGGGCGCCTGTCTCATTCTGTCTCGTCCCTGTCTCCTCGGCAGTTCGATACCAACGGAGACGGTGAGATCAGCACGGCGGAGCTCAGGGAGGCCATGAGGAAGCTCCTCGGGCAGCAGGTGAGATGCCTTCACGTTTTCCCCGAACGTACAGACATGAAGTCCACTGACGTTATATTATTAGCACTCACGGTTCTCCTCGTCTAGGTTGGTCACAGGGACCTAGAGGATATTTTACGAGACATCGATCTGAACGGGGACGGGAGAGTAGACTTTGAGGGTGAGCCATGATGCTTCCGCAGTCAAATTTGTATTATGGTTTGGACAAGAGTTGACTGTTTTCTCACCGTGGTCGCGTCCCTTTCCAGAGTTTGTCCGCATGATGTCTCGCTGAAACGACACTCCTGCTCCCGAGGCTAGAGGCCACATTACAGACTCCTGACTCTGAGCCGACCGTCCTGAGGATGCGAACTGGAACCCTGCAGGGACGAAGAACCCAGTTGCTCTTCACCGCTCTTCCCCAACAATCTCCACCTGCCATTCGTAGCACTTTTCTGACCCACCAAAAACCACCTGTCCTCTCTGTGCTCGTGCGAGACGGAGAAAATGGTGTTTCCCAAGGCAATATGACGTCCTGTGAGATGTTCCTTCTTCTCCGTGTAAATGTGTGTGGTAGAGTCCTTGTCTGTTGACCTACTCTGTGACTTGATGGTGCGTAATAGGAAGTAGGAAGTGCAGCAGAAAGAAGACCCCCCCATGTGGCATGTAGGTTCTTCACCATACGTGGACTGATCTTTGGCCTTCCCGTGTTCTAGAATGCGGTTTACATCTGATCACGCGATGTCCTGGCCTGGTACTGTATCTCCTCCCCGACCCTGGATCGCCTCGGACGGTGTACTCCCCACTGTTAACCGCGCCTGTGTTCCGTGCGTTTTCGTGTACAGTGTTTGCCGTTGGTGTCTTTTTTTAAAATTGTCATTTGCATGCCAAACCATGACGCTCATTTGCACTTGTGTAAAACAGTAGACTCCGAGTCTTGAAGACAGTTCGTTGTACATAATATTGTGTGTGTCTTTAAATCCGCCCACTGGCGTGGTGTATAACACGAACAGAACATTTTCTATGGATGGAACAGTTGTCATGGCAACAGTCTCCTGTTGGGACAGCTTCTGAACTTCTTCTCTTTTTGTAATAGGCTACGATATGGCCGCCATTAAAACCCCCTGAAAGTTGCTGCTTTTGTTGGCACTGAACAAACACAGTTTTATTTTAGGGTGAAGCAAGGGGGATATTTCACTGGAGCCACATTCCCATAACACCATTAAATAAAAATGAACACCGAAGTCCTCAGGTGTCAGGTGATGACCCAACGATCACGTCTGTGGACACTCGTGCCGCCAGGGAGAATGGACACGGGATGGATGGATTTTTAATCGTCCGTATATACCGATGACAAGGGCGCGACCTCAGGAAAGGCAGGTGACGTGTTCAGCTACTGCCACCTAGCTGCAGTCGCCCCAGGCTTATTGCTGCTTCACTTTTAGTCCGACTTTTTTTTAGTTCTTGGTCAGAGCTGAGAGGTTTTATCATGCGACACGTAAACCGCATCTCACACGCTTTCCTTCGGCCCATTCAAAATGTCTACCTCTCATATAATTTGCTTGTCAAAGTTTTAGATAGAAAAGCATGAAAGAATTACATTTACGGCATTTATCAGACGCCCTTATCCAGAGCGACTTACAATCAGTAGTTACAGGGACAGTCCCCCCGGAGCAACTTAGGGTTAAGTGTCTTGCTCAGGGACACAATGGTAGTAAGCAGGATTTGAACCCGGGTCTTCTGGTTCATAGGTAAGTGTCTAACCTGCTAGGCCACTACCACTACCATATGGGTATCAATCCAAATCATTACATCTAACGTGTTTCCAGTTGGACTCATTTTGCGAAGAGAAATGTTTACAAGGTGTAGCCTATTAGGGAGAAAATCTTGATATCTCAGTGTGACCGTGGGAGAACACAGTGGTGGAAACGGCAAAGACACACACATTCAGGTCATTGTTTCAAAAAAAGCCCAATTATTAGAAGCAGTTTTTCTTTTTTCAAAATTCCAATAGTTGAATTGCGATTTTCAGCTGTTTCTCGAATTTCCGGGGGCATTTGTCACAACACGGTTGGCCTTCTGATGCATATTTAAATGACGTGCCAGCCAATGGCACGCTGTTCCTGGTAGCGGCTCGATTGGCCGCTTCCCTGTTACCGGCACCCCCACCGACCAATCGGAGACGCCGCCGGGAGGCCGGGCGCCCCGCCCCCCCGCCGCGCAGCCAATCCGCGGCGGCCAGGCAGCGCGCCGTGCGGCCCTCGCCGGAGCGCCGGATTAGCCTCAGCGCGTCCGCCTTTCGCCGCCCGGACGAGCTGCAGACCAGCGCGGTTCCCGCGGAGGACGCCTGCGGCCGCCAGCGTCGGTGAGCGGTTGGCCGGGGGGGCAGCTAGCGGGCCTGGGGCCGGTCGGCGGGGTGCCTCCGCGTCGCGCCTGAGCGCGTCGAACCCGCGGCGATGCGGCGGGCGGCCGCGGCGGGGAGCGGCATGCTGCTGGCGGCGCTCCTGTCGCTGCTAAACGGTGCGTGCCGGGCGGACCTGACGGAGCGGGTGGTGTGGGCCGTGAACGCCGGCGGGGAGGCGCACACGGACACGCACGGCATCCAGTACAAGAAGGACCCGCTGGAGGGGAAAGTGGGGAAAGGTGAGAACCGGGCCGCTATTATTAGCCTGGAGGAAGTACACGTGTAACTGTCAGGACAAGGCGCCCGGCGCTTCCTGCTGCCGCCCGGAAGCGGGGTCTGGCCCGGTGCTGCGGATCTGACGTGCACCGAGCGTTGCCGAGCGTGGCTCGGTCTCTCTGGTTTGCCGGTTGGGGGGGTTTATTTCATTTTTTTTCCCGGGGTGGTTTACCAATGTGGCTCAGATCTGGCAACCCGTCACGGCGTAATGGAGCGGAGTAATGAGCGTTCCGATCTGGCAACACGCACAAACACGTAGAGACGTGCGCTAAACGCCGCTGGATGGTGGATGAAGATGATGATGATGATCAGCTCACGTCCCTGGAGTAACACTGACTGACCCCCCACCCCAGATGAACCTGTTCAGCTCCTGCATTGTAAGCGTTGCTCCACACTGGTCAGATCTGATCACCTTTTGCCCTCTAGACACAACGTTCAGGTTACGGGCAGAACCGGTCTCAGGGTTGGGTGTGAGGCATCTGTGGCCGCGTCCGCGTTAAATAAATGACGGGCCTTGTTCAGGGTTTCGGTTTCAGTGCCCGACCCGAAGTAGTCCAAGGTCGTACGCACATTTCCCATGAAACGCGTGGTGACGAAGGACGACCGCAGCAGATCACTTAGTTCAGTTTCCACGTCCTTTTACAGCTCCTGGATTCCTCGTGGAAAAAGTAAAGGGCCGAAGTTAACGTCCGTGCTAAAACTAACCAGGCAAATCTCGACAAATTCCAGTTTTGTGTATAGACAAACGCATGATGCTGAAATAAGTAAAGTAAAATGAGCAATAAAATTGAAATCATTTGCAAAATATGTGATGTAAGTGCTTGCTGTAATATTCAAAACATGAACTGTGGCGCCTTGCTGGTGCTAGAAAGCGACAGCCAATCGAATTGCGCAAGCACGTTGACCAATCAGGAAGGTTTATTTTGCCACTCGTGTGCTCCCTGCACATATACAGCTGAGCTCAAGCGTTGCTGCGACACTTACGCTGTTTAATGCGTTAATCTCCTTCTCGACTCACATCAGCAACCTTTCCCGCTCATGTAGATTCCTTCTCTACGATATCAGACGAATCCGCCCTTATCTGTCAACCCAGGCCACCCAGATACCTTAGTAACCTCACGACTGGACTACTGTAACTCCCTTCTAGCTGGTCTACTACCATGTTCCATCCGACCTCTACAACTAATACAAAATGCAGCAGCACGACTGATCTTCAACCTTCCCAAGTTCTCCACACCGCCCCTCTGCTACGTTCCTCCACCGGCTCCCAGTACCTGCACGCATCAGGTTCTAAATACTGATGCTGGCCTACAAAGCCAAACATGGAGTAGCACCATCCTACCTCACAGCCCTTATTACACCTCACACTGCACCTGGTATACTCCGAGCCTCCAGTACTGCTCGCCTGGTCCCTCCATCTCTGAAGGTAAAAGGAAGACGCTCATCTAGACTCTTCTCCGTCTCGGCCCCTCGGTGGTGGAATGAACTTCCATCTCAGTCACTGAGCACCTTCACACGGCAGCTCAAGACCTTCCTCTTTAGAGAAGATTTAGATGAACTTGTAACCTTCTTCTTGTCTGACTTCTGTATAGAAACTAGAACAGAGTGAATAAAAAGGTTGTATTCATAGTTGGGGGTCCTAGTGAACCTGAACTGACCTCTTCATCCATGGTGACATGGAAGCACGTTGTAAGTCGCTCTGGATGAGGGGCGTCTGCCAAACGGCTTAAAATGTAAATGTAAATTTGTGGTTTTAATTTAAAAAAGAAATAACGTCGCAGTGTGTGAAAAGTGTACTTTAATTACGTACTTGTAATACCGTACGTACTTTTGCTTCATCCGTGGTTTGCCAAAACTAAAAAAAAAAAAAAAAATTCTAATTACTTTCCCAAGAAATTGGAACAAAACCCTGTTTTTGTACTAAATCATATATATATATATATTACACTTATATGAATGATATGAAGGAAAACTGCTGGCCAGGAGCACGTTAATGTATTATTATATCTGATCCTCCCAGCGTCCGATTACGGCGTGCGTCTCCCCATCCTGCGCTCCAGTCCGGAAGACCAGATCCTGTACCAGACGGAGCGCTACAACGAGGACTCGTTCGGGTACGAGGTGCCCATCCGGGAGGAAGGAGACTACATCCTGGTCATGAAGTTCGCGGAGGTGTACTTCGCACAGTCCCAGCAGAAGGTGCGTGTGGAGCAGGGCGGGGGGAAGAGTCCCACATCTCTCCTCACCCGGAACGCGGCCGCGACTGTAAATAGATCTTGCGGAGCAAGAGGGTCGTCATGGTGACGCCGTATATCGGCCCTTGCAGGTGTTCGACATTCGCCTGAACAGCCACGTGGTGGTGAAGGACCTGGACATCTTCGAGCGAGTGGGACACAGCACGGCACACGACGAGATCGTGGCCTTCTCCATAAAGAGGGGCAAACTGAGCGTCCAGGGGGAGGTGTCCACCTTCAACGCCAAGCTGACTGTGGAGTTCGTCAAGGTACCTGCGGTGCACGAATAAGATGCGATGTTTCTCACTAGAATCTTCATTTCAAGAGGACTTCTCAACATTTCAGTAAAAAATGTCATGTAATAGATATGGGTCATGTGACTGGTGCAATAATATTAAATTATACCAACAGAATTGTGCAAAATAACTAATATTTAAAGGTTTATTATACGACAAGCATACTTATTCTGCTGATAACTGTGTGGACGTTGTTTTGTCCCCCCGGTAGATCTTCAGCACGCTTGGCGTAGTTCCTGTAGTTTCCTGTAGGTTAGAGTAGATATTTACGGTCTGAAGGTGTGGGAGGTGCAGCAGGTCGGACCTGCTTTACCTGCACAAACCTGGAGTTTCTCAGCTAGTCGCCATTCGTAACGGCGCCCCGCGGTGTTCAAGGAACGCTAGCGTGACAATCACGCTGCCCTTACAGTCAGTAGTGACCGGGACAGTCCCCCTGGAGAGTCTCGGGGTTCAGGGACACGACGCTAGGAAGTGGGGTTCGAACCCGGGACTTGTGCTTCGTAGGAGAGCGGGCCGCTAGGCTACTACTTTCCACCTCTATATTCAGGATTAAAAATATTGCGTTAATGCTGAATTAATACAGTCAGTAGTGACCGGGACAGTCGCCCTGGAGAGTCTCAGGGTTCAGGGACACGACGCTAGGAAGTGGGGTTCGAACCCGGGACTTGTGCTTCATAGGAGAGCAGGCCCGCTAGGCTACTACTTTCCACCTCTATATTCAGGATTAAAATATTGCGTTAATGCTGAATTAATCAGTCAGTAGTGACCGGGACAGTCCCCCTGGACAGTCTCGGGGTTCAGGGACATGACGCTAGGAAGTGGGGTTCGAACCCGGGACTTGTGCTTCGTAGGAGAGCGGCCCGCTAGGCTACTACTTTCCACCTCTATATTCAGGATTAAAAATATTGCGTTAATGCTGAATTGATACAGTCAGGGACAGTCCCCCTGGGGACGTTCAGGGTTCAGTTGAGGGACTACGTGGTAGGAAGTGGGGTTAAAATATTGCGCTGATTCTGTATTAATCCTGCCTCTCCTTCTGTGTGTGTGTGTGTGTAGAGTTACTATGACAACCCGAAGGTGTGTGCGCTGTACGTCATGAAGGGGACTTTAGAAGGTGAGCATTCAGCAGCCCGGCGCCACAAAATGATCCCTTGTTGTGTCGTATGATGGAGATGTTGGGTGAAAAATGGTTTCCTCGGGCTGTGTTTATTGTAAGGTAGACCATACCTGTTAATGCCGTGACGTGATTGTCACAGCAGCACAGCACACGGTGAAACGTGTCCTCCCGGGGGGCAGTGTGTGGGGACGGGACCTTCATCAAGGGGACCTCGGTGGCACCTTGGCGGTTCGGGATCCGAACCCGCAACCTTCCGATTACGGGGCCGCTTCCTTAACCGCTAGGTCACCGCTGACCCCTTTTTAGGCGATACGGGCACGTGTCTGGTGTAACCGTGACAACTAGGATCATTTTAATCCATCCATGGACACGAGATGCGGCCCGAGATCGCTCCAGCTTCGTTTCTCGTTCCCTGCCAGATGTTCCCAAGCTGCAGCCCCATCCTGGTCTGGAGAAGCGTGAGCTGGAGGATCTGGATGAAGAGGAGCTGGAGGTCGGGGAGGACGGGAGCCGGAAGAGCGGCGCCGCCGCCGGCGCCGCCGCCTCCAAGAACCGCGTGCAGTCCGGCCCGCGGACCCCCAACCCGTACGCGGCCGACAACAGCAGCCTCATGTTCCCCATCCTGGTGGCCTTCGGCGTCTTCATCCCCACCCTCTTCTGCCTCTGCCGACTGTGAGGGGACGAGAGGACCGTGCGGAGGACTGCGGAAGAGGGGTGGCGGGGTGGGGGGTTGGATGGGGGCGGGGCATCGGGAGGGAGGGGGGGGGGGCAGGGGCTCTTCAGCATTTCCTTCTTTATGGACCGTGGCGAAATCCGAGTGAACTGGGACGAGGTCAAGCCGTCCCGCCAGACTGGACCGACCGGTCCCGTCGGCGGTCGACCAGCTTCCCGTGACCGGGCACCCCTCCCCGTTCTCGGTACGAGACTCTCCAGGACGCCCCGCGCAGCGCGATTGGCTGTTGTGGCGGCAGGAATCTCGGGGGTGCTGTTCTCTTTTCTTTCTTTCTTTCTTTTTCCTTTGTCGTTTCTTTCGCCGATCGGCCGGTTCCGTTTTCTTACGGAGCGTTTATGGATTTATGGCACCTGGCAACCCAACGTCCCACCGCTGTGAGCGGACGTGCTGGACAAATTTCACCCTGTCTCTGTCCCGGAACCACGCTGGCGGTGGGGGGGGGGGACGTCGGGAATGTTCTGGATAAATTTGACGTTTAAATATTTATTGTGTTTTTGTGCCATTTTCTCAGTACGCGCTTGGTGTTTGGTTCGAGTCACCCGTCATCTGTACCTCACCTCAGACGCGCTGGAGCCCATACGTTTCTCTTCATTAATGTTAACAAGCAATCGTAAAAGCAAGAACCTTTTTAACAGCAACAAGAAGTACGAATCAACTCAAAAGTCCATCGAGATCTGCACCAAAGTATTCGTTCGTTTCCGTCTTTCTTATGCGAGGCTACGCGGTGTGTATATGAGGTACGGAGGGGGGGGGGGGGGGGGGGGGTCCCCACTTTCCTCTTCTCGTCGGTACGATGTTTTACGGGGTTTTTTTATTTTAAACGACTGGCTGATAAGTGACCTTCTCTGGCCGCGACCGAAACTTAAACGAGACCGCCGGAGACGCACTGACCCACCGTCAGAAAGAGAAGAGCGAACCGGCGAAACGTGGCTGCCCCCCCCACCCCAGATTCGGTTTTTTATATATTTGGTTTAATTTAAATGTGGGGGGTGTTTGACTTTTTTTTTTTTTTTTGATTAAAAAATAATATTTGTATTGCTTTTTATTTTCTCAGGATTTTGCTTTTTAAAATATTTTGTGGTATTCAATGCCTGCCTTTTTTTAAGCATTTTTTCTGTCTTGTGTATAATTATTTTGATTCTGATGATTATTGCCTTGATTTGATTTGATTTTTTTTTTTTTTTTAAATACATGCAAAAACATACTCTGCCATTTCCTGCTGTGCGCTTTTTATGTGCATTTCATACGTTGCGCGTTTAACATCTTCAAACACCTGTAGATGATTGGGTTAGAACCAAAGACATGGCCTCCGTTTTGCTCTTTCCGTGACATTTCCTCGCCGTTCGGTGTGATTTCAGTAATTCCACACCCTCTCGACACCAGACACAGTGGTGAAGGAGCTGCAACAGAAATCCCCAGCAGCATGCTCTCAGCTCCATATGCATCTTGAGGAGGAACTGCTGTTTAAATATATATATATACACGCACAAAAATAATAAATGTGTTATTTTAATCTAACGTGCGTTGCAGGACTGGTTTTTGCCAGCAAGCAAGACCAGTTCAAAAACTCGTTTTTAAAAATTCTTATCTTGCAACATGGAATTATTGTGCGTTGTTGCGTCGACCAATGAGAGGCATAGTTTGCACCACGTGACGCCCCTCAGGTGTCGTGGCCGTATCCATGGTAACCCCGGGCCCGTCCAGCCAATGAGATGCTGGCGTTGTCGGCGTGCGCTCTCCATAGAGACGCCGGGCGCCATCTTGGATCCGTTCAAGCAGCAGACGCGACGCGACGATCCCCGCCAAACATGAGCAGCCAGAGCCCCCGGAACGAGTCGGACGCCGCGGTCACCGGCCCCGAGGGCCCCGCCGCCGCCAGGGAGCGGAAGTCGGCCGGCGGCGTCTTGAAGCGGCTGAAGTCCAGGCGGAGTCAGCCGGACAGGCGGCCTGTGACCGAGGAGGAGTTGCGGGCGCTGGGGACCGACATCGGCCCGGACGAAGTGCTGGGACTCCGCGCCGTGACCCGCGGTGAGCGCGGCTGCGTGGATAGTGTGGTGTGGCGCCTAGTTAGACATCTAGTTAACCAGCAGTAAATTGGTAGTTTGGTTGATGTTGCCAGGTGCCGGAAGGTTTCCGCTCCAAACAGTGAAAAATGCACCGACGTGCACACTCTAAACGGTCGGGAATAAGGAAGTTTTCTTACTCTTGTAACCTGTACACTGTATCGTGTTTAAACGAGAAATGCGAATTCTCGACAAGCAGCGATATATATATATATATATATATATATATATAATCATAATTAATCCAACCAATCTGGCAACACGCGTTCTCCGTCCAAAACAGCAACTTTTTACCCGGAAAAGCCCTTTAACTCAACTAACTAGCAGGTTAATAGTAACATGTAGCAACACCATCGATACGTTCCGATCACGTTTATCCGGAACCCCCGAGATTTAAAATTGACGTCGCGGTTTTTACAACCTGCTGTCACATTAAAACGGAACTACGGAAGAACCGAGTAAAAGAGCGCAGAATCATTTTAGCTTCCGGGAAAGTGACCCTGGTGACGTGAAGCACCGTTTACATTTTACATTTACCGCATTTACCAGACGCCCTTATCCAGAGCGACTTACAATCAGTAGTTACAGGGACAGTCCCCCCCTGGAGACGCTCAGGGTTCAGTGTCTTTCTCAGGGACACGATGGTAGTTAGTGGGATTTGAACCTGGGTCTCCTGGTTGACAGGCGAGTGTGTGGCCACTACCACATTTTAAGGACGACACCGTTTTTTCTACCACCTTCGCTCGGTTGTTTCACGACCAACATCACCACCAGAATCTGTACAGACGTTCTAGATTCCGTACATGAGGAGAAGTGGGTGAAACTGTGTCAGGTCGGACCCTGTACCGTCGTGCTGGGTTCGGGTGGTCTATGCGGATCCGGCGCTGTGCAGGTCCTGAGAGATAACACGTTGTGTCTCGTTTTAAGTTACACCTCCGTGGTCGTAACCCGTGACGCTTTTTGAACCCCTGCAGACTACCTGTGCAAACCGGAGCACAACGTCTACAACGTGGACTTCACGCGTTTCAAGATCAGGGACCTGGAGACCAACACGGTCCTTTTTGAGATTGCGAAACCCCCAAATTGTGGTAAGGGCTTTTCTGCTGGACGGTGTAACTGGTGTCGTGCATGTGTGACCGTCCCCAAAACTTGCACCAGCAGAGCAGGAGGACGAGGACGACGAGGGTGGGGAGGGAGACTCCAGCTCAGGACGCTTCGTCCGGTACCAGTTCACCCCCGCCTTCCTCCGGTTACGAACCGTCGGAGCCACGTGAGTCACGTCTGCAGACACACATCGATTAAAACAAGCCTGATGATGTTCCGGGTCTGTGGTGGGTCTATGGAGGGTCTGGAGGGTCTGTGGTGGGCCTATGGTGGGCCTATGGAGGGTCTGTGGTGGGCCTGTGGAGGGTCTGTGGTGGGCCTATGGAGGGTCTGTGGTGGGCCTATGGAGGGTCTGTGGTGGGTCTGTGGAGGGCCTGTGGTGGGCCTGTGGTGGGCCTGTGGAGGGTCTGTGGAGGGTCTGTGGTGGGCCTATGGAGAGTCTGTGGTGGGCCTGTGGAGAGTCTGTGGTGGGCCTATGGAGGGTCTGTGGAGAGTCTGTGGTGGGCCTATGGAGGGTCTGTGGAGAGTCTGTGGTGGGCCTATGGAGGGTCTGTGGTGGGCCTTTGGAGGGTCTATGGTGGGTACGGCCACGACTGTGTCTGTCTAAGCATTTAATTTCTGACTGGTGATAACTTTATATACGGCCCTTTAGGTCATTTTCATTAATTTACCTACCGTTCCAGACAAGTTTACATGTTGGCCACAATTAGTCTTAAGATAACCTTTCACCTTTTGGTTGGTGGTCTGTTTTCTAGTTTCACAATGAATATTTATTTATGGTTATTGCCATGTGCGATGGTGTCCCGCTCGCAGTGTGGAGTTCACCGTGGGCGACCGGCCGGTCAGCAGCTTCCGGATGATCGAGAGGCATTACTTCCGAGACCAGCTCCTCAAGAGCTTCGACTTCGACTTCAGCTTCTGCATCCCGAACAGCCGCAACACCTGCGAACACATCTACGAGTTCCCCCAGCTGCCAGAAGACATGAGTGAGTTCCCCGTCCTGCTGGTCTTCGCGTGGTCTTCGCGTGGTCTTCACCTGGTCTTTGTTCCCCCTGCAGTTCGGCTGATGGTGGCGCACCCGTACGAGACGAGGTCCGACAGCTTCTACTTCGTGGACAACAAGCTCATCATGCACAACAAGGCCGACTACGCCTACAACGGAGGGCAGTAGGGTCTGACCCCTGACCCCGCCCGAGTGGACGGTTCATCCCTGCTTTTCTTCTTCTGACCTTCGCTCGTGTTCTGTTCGTTTTTTTTTTTTGTTTGTTTTTCTGCTCGGTTTCTAGTTCGTTGGTTTGAACCAGAACAACGTTCCTCGACTCCGGTGAGTGTTGCCGGCAGGGGGACCCCGGAATCGGAGGAAGGCGCGCTCGCTGCCGGTTTACCGTGTTAGTGAGGTTCTTCTGCACAAAACGTGTTTATTAAGTGTTTATTAAGGTGGCCCGAGCGTCCACGATGACTTTCCCCTCTTGTCCCCTCTGCTTCGGCACTATGGCGAATGCAAGTGGCGGCGCCGGCTGGACGAGGGGACCTGCGTCGCCATGACGCCGGCCTCTTCCTGTCACGCTCAGCTGTCCGTCCGAGAGCCCGGTGTCAGGTGCAGAGCCCCGCGGCCCCGCCCTCAGAAGTGTCCTTAACAGGGGCCTTCGTCACGGCCTGGTCACGTAGTGACGGGCGCGGTGTGTGTGTGTGTGTGTGTGTGTGTGTTTGTTCACGCTGCTCCTGCTCTCCACACATCTCAGACGTGGGGCAGGTACTTCATGTGGATAGAATTTCCGGAATCTCGATATTTCCTGTGAGCTGGCTGGTGTTGGCGAGGGCGGGGCCGCATCAGGACGAGGAATTTATTCTGGGCGCACGGCGTGTTAAACATGCAGAACGTCACCGAAGGACCGCCACGCCTCCCGGGTTTCACTTCAAATCCGCCTTTTCTTCTGTATGAGTTTGAGGTAAAAAAAAAAAAAAAAAAAAGTGTTTTAATCAGAGAAATAAAGGACTCGTTTCGTAAAGCCGTCTGATTTCTTCAAACGCCCGCGTGACCGTATAATACGAGGTCTCCTCTTCTCTTCCAGGGTTTCATATTTTTGCTTTAATAATTATATGGGTGGTAGTGGGGTAACACACTCACCTATCACCCAGAAGACCCAGGTTCAAACCCCACTTACTACCATCGTGTCCCTGAGCAAGACATTTAACCCTGAGTGTCCCCGTAACTACTAAGTTGCTCTGGATAAGGGCGTCTGGTAAATGCTCTAAGTCGCGCGTAATATAATATGATCCGTGATCAGGAAATTCTACTCGCGTTTAATTAGGACCAGACGATCACATTTACATTTACAGCATTTACCAGACGCCCTTATCCAGAGCGACTTACAATCAGTAGTTACAGGGACAGTCCCCCCCTGGAGACACTCAGGGTTAAGTGTCCTGCTCAGGGACACGATGGTAGTAAGTGGGGTTTGAACCTGGGTCTTCTGGATCATAGGTGAGTGTGTTACCCACTAGGTTACTACCACCCCTTAGATCACAACTAAACTTCGTACGCTCCTGCGTTTTCTCTGGAAAAACCAACATTTCTGTAATATTTCTACATGTTCTAAAACCCGCTCAGATAATGTGGAACGTCCTGTAATTTCAATGTCTTTAAAAAGCTGGAGGTTTGAAACGCTACAAAACAAATTTTAATGAATTCAATTCAAGACTATTATCTTTACCAGATATTTAAAGATCGGTTTAAATATACACTATTCAATATAATTTAACCGGCTTAATTAAACTGGACCACGTTCTAACTCCTAGAACGGACCATCAGATGTTAACCGTAATAGCGCTGGTGACGTGTACGGGTCCCGCGCATCGCACCATCGTGGTCGTTTTAGTTGCTCGTATCGGTTCTGCAGGGATGTTACTTCACTGAAGATATTTGCCGTTTATGTATTTTACGGGGACGAGTTTCCTGCGAGTTCGGACCACTCGTTGTGGGAGTGAAGTAACTTGTGAACTTTTTCATGGCTGCTCACCCTATACTAAAGGGCGGAAGACATTTCACTGTGCCACCACGTGCTGTGCTTCACGATCACCATCAGCAGTTAAAGACATGGACCCCTTAATCAGAAGGTTGCCCGTTCAAATCCTGACCCGCCAAGGCGCCACTAAGGTCCCGTCCCCACACACTGGTCCCCGGGCGCCTGTCATGGTGCCCACTGCTCACCAAGGGTGATGGTTAAATACAGAGGACACTGTGTGCTGTGCTGCAGTCACGTCACTTTTTTTAAGCTACATTTAATAAAAAATAAATAAATAAATAAATAAATAAATTTGACTTAAGACACATTGGTTTTTGTGCATAATACCCTTTATTAATACCAGCTTCAGGTTTATATCTGATCAGGTTCCCACTACCGGTGACACTCAGAATTAAACAAAAACCAAACTAAATCTCAGTCTCTCTCCTTATAAACGGGACACGTCCTCCAGCCAGACTTGCTGCATGAAAATCAAAAGCGCAGAAAAAGCAGAAATTGAATCAGTGCCGTACGGTGTCGGCCATTATATGGCTCACATTGGCTTTAAAAACAAACCCTTTCAGTCCCTCCTGGTTCTAGCAGGCTTTGCTGGAGGTCTAGCTTGCTGGTTGCAGAACTCGAGTTGAGGGGTGAAGGGGGGTAAAAAATATAGAACCCGAGAATGGAAAATAAGCCCATCTCTCTGCTCTGCTGAAAGATCTGCAGCTCAGGTCCAGCCATCACCTCAGGCATCCTGGTGCACAACAGGGTTGAGAAGATCTTCAGCTGATGGACTGCTGGGACTGTCTCCTCTGAGACACAGATCTTTCAGACCGGAGGCTTCGTTCTCACATTCAAATGGTCTGAGGGCCATTCGGGTTTATTTAATCTAACGTATGAAATAAAGAGGGGGTGGGGGTGGCAGAGAGGGCTAGAGTGAAGCTGGACCTCACATCTGGTCTTCTACTTTGTGTGGACCATCGAGGTGCTGAACAGAAGCTTCTGTTTCTTCTTCTTTTTCTTTCCTCCTTTTTCCTCTGAAAGACAAAATCACATGTTAGAGAAGGTGTTCATAGATGAAAAACCCAACACACACACACACACACACACACACCTGGGATAGGTACAGGCTGTGGAGGAGCAGGGGGCCCATGGTCCAGCTGCAACAGAGCCTCCTCAAAAGCCTGGCTGAAGGAGTTCTGGAAGCTGGGGACCAGGACACGGTCTGAGCAGTCACTCTCTCCGTCACTGTCTGCCACCGGGACAGCCAGAAATGCATCTACACAGAGACAGAAATTTATTAAAAAGAAAAATCATAAGTCAAACCTACGCTAACCTGCATGTTGGTGTTGGTAGTGGGCGTGGTCATGTTGACTGGAATTAAAGCGCCTGATAACCTGCATATCGGTGTTGGTAGTGGGTGTGGTCACGTTCACTAGGAATTAAAGCGCTTGATAACCAGCATGTTGGTGTTGGTAGTGGGCGTGGTCACGTTTGCTAGAATTAAAGCGCTTCATAACCTGCTTGATGGTAGTGGGCGTGGTCACGTTCGCTAGGAATTAAAGCGCCTGATAACCTGCATGTTGGTGTCGGTAGTGGGCGTGGTCACGTTCGCTGGAATTAAAGCTCCTGATAACCTGCTTGATGGTAGTGGGCGTGGTCACTAGAATTAAAGTGCCTGATAACCTGCTTGATGGTAGTGGGCGTGGTCACTAGGAATTAAAGCGCCTGATAACCTGCTTGATGGTGTTGGTAGTGGGCGTGGTCATGTTCACTAGGAATTAAAGCGCTTGATAACCAGCATGTTGGTGTTGGTAGTGGGCGTGGTCACGTTTGCTAGAATTAAAGCGCTTCATAACCTGCTTGATGGTAGTGGGCGTGGTCACGGTCACTAGAATTAAAGTGCCTGATAACCTGCATGTAGGTGTTGGTAGTGGGCGTGGTCACGTTCACTAGGAATTAAAGCGCCTGATAACCTGCATGTTGGTGTTGGTAGTGGGCGGGGTCACGTTGACTAGGAATTAAAGCGCCTGATAACCTGCATATCGGTGTCGGTAGTGGGCGTGGTCACGTTGACTGGAATGCCTACATGCTAACATTTAAAACAAACAAAAAGGGTGTGGGTGGGTGGTTTGTGTCCAACCAGCAGCAAGCAGCAGCAGCTTCCAGTATTTTGAACTAGTGTGAAGACTCCTCACCTTTCTTCAGGGTGGGTTTGGGAGCAGGAGCAGGATCAGCTCTGGCCTTCCCATCTCTCAGCATCTACAGAGGAGAGAGGAGTTACTGATGAAGAGCCCAAGTGCTCACCTTCTGTAGACATGCTCGTGGGTGGAAGAGCGCATGAACCTGAGCAAAGGACATGCAGTGGGAGTCTTCGTCCACGCTGAGCGCGGGACCGCGTCCACTCAGGCTGGGGAACATCACGCCGTCTGAAAGCAGTTAAAGAGCAGCTCTGAACACCGCCGGACGGAGAGGATTAACGGCCACGTAAGAGCGCTCCGTCGCCGCGGTTACCCGACTGAGGGCTGCTGCTGAGGGGCGGCGAGGGTCCCAGGAGGAACTCCGGGCCGTCCGGGGGGCTGCCGCTCATCTGGGGTGGGGAGCCGAACGCCGGGAACTGCTGCAGGTTCTCCAGGCCAATGTGCACCTCCGGATCTACTCCGGCACAGACAAATGACAACGTTGCGCTGGTCACGAAGCGGCGTTCCAGGAGGACAACCGCAGGAAGGTGTAGCCATGACACGGCTTCTGTCGGTCACTCACATCTCCCCTGCTTCCGGTTCTCCTCCATCTCTATGCGCTTCTCCCGCCGCTTCTCGTCCCTCACCTTCTTCTGCCGCAGGCGCTTCCTCTTCTCAAAGTCCTCTGAGGAGGGAGGGAGATGTTCCACACACGTTCATCAAATTCAACGTTCTACCCTCCTCACTACTCCTGATCCGATAATATCGGAATAGAATGTTCCGGCGGGTGCGGAATTTATCAGCATTTATCGGGTCTGACCTCTGGTGGGGGCCAGAAAGTAGGCGTGGTGAACGCTGGTCGCACCGTATAACGACTTTTATAACTACGCCTCATTATATCAGTCAAGATCTACAGGAATCACTACGCAGATACCACCCACTTACGTCCCCGAGTGTCTCCGGGGGGGACGGTGCCGGTCACTACTGATTATAAAAGGCACCTGGTAAATATTTCTCTCCTTCCTTAGGTTGTAAGATGATACGGTAAGAGTTAAATCGACCCCTCCATCTTGGCTCCGCCCTCACCTGCGAAGCTGTCCAGCGTCTCCTTGGAGACGGCCGGCGGCTGCAGGTCCAACTCGCAGATGCTGAACTCGCAGGTGAGGGGCAGGTGGGACAGGTAGCGGTTGCGGCGGCGGACGTCCTGCAAGCAGAGCGGAGGCTCGTCTGGACGCTCGCTAGGGACCGGGCGGTAAAGAGCGGGCGGGGCGGGGCCTCACCTCGGTCACCGCGTGACCCTGCACCTCCACCACCTTGGCCGTGAGGGACTCGGGGCTGGCCTCCAGGCTGCCGTACTCCCTCAGCAGGCAGCGCACGTTCACCGGGTTCAGGAACATCTGCTGCCCGTCCTCCGCTGTTTCACCAGATTAGTCACTTATTATTCTAATTATTCATAAAACGCTCCAATGCACGGATACGTATGGTTTACGTACACGTGTGTGTGTGTGATATACATATTTTATATACCGTTGACAACTACGGAAGGTTGGGACGGGTCATATGGCAAATTTGGAACAATTTATTCTGACGTTGCCAGGCTGTGACCAGGGATAATATATAGATTTTAAGATATAGACCCACGACTAGCTCCGCCCTCCTCCGCTCCCTTTTAGTGACGAAGTGAAGAGAAGCGCCTCGGCAGCCCGCAAAAAGCCTCGGGGGCAGCGGTGGCCTAGCGGTTAAGGAAACGGCCCCATAATCGGGCGGTTTGAATCCAGATCCACCAAGGTGCCTCGAAGCAAAGCACCGTCCCCACACACTGCTCCCCGGCCGCCTGTCATGGCTGCCCACTGCTCATTCAGGGTGATGGTTAAATGCAGAGGACAAATTTCACTGTGTGCACCGTGTGACAATCACTTCACTTTAAAACTAGTCTGGGGTGAACAGTGCTTTATTAGTTTTACAATTTTGGGGCTCTCAGTTATCAGGGGGACTTTTGGACGTGTCTCGATTTAGACGGTTATCGCGATCGTGAGAAACGATCCTAAAGTGGATCGCCGGGAGATCGACAGTCAATCGAGAGCGTAGAAATAAGTAGAGTAACTCTTCACCAGTCTAATATGTCTTTGGTGGGACTTGTCCCACGGCGGGGTGTGCAGGCCTACCCTGGTAGAAGTAGTAGGAGGGGGCGTGCTCAGAGTTCTCCGGCAGAGCGGGGTCCTCCTCGGCTGGGAGGAGGAGCTCCGGTGAAGGCTCCAGGGCCTCCTCACTCTCCTCCTCGAGAACCTCCTGCACTTCATCATCAAATGCTGACAGATACTGCAGGACGGGCTGTATGTGGACGCGAGGAGGGGTTTCGGTTAAATGCGCGTGTGGACGCGTTCTAGACTAAAAGAGAACGTCGGTGAGGTTCTCTATGGAAAAAAATGCTTTAGTGGGACTAGGCTGGGTCCATAGTCCGTCACCGTGTCCATCTCTTTCACCTTAGTGCTGGTGTTTAAGGTCACGGTGACCTCTGGAACCGGAGGATCAGACACGGAAAGCTTCCTGAGATCTGGCCCGTCTCCATCCTTCCTGTTCTGGAGGTTCCGCTTCAACAGTGCATCTTCTCGTTCCTACAACACAAACAACGCTGAAATATCTACTACAACAGCAGAGGTGCGTGTGTACGTACGTGTGTGTGTGTGTGTGTGTACGTGTGTGTGTGTGCGTACGTGTGTACGTGCACCTACCTGCAGCTGGTGCAGAGCGCTCTGTATGAAGCAGGCCTGGTCGTCATGCTCCTCATGGCTGAGCTGGGTCTGCAGAGCTTCTCGCTCCTCAGCCAGCAGGCCCATGATCTGCTCGTGAGAGGCCAACAGCAGCTTGGAGTACGCGCCCAGCTGCACGTCTGACGGGGGAGCGACGAGAACGTTACCGCGCAGAACCGGACGCTCGGCCACGCCCCCGAAACCCCTGCTCACCACCGAAGCGGATGGGCTCCTCCACCTTCACCCACTGGGAACTGGGCAGCGCCACGAGCGAGCCCTTCTCCCTCCTCATCAGGCGCATGGAGATGACGTCGCCCACCGGGTACTGACGGGTCTCCATGGCAACCACGCTGGCGCACACACAGACACACACAAGCGGGGGGGTTCAAAAAGTCCCGGAAACGTGGACGTGGGGCCGAAAAATAACATCACAACGTTGGGCAGCGCGGTATAAAGTGAAGTGATTGTCACAGGTGATGCACAGCACACGGTGCACACAGTGAAATTTGTCCTCTGCATTGTAACCATCACCCTGAGTGAGCAGTGGGCACCATGACAGGCGCCCGGGGAGCAGTGTGTGGGGACGGTGCTTTGCTCAGTGGCACCTCAGTGGCACCTTGGTGGATGGGGATTAAACCGCCTGCGAGAGAAGAGGGCGCGACGGGGTTTCCTTAAATATCGTTAAAAACGACGAGCCAGAGTCGTAAAAATGCCGCAGAAACGAGCCTTCGACCTGCCAGTAATCCGTTGGTCGCGGTACATTTATTATGACTTAAATAATAACAAGAAAATTGATACTTAAATAGGAGGGTCAGTGGTGGCCTAGCGGTTAAGGAAGCGGCCCCGTAACCAGAAGGTTGCCGCTTCGAATCCCGACCCGCCGAGGTGCCACTGAGCAAAGCACCGTCCCCACACACTGCTCCCCGGGCGCCCGTCATGGTGCCCACTGCTCACTCAGGGTGATGGGTTAAATGCAGAGGACAAATTTCACAGTGTGCACCGTGTGCTGTGACAATCACGTCACTTTCCCTCACGTAGTAATATGGCTACTTCCCGGGCATTATGGGTGTGGCAGGAATTGGCCAGCTTCTCCGGACCTCACCTCTTGAGGTCGGCGCCGTGCACCGCCTCGTAGCAGATGGGGCACTTGGACCAGCTCTTGTCGCCGAGGGAGAGGTAGTGCAGCACGCAGGGCCAGCAGTAGATGTGGCCGCAGCGGGTGATGTGAGCCGCCACCGGCGGGTACAGGCAGATGGGACAGGAGGGGACCTCGTGGCTGTAGATCCTCTGCACGCGTGGACACGAGACAGAAAAAAGGTCACGTCCCCGCGCCCGCAGCCGCCGAGCGAAGGCGGAAGGAGCCTCACCACTTGCTGCACGCAGTCCCAGTCGACCAGAGTGTCCGGGTCGCAGAAGTGCGCCCTGTAGTCCTGGTCATCGATCACCACGAACTGGCAGCTGGAAGACAGGAGCCCCGCCCGCGTGAGGCCGCTTGTCTACGTGATGAACGCGCTTCGGGAGGGGGAACTCACTTGGCCTGCAGGAAGAGCTCTTTGTTGAAGGGCTTGTGCTTGTGGCCCCACTTGTTGCGGCGTCCCCAGCAGCCGTGGCCCTCCGCCCCGGAGCCGCCGCGTGGCTCGAACGTGAAGTTCAGCAGGTGGTTCAGGCTCATCTTTTTGGGTCCGGAAAACTGGGCCGGGCTGAACTCTGCCCGGCGAGTCTCTGCTACCTGAAACGGGGATTAATACATAACCTTTGACCTTTACTTTTACTGCACTGTACCTGGCAGACTTTTATCCAAAGCGACTTACAAGAGGACACCAGCAATTCTCATCCGGTTTCTCTAGAATTTTGAGTTCAGAAAACTAAGAGCCCTGATGAGGCCGAACTTGTCAGGAATAGAGCATGCTGGGAATTGTTAAGTTCTAGACAATTTTTTGAACTACTTTTTGAACAAGCAGGTTTTCAGCTGCTTCTTAAAGGTGGTGGTGGTCTCGGCTAGTCGAACGGAGCAGGACAAGTTGTCCCACCAGCCAGGGACAACGAAGGAGAACTGAGTCGATAGGGATTGGAGACCCCGTGAAGAGGGACTTTTGCGTCTCGCATCGTGTGCAGGTCTGAGCGTATCTGGCTAGTAGTATGTTGGCAGCATCAAGGATTTAAACTATGCGAGCAGCTACCAGGAGCCGGTGGAGAGGTGAGAAGAGGCGGGACGTGGGGGTGTTTCGGCTGGTTGAAGATGAGATGGGCTGCCGCATTTTGGACCATCTGGAGGGGTTTTATGGTGACTGCAGAAGCTCCAGCCAGGAGAGAGTTAGAGATGGCCTATAGAGTTAAAGCCGAGCCACCCACCTCTTCTCTTCGTCCACCTCCCATGATGCCATACTGCCGCCCTCCTCGGTGGGGGGGTCTCTTGTCGAAATTCTTGCCTTTCTGTGGATTGGCGCGGCGGGGGCCGGGGAAACTCTCCGCCTTGGGAAAATTTGGCTCTCGTTTGCGCCCGTAGCGCCTCGAGCCTCCATTATTCCTGCCTTCTATAAAAAACAAATAAATAAAAAACAGAAAAAATTCTTAATTTTTAAAAAATAACTGTGCTTTTCAATGTTTTTTTTTTGTTTTTTTTAAATCCCATGGAGATTATTTAATGGGGAAAGTTGAACGACGTCCCAACTCAGTTTTACTGGCTTTATATCCCCAACGGCTCTTTAAAAGGCCGCCAGTCGGAACTTTTACCGCTTTTGGGTTTAGAGTCTCCGGGACTCGGGCCGGCCGAGCTGGACCGGGCTCCGCCGCCGCAGCCGCCGCTGCTGTTCTTCTCCATGCCGGCGCCGCTGCTGCTGCTGCTGCTGCTGAGGGGGGATCTGAGGCCGAGCTCCGGGCAGAGAGCGTCCGGGGAGCTCTCTAGCATGAAACGGGGCGGCGAGGCGGGGAAGCGGGCTGCTCTGAGTGCGGGTCAGGCGGCGAGGGGCCCGGATCATTTCTGTCGAACGCGCGGACTCCATTACGGCGACATCTTGACAGCGACACAAGCCGAGAGAAACAGGTACAGAGACACGGAAGAGGCGTCTCGGTAAAGAAGGCTGGAGCGGAGGAGCCGGGACCCGGGCCCCGACGAGGCGTGAGCCGCTTCCCGACGACGGAAATCGGCGGCAAGGTTTGGGTTCGCGGCCCAAATCTGCGCTCGGACGAACAACACCAGACTAATGGCGACGGGTCGCCAAAACAGGAGCCGCGGTGACCCGGATGGAGGCTTTATAGCGAGCCTCGCCGAGCGGTGCATTGTGGGAAATGTAGTTCATTTGTAGTCTGGCCTGGTCCGCTCTGGAGTTGAGAAGTTGTTTACCTCGCCGCCGCATGTCCATTTGCGACCAGTAATTTACAAAATCAATATGGATTTTTCTAAATTCATTATACCCCCCTCTATATGAACATATTTACTGAAATAAAATAAAATGTTTTAACACAGACCATCACTGCTGGGAAATAATCTTACAGAAGTGCAGGTGGATGCTCTACTGGCAGCTTCGATTATGGACTTTCTGACCGATCTACCTCTTCACCCTCTACACGTCTGGAAGAATGCAGAATTCCCATTGTGGCCTGTATCAGGGATGGACAGGAGGATGAATACAGGAGGGTGGTGCACAGACAGACTGGACCACCTTCAGCTAAACACTACCAAGACAAAGGAAGCATCTGTCACCACAAGGACTACAGGTACCTGGGGGGGACATACTGACAGTAATCCGGACTGGACACTGTATTCAAGATGGAGACGAGCCAGCTCAGGTCAATCTGCAGGAATGTCTGTAGAAAAATGCTGGCTTATGTTCCACCACTCTGTCCTGGTAGTCAGATTGGATAAAAAGCTTCTCAGCATCATGGACAAGTCCTTGATGGGCCATCACAGCAGCAAAAGCTACAGATTCATCGGCCCTAAACGCAGAGGCGAGCGGCACAGGAAATCCCTTCTACCTATGTGCTAATAAGACCGTACAACCCTTCCTCGCTCTGCATCTGATCTTTTTCAGCAGTCCTCGTTGCAATCACTATTTACAGGGACAGTCTCCCTGGAGCAACTCAGGGTTAGGTGTCTTGCTCAGGGACACAATGGTAGTAAGTGGGATTCGAACCCGGGTCTTCTGGTTCATAGGCGAGTGTGTTACCCACTAGGCTACTACCACCCATACCTCCTCATCATCCACCCCCTAGGCTACTACCACCCACTACCTCCTCATCATCACCCCCAAGTCACTTTTCAGAACCTCTTGAACTGTTATTATGTTAGTTATATGTGAATATATATATATATATGTGAATATTAGTTATATAGCCTATAGCCTTTCTATTGTTTCCTCTTGAGCAAAAGATTTTCGTTTGGGATTAAAAAAAAGTTCTTATTATTCTTTTTTTCCCAACTGTTAGTTGCACAATTGGCATGTGAAAGTTTGTATGTGTATCTGTGCTGTCATTAAATAAATTAAATTATGATATTTTTCTTGTTTCAAGTACTTCCCTCCCTCCTTTTTGTACATTTTTCCCATTTTTTTAAAAAAATTGCTGATTATTTTGGCTGTGTTAGCACTTGTGGCATACATTTCACCCACACGCTGGGTATGCATTTAGAACCCTCTCGCCCTCTTTATGTACACACACACACACAGTGGAGGCCTAGCGGATGAGATGAGTAATGTGAAGGTTGCCGGTTCGAATCCCGAGCCGCCGAGGCGTCACTGAGGCCCCCTTGATGAAGGTCCCGTCCCCAAACACTGTTGTCATGGTGCCCACTGCTCACCAAGGGTGATGGTTAAATACAGAGGACACGTTTCACCGCATTTTTTTGGAATCAGTTTTCAATGCAAAACAGATAAGTATTACTTTAGTTTGAGGAACTATGAGTAGATGTAGAGTAAAGTGTAAGTAGGTTTAGTGTTATGCTGTTAACGCACTAATAATGTTCGGCTGGACTTTTCTACGGATTATTTTGTGCTCCACGTATCACATTATCGCCATAAAATGTGTTTATAAAATATCTGAAATATAACTGTGCTTGTTAATTTGTGTAATAATTGCCCAGATGCCCCCACAAAGACCAAAACGTGTGCTCTGAAGCAAATTAAAAGTATAATATTAACAATGATTAACAACTGAACTAAAAACAAGGAAGTTTGCATGACCGCTTCATAACATGTTACAGGAATGAGCTGGAGAGATTAAACTACTTCCTGTTTCCTACACCAGACAACAGCGGTTCCGGGAAGTTCACTTTCCCCATTTCCCCCAGTTTAAAACCAGTCCGCTAGGTGGCAGTGTTTTCAAACCTTTTTACGTGCTTACTGTACACATTTTGTTCAGAAAACCCACTTTTTTTTAACGACAGATGACCATGATACTACTTCTTTATTGTTTATATATGTCAATTTGTATTATATCTGCTTTACAACCATGTCATGAAACACTCATATCGTCTCGGTCTCGCCAGCATATGAAAAGTTGAAAGAATTAGCTTCTATAATAATAAACAATTACTCATATAGATAGTTTTACACTGTTTTTGTATACTATTCTCCACAGTTTTACAGTGGTCAAACAGCTACACAGCGGCGGAGCCTCAGGGTGAATGAGATCCGTCCTGGGTATCTCATGGCTATGGATGTTGTAGGGCTGTCCTGGTTGACACAGCTCTGCAAAATTGCGTGGGCATCAGGGGCAGTTCCGGTGGAGTGGCCGATTGGGGTGGTGGTCCCTGTTTTTAAGAAGGGTAATGACCGAAAGAACGAGATCGCGGATACAAGAGGCCGAAATTAGTTTCCTCTGTAGGGTGGCCGAGCACAGCCTTAGAGATAGGGAGCAGAACTCGGACATTCGGGAGGGACTCAGAGTAGAACCGCTGCTCCTCCACATCGAGAGGAGCCAGTTGAGGTGGTGAGGGCATCTGGTCAGGATGCCTCCTGGACGCCTCCCTGGGGAGGTGTATTGGGCATGTCGATCCAGGGACCTCCAATCTGGTCTGGGAATGGCTTGGGGTCGTGCCGGAGGCGTTAGTGGAGGTGGCGGGAGAGGGCTGCTAATTTGGATGCTGACCCCACGACCCGGACCCGGAGGAAGACGATGACAACGACGACTTTAACATAACAAAGGAGCTGAGCAAAGTGCTGAACATTAAAATAAAAAAATAAATAAATGACTTTACTAGGAAAAGGACAGATATGGACAAAAAGTTAATTAAAAATAAAGAATAAAAGAAAATAGAAACATGCAGCAATTTAAAGTGTAATGAGGCTTGGGGTTATGTGATCTCGCCAGTGAGAAAACGTGCGGTTGCATTTTGTACTAATTGTAGGCGAGCTAGAGATGTCTGGCTGATCCCAAAAAGCAATGAATTACAGAAGTCAAGGTGGGATGTAATGATAGCATGAATCACTGTTTCGTTTGGAAAGGACTGGCTTGAGCTTGGTCAGGCGCCTCAGCTGAAAAAAGCACGATTTTACAATATTGTTAACCTGTGCATCCATTTTCGGTCCATTTTAACACCTAGGTTTGTAATCAATGAATTTTCACAAGGAGCTAGGGAAGCAAGGTCAATATGAGGGGCCTCCGAGCCTCCAGTACTGCTCGCCTGGTCCCTCCATCTCTGAAGGTAAAAGGAAAACATTCATCTAGACTCTTCTCCGTCTTGGCCCCTCGGTGGTGGAATGAACTTCCAGCTCAGTCACTGAGCACCTTCAAACAACAGCTCAAGACCTTCCTCTTTAAAGAATATTAAGATTAAATTGTAATTTTCTTGTTGTCGAACTTTGTGTACAGGATCTACAACAGAGTGAATTAAATAGATGTATTCATAGTTGGGGTCCTAGTGAACCGGAATTAATCTCTTCATCGATGGTAACTTGAAAGCACGTTGTAAGTCGCTCTGGATAAGGGCGTCTGCCAAATGCCATAAATGTAAATGTAAATGTAAATGAGGGTCACCACTACCAAAAAGCATACATTCTGTCTTACTCTCACTTTCTGTACAGGAAACTTATCCACCTCTTGACATCAGTTAGACAGTCGAGGAGAGGTTGAATAAAGTACCCCCTGTTACACTTAAGGGGAAAGTACACTTGACAGTCATCTGCATAGAAATCAAAAGAAACATTGTGTTTTTCAAAATATAGCTCCAAGAGGAAATAAGTACAATGAGAATAAAAGAGGACCCAGAAGGGAGCCCTGTGGTACACCCCACGGAAGCGCCATTAAAGATAAGGAGTCCTTAATAGAGACGCAGATTTGACACAATTTTGACATTGACAAAATTGCTTAAAACAGTTGAGGAGGTACAGCATCATTCAGAGACCAACAATCTCCTGTAGAGGACAAAGTCACAAGCTCAAACCCTTAAAGACCGCAGGGCAGGGAACAGAGATTGAGGTGATGTGAGCAAACGGAGAGTGTAGAGAAGACCTTCATGGCTGAAGGTAAGGGCTCAATACAGTGAGGCTGGGGTTTTGTATGTAGATGCATGAGGAATATAATGTATGGTGTATGTGTGCGGTTTGTATGTAGTCTGTTCAGTGGCACCTTGGTGGCTTGGGGTTCAAAATTGCACCTCCCTACCCGCTAGGCCAACACTGAGACATATCAATCAAGAAATGACTGAATTGATTCCTGTGCATAAATCAAACTGCATTGTGAGATTTTTGGATGAAGGGTCCACTCTTGAAGACCTTTTATGTGTTGGCCATCTTTTACAGTGTGGTCTGCTGGGGAGGTAGTATCTCTGCTGGGGACAGAAAGAGACTGAACAGGCTGATCCGGGGGAAAACATCTCCCACCCCATGCAGGAGACCCTGACAGTACTGAGCAGCATGTAGATCTGAGGGAGGAAAAGAAAAGATGAGTTGTGTGTCCTCAGCATAGCTGTGGTAGGGATAATCCATGTGAGGAAATTACCTCACCAAGTGATCTTGTGTAGAGAGAGAAATGGAGAGGACCTAGTACTGAGCATTGAGGGACACCAGTGGAGAGTCAACGTGAGGCTCTGTAGCTGGGCTCCTGGCTTTTCTCTCTCTTCCTCTTTCGCCTTTCTGTTATTTTGGGTTTATCTGTAACTTTGCTACCTTTTTTACATACTGTGATGAGCCGTCGCTGCGAGGACAGGAAAGGAGAAGTCTTGTCCATCATAAAGTTTCAGCAAATCGCTTTTTATTGAACACAAGCCAGTAGGCAGAGACCGATAACAGGGAGGCGGCCCTTCTTCTCCTCTGAACCTGTCCCTCTACTCCCTGGTGGGCCACTTCTCCCCTTGCACACGCTACATGAAATCCCCAGAACTCACATATCCCGAACCCCAACAGAACACATAACATGGCTAACTATTTACAGCACCTGTGCACGCCTGTCCTGTCGGAACGTATATCACCCGCAAGGCACGCTGGTCCCAACTCACGGCCGCCCTCCGCCGCCACATTACCCCTCCCGATCGATACGATGTCCACACAATAGTCCAACAGGCGGCGGCGAGGTCTGTGTGACCACCGTGGCCGAGTCGCACTTAGGTCCCGCTGAGTGGCCTCACCCTGGTTCTCCACGCACAGGGTGACGTTGGGAGATGGACTGTTCTCAGTCCGTTCTCCATGAGGGTGGTAGGGAGCCAGCCGGTCGCGATGTGGGACCACAGCTTTCCGGTGTCCAGGCTGACTCACCCGGTACACAACCTCTGAGATCTTCTGCAACCCCCACCAGTGACGGGCCAATTTTGGCATCTGCCCCTTTTTCCAGGAGCGGCAGTAAACCCAGACCTAGTCGCCATATGCAAAGTCCATGGTGCTGTCACGCCATCTCGTGCACCACACTCATCCGCTGTCGCAGCTGTGACAGGTACTCAGATCCAGCAGTCCGGAAATGACAAAGAGCTTGCACCACTGACAGCAGCTCGCGGCGCGTGACGGAATAGTTCCGTTCCGATCTACTGAGTCCTGCTGGACTACGCGACTACTTGCCTTTATTTTTTTACTAGAACATCTGGTACAAGCCATAAATGTAAATTCACAAAACATTGAAATATATCTTAAGATCAGGAAAAGAATATGAGATACAAGCTCCAATACTAAAATGTTTCATTCTTTTAAAAAATATTTATTTTTAAAACATCATCATTTTTCATTCTTGTTGCATTTTATATGTTAATTTTAAACTGCCCCTCGTGCAACCTCGACCTCCTCAAGCCACAAACAGCTGATTTCCAAAATGTCATCTCTGCTTCCAACTTCACACTTCTCAGCACGCCAGCAACGCACAGAGCTGGAAAAGCAACTAGATTTCGTACTTACACGCAAATGCTCCACAGCCAACATTGTTGTTGTCCGTTGTTGTCCCTGGCTGGTGGGACAACCTGCCCTCCTCCATACGACTAGCCGAGACTACCACCACTTTTAAGAAGCAGGTGAAAACCCTCCTGTTCAAAAAGTATTTCAGACAAATCTAACACTTACACACGAGCATGCTCTTTGCTGACAAGTTAGGCCTTATCAGGGCTCTTAGTTTTGTAAACTCAAATTCTATAGATATCGAACGAGAATTGCTGGTGTCTTCCTCTTGTAAGTCGCTTTGGATAAAAGCGTCTGCTAAATAAAGTAAAGTAAAGTAAAGCCAACACATCTGTCATTTCTCTACATCTAACCGATCACTCTTTTATTCACTTTCCCCCCTGGCACGCACCACACCCACCTCACACAATTTCGCCGCAATCTCCGCACCCTCTCCCCTACTCAACTGTCTTCTGTTGTTTCCTCTGAGCTTTCCTCCCTAGACATCCTCTCTATTCAGGACACTAACTGTGCCACAGACCTCCTCTGCTCCACAATAACCTCTTGGCTTCAGAGACTCTGCCCTCTCACCTCAAAGCCGACATGTGCAAAGTAAGCAACTGCAAAGGCTCTCGCAAACTATTCTCTACTTTTAACCGCCTCCTGAATCCTCCACGCCCTCCCCCCTCATCTGTCCTTATCCTACTTGATCTATCTGCTGCCTTCGACACAGTGAATCACGAAATTCTTCTCACCACACTCAGATTTAGGAGTTACAGGAACTGTACTAAATTGGTTCACCGCTTATCTTCACGACATACCTCTTTCAAGGTATCATGGGGAGGTGAGACATCTGTCCTCTCTCGGGTAACCACAGGGGTTCCACAAGGCTCTGTCCTTGGCCCCCTTCTATTCTCAATATACACTCGCTCGCTTGGTCACATCATCCAATCACATGGCTTCTCTTATCACTCTTACGCTGATGACACCCAGCCCTATTTGTCTTTCCCACCAGAAGATACCACTATTGCGACAAAAATCTCGGCCTGTCTCTCAAACATATCGGCATGGATTTCTGAGCGACACCTCCAACTCAACCTATCCAAAACTGAGATTCTGATTTTTCTGGTGAACAACTCCCCTCAGCAAAAACTCAATTCAAATCTGCTCTCTACTGCTAACACCCACGGCGTCTGCAAAAAGCAATGGTCATCTCCAAACTCGACTATTGTAACTCTCTCCTGGCTGGAGCCTCTGCAGTCACCATTAAACCACTCCAGATGGTCCAAAATGTGGCAGCCCGCCTCATCTTAAATCAGCCAAACACACATATGTCCCGCCTCTCCTCACCTCTCCACACTGGCTCCCGGTAGCTGCTTGCATCGAGTTTAAATCCTTGATGCTGCCTACAGGGCAAATGTAAGTGCACCCTCTTACACCAACACTGCTTTGCTGTTCCTCTATCATGGCTGCCGCTGTCCCTTGCAAGACTGCTCTGCTTTGCTGTTCCTCTATCTCCATCAGAGGTTCTCTGCTTTGCTTCAGTCGCTGTTGCTTGATTTCCATCTTTGTTAATTTTCTTCGATCTTGTTTACGCTTTTTGATCCATGGAAGGAACTTGAAGCAGGTTCGCTTCTTCGTTTCTTCATGGATATGATGCTCTAGACTGCGCTGCTTTGCTTCCTTCACTGTTTCTGTCTCATGTCTGATATTATACTTTGTGTTCTTTGGTCCTGGTTTAATGCACTTCCAGACTTTTTTGATCCATGGAAGGAACTTGAAGCAGGTTTGCTTCTTCTTTTCTGTCTCGTGGCAGACGTTGTGCTTCTTTGGGCTGCTCTGTCTAGCATTCTTATCCGTTCCTGTCTCATGACTGACATTATGCTTCTCACGACATTTGCGCATACCGCACAGACGTCTTCTCAGTCTACTTTGGCCAAACTGCTTTTTGCGAATGAAACTGTAATTCAGCAGGTCCTGTGCAGTAGGTCTCTATGCTGGGTCCACAGTCAATGCAGCTCTGATAAACGTCTAAAAATCCTCAGACCAGATTTCACTTGTGTTTGTTATCCAACTTTGATAGACATCATCTGATGTATATGTCTCAGAGGACAGGTTGTCTGCTAGATCAAGTAAAGTCACGCCCAGGGACCAAATGTCACATCTTTCATCATAGCTGCCACATTCCGGAGCCACTTAAACCTCAGGAGCCATGGTCACATGTGTTCCCACAACATTATCTGGTTCTTTGTTCAGCTTATGGGCCACACTAAAATCACAAATCTTAATGTCCCCAGCACTGTTGAGCAAGATGTTTTCTAATTTGATGTCCCTATGTACGAAACCCATACCATGAATGTAATGTAGACCCTAAAGACATTCTTCGGTTATATATGCGATCTCCTGTTCGGTCAAGCATCCTGTCTTCAAACACAGATCAAACAAATCGCCACCATCACAAAGCTCCATGACTATGTATAGGTCTTTCCAAAAGAAGACCTCTATAAGGTTTGTAATTGTATGGTGTTTGACATTCTGCATGCATTCTACTTCATCATTGGAATAGGAATTATTCTAGTTTATAACCTTAACTGCAGCCAGCTAACCGTTGTGTCGATTTATGACCTTATAAACGACCCCACAAGTCCCAGTTCCAATATTCCCCAATGGTCTGTAATGCAAAAGGGGGTCTTCTATTTTAACGCCTTCGATTATAGTATATATTTCCGTCACCGGTTTTTCGAAACAGAACATTTCTTGAGTGTAAATTATACTATTATACACAATTATATTCTTTTGAACTATTCTATTTAAATACACTACATTTTTTATTTTGGAGATTCTTTTTTTAATACTTCTTATAAAAAATTTTTTTAACCATGATAAGACATTTGACTGGTATGTGCTTAGAATGAAGAAACACTTGTGAGAGTTTCAATCATTCGGCTCCTCACATTTAGAACTTAAAAATGTATTAATGAAGAAAATGATCTATGTTAAATGATCTATGATCTATGTATAAATCTTACAAATGAGTTTATATGACCCCAATCCATTTCAATTCAGAGCGAGAGTATAGAGAGTATTTTACTCTCAAGTGGGTTAGGTTCCAGAGGAAGGCACCCAGGCCCCAGCGCTTTTCAATGTTTGTGTGTGTGTGTGTGTGTGTGTGTGTGTGTGTGTGTGTAGGTAACACAGTGGTGACAGCTGCTGTAGTGGAGACTCAGAGCGTCTCTAAAATGAACAATTCACTCAAGCTGGACTTCAAGTTTGACTCTTTAACCCTGGCGCTGTACAGTTACATTTACATTCATGGCGTTAGTAGATTATACGATTGTGATAAGAGTCTGGTCAATCACAGTAATCAGCTTTGGCCATATTTACCTGATTGGTGTGTTCTTATGTCGTATTTTTTACTTGAAGTGATTGTCACTTGTGATACACAGCAGCACAGCACACGGGGCACATAATGAAATTTGTCCTCTGCATTTAACCATCACTCTGAGTGAGCAGTGGGCACCATTACAGGCGCCCGGGGAGCAGTGTGTGGGGATGGTGCTTTGCTCAGTGGCACCTTGGCGGATCGGGATTCGAACCGGCAACCTTCTGATTCCTTAACCACTAGGCCACCACAGCCCCTAAAATTCACGTGACCCCCGACGTGACCCCTCACTGCCCCCCGCGGGGGGTGTTTTGGATCAACATGGAACAGAATTCCTTAGGCAGGTAGTATGGACGTATGCTAACGGCTAACAGCTCAAGTATTGCTCTTTCACAGTGATGTGCCCAGGGTTATACCAACACTCCTATCCTCTTATCGCTGTCCCCCGTCCTGTCCTCCCCGCCGCAGCTTGTGTCCAGCGTTAGCGACGTTAGCCAGGTCTCCATTAGAATCATGTTGCTACACAACAGGTGTTGTAGCGAATTCTGTGAGCTGTCGAATCCCGTGACTTGCTGGCGCTGTGCCGCGGAAGACGGTTAAAAATGTGAGAAGACAAGCGGCTGGAAAAAACATTTACCGGCTTTATTTCTTCTCCAGACCTCAGTCCAAGAAACTGCACAAAGAAAAAAGCCACAACACAGAGGTAGAGGTAAAGTCCGCTCAGGCCTTTTACATCTCCTTCTCTTCATGGTGAATCGCTTGAGCGAGGTGCAGAGGACAAATGTCACTGTGTACATCGTGTGCTGTGCTGCTGTGTATCACATGTGACAATCACTTCACTTTAGAGTTAAGCATAATGATGGTACAAAAAGATTCCTCAGCTGAGTGTTTTTTTTTAGTTATGGCTGGACATCTCAGTGCTTTATAGCACAGGAAATAAATGTAAAAAATAACGTATCACATAAATAATGAAAATAAAAAGTACACGCAGTCCTGCTATTGCCTTATTGTTCTAAATGTATGACATGCCAAGAATCTGCACGTGACAGCTTGTTATAACGGTCTCTCTCCACGTCTCTCTGTCTCTGCCTCTCCGGACCAATACACGCTAATATGGTTAAGGAAGCGGCCCCGTAATCAGAAGGTTGCTGGTTCAAATCCCGATCCGCCGAGGTGCTACTGAGGTGCCACTGAGCAAAGCACCGTCCCCACACACTGCTCCCCGGGCGCCTGTCATGGTGCCCACTGCTCACCAAGGGTGATGGGTTAAATGCAGAGGACAAATTTCACTGTGTGCACCGTGTGATGTGTATCACATGTGACAATCACTTCACTTTCTTTTAATATCACTTCACGACATGTTTTAATGATCCGAAGATCGGCGGTGCCCATGACAGTCTAGTTGCTCTTCACTACAGTTCAAACTGAAGAGGGACACTTTATACAGTATTCCGTCCAGCCAAACGAACACACAACTCACTCTCTCTAGCATTATTCTGAACACCACGCCATCTTCTGGATGCCCCTGGTTCTCAGATTGTGATGGAAAAAAAAAGTCAGAAATGTTTAGGGGAGGAGCCTAAACGATGACGTGACTGTGTCGGGCTCTGAGGCAATATTTACATGTACGGCATTTACCAGAGCGACTTACAGTCAGTAGTAACAGAGAAAAAATCCTGGAAAACCCTCTGGAGTACTGGGAGAGGCAAAAAGGACTGGAAGGAATCGCTTAAAGCCAAAAACTGCTGAGAAATTAGTATTTCTGAATAAAAATTAATAAAAATCCCCCTGTTCTGTAAATCGTTGTCCAAGCTACACAAGCATACACGACTTGCCATATCATATAATACTACCATTTTGTTAAAATATTCACACAGAATACGCTCAAACTGTATTTTAATATTTACGTAGAACAATTACTTGGTCCTACATGGTGTGTAATTGTACACCTGGCCAGTAGGTGGTGTCGTGTGCACACGAACTCTCTCTCCAACGCATGAGGCTGCGTCGCTCACCGTCCCTACTGGCAGCCAATCAAATCACACCTTTAAGTGGTTACGTCATCAGAGCCGACTGGAGACGTGCGACGCTGCCCGGTTTGAACACCAGATGGCGCGCTGTACGGGCGTCTATGGAAGCCAGCGGAGCCGCCATGTTGGGATGGGCTAGCGCGCTGTACGGGCGTCTATGGAAGCCAGCGGAGCCGCCATGTTGGGAGGGGCTGGCGCGCGTTAAAACGAACGAAGGTGGAGTAAACAATTAAAGAAGCGTACAACTTCAACTGCGTTACATGGAGAAAAGCAGCAGCGACTGGATGTTGATTTCATTAATACAAGGCTAAATATTGAGTACATACATTTGTTATAAAAGTAATGCAATACAAAGATTTATAATGCAATCTATCATTGATGAAACAATAATACTGTAACATGCTGACTTGTTTATATGCTTTTTTTTTTTTTTTTTTTTAGAAATTAAAGCCTGGCCAGAAAGTATTTATCTTTATTGGGACATTTTCATGACTAAAGCGCGAATTAATATTAACACCATGAAGAAGAATCGCAGCGAATATTCAGATTATTATAAGAAAAGGCGAGCGAGAATGCAGATGGGAGAAGGAGGCTCGTTCCTTCGCTCCTCCTCCCGTGAGGTGGAGGTGGAGGGCCGGCAGCGGAGGACCAAATTCCCCAGCAGCTCCGACCGAGAACCATGCGGAGCTTCGTGGTCACCTGCGCGGTGCTGCTGCCGCTGCCGCTGCTGCTGCTCCGGGCCGCGGACGGGCTGAGCAAGGTGGGTGTAGAAGCGGCGTTTCCACGGGTTCTCCTGTCGGGGGGTTTCTAGTTTCATTTAGAGAATTATTTTAAGAATAAAAGCAAAACGGCTTTAATTCGCGTCTGTCCACCTCAGCCTGGAACAGGGACAGATGGAGGAGATTTCCTCAGGACAGTCCCGGTGGTTCTGAAACGAGAGGAGACACTTTGGACTTTGCTTACACAGCTGCAGGACCGAAGAGCCCCCAGAGGGGCCGATCCGGGCCCTTCGCGCTGCAGCGGGGGTCCGCAGGGCCCTGCTTTGAATAGGAGCCGGGTTAAGAGGGTTATCCAAGCATGGGCTGCGCTCTGCTGCCAGAACATTGGTACAAGGCGTGCTCCGGCCCTGAGCCCCGGAACTGGCCCTGGAAGTACGTAGTGGATGAATTAAACATAACGAAGCGGGGTTTATTTTCAGACCAGACTGGAATCCCAGGGCCGATTGTGGGAAGGAGAGGGCGAAAGAGCGGCCATACCATCAAAGATGCAGTGAGGACGAGGACGAGAGCGAACGTGACCCAGTCAGAAATCGTTTTCATAATTTCTATATCATCGTACTGTTATGCAACGTCACGTGACCAACTGGTGCCTGAATGACATTATGATTCTGAATATTAGTGGAGATATATGTCAGTGTGTCCCTGTTTCTCTGTTGTTGCTTAATAGCAGAATAAGAACGACTTAATTAAAGTGATGACATTAACATGCACCCTCACACACGATAAAGGACCATGAAATACTACATTTTATGAAGTTTAAACACGCCAGACAAATACACGCTCTATGCCTTTTTGGACATTTTTGGAAGCATATTGGGCAGGACGTTTGCTTTATTTACCCAGTGAAAAGAGAGAAACGTCAAGTCCTCCAGCATCTGTCAGCAGACAGCCCCAGCGAACTTCCATCTTCGAAAATTCGATACCCAGACCATTTGCATACCTCGAGTATGATACCGAAAAAAAAACACAGGCCCGCCATTATATTTTTTGGACGCCGGGCTACAAAAGGCCCGGCGGCGAACAAAAGGCCTGGCAGCGTCTCCGAGCGGGAAGTGCCCATCGGCGAGAGGCGCATGATATCTGCACGCCACTTTCGGATCCCTTGAAGTAACCTTAGAAACATGCGATCTTATCCGCCGCGCGAGTATTCCTGCTGGCCGGCGTGCCAGCAGGTCCTGTTATTGCCACCAATTCAAGCTGCTGGCAACCTTTTCAAATGAACGCAGCAAGCGGAAGATACTGGGACAGGATGGGGCCTAGACCCGGATTCTCGGTTGGGTTCGGTTTAGTTTAGAGGAGTTGCCAGGGTCCGCACCGACAAATTAACGTCCAAAAAAACATGAAAAGCTGCTTCAGAGAGTCTCAGAATGTCATGTGTTGATTGTGAAGAGCAGAGGGCTTCTGTGACAGGACACACACTAAGTTCAAAGTGGGCCGTGGTGAGATAAACAGCCACAGAAGGAATGTGCTTGTGTGTCCCCAAAATCAACAAGTACCCGTCAGGCGTGTCACCAGCCAATTGACACCCGGGGACTAATGGCATTTTCTGTGTGTGAATGAGGGCTGTCAAGGATTTGACTGAAGACCTCAGCCCGTTTCTTCAGTGTTTGCCACCAAGCAGGCACAAGAAAAGCTCTCAAAGAGTCAAAGTAAAACCAAAACCTTTTTCAAAGCCGCCCCATAACCAGTAGACTGTAGTGGGTAATTATGAGAGGAACAGTGGGAGTACCTCAAGGTTCAGTTCTAGGACCATTACTATTTACTAATCGGCCATATTTTGTAACGCTAATTTATTAACAAGTTAGGAGCAAGTTTTTTATCGATGAAATGAAATTTGCTGAACAGCCTTCACGACTGTTTTAAGCCTTTTGATCTCTCTGTACAGCACTGCTAGATCATCTCGCCGTACCTCCTGTCAACTCTTAATATCGGAGCCAGCTACATTTATCATTTTAGTCGGCTCCAGGAAATGAGCACAATTATGTGTGCTTTAGCACTTTGGCCCACTGCCCGATTCACATTGGCGTTGTCATGCGAGCAGGTTGTGGGTTATCGTTTGGGCATCTGTGGAGACACGTCAACGCAGTGCAGCAGCTGCCGAAACACAGGTTTTACAAACGTCGCTTCTACCGATGGCACCTGGTGCCGTTCAGAAACAAAAGATTCCATTTGGGGGAGACGCGCCTTCTTTGAAATGCACGGGGTCGGCGACTCTCACGCGTCCGGTGTGACGTCGATCTCATGCTCTCATACCCTGGCAAGAAGTTCATATGCTGCTGATGACTGGACTAGACCAGAGGATATTACTTCAGGTCACTTTTGTGTGTGGAACGATGAGAGAAGTTCAGTCCAGTGCTTCGAGATTTCGTTTGCCCCTCAACCTTGTGGGTAAAGAAACGGTTTGACCTGACTTGAGATCAGTGCAACTAATGCAGCTATTTTTATGTAAACACCAGCAGTGCATTGAAATCTACTCCAGATTCTATTCCATCGGCCCATCGTAAAGTTTTATTTACATTTACATTTTTTGCATTTACCAGACGCCCTTATCCAGAGTAGTGACAAGGACAGTCCCCCTGGAGACACTCAGGGTTAAGTGTCTTGCTCAGGGACACCATTGTAGTAAGTGGGGTTTGAATCTGGGACTTTTGGTGTTACCCACTAGGCTACTACCACCCCTACCATTTATATAAAATGAATAATTTTAGAAAATTGTCACTGTGCTATTTATTTTGCTTGGAGTGACAATATCTATGAATATTAAACATTTCAAAATGTCGCAACATCACATGACCAGCTGCTGCTGAATGACGTTGCCCAGCATCATCTGGATCAGAGATGTACAGCCATATAGTAAATAATAACTGATAAACTGGTGTCATCGTGCAGTGATGCGACTTTGTAAGGTCTGGCAACCACTTCTGGACTTTGTTATAAAATCTCAGACTAAAAATAATTTTTCAGCATTTATCAGACGCCCTTATCCAGAGGGACTTACAATCAATAGTTACAGGGGCAGTCCCCCCCGGAGACACTCAGGGTTAAGTGTCCTGCTCAGGGACACAATGGTAGTAAGTGGGATTCGAACCTGGGTCTTCTGGTTCATAGGCGAGTGTGGCTTCTACCACTTCCCATCGTCTGCTTTTATGTTATATTTTTATATTAAATTATACGAACAGTATCATATAATCTTTATGGTTTCTTTGTGGACTGGAGGTCAGAGTGAAACAGTCTGTTTAGTCTCTGGTTATTTTACGGGCCGTGGCTCCTGCTTTGAGGGAAAGTACAATTTTCAACACTGTACACATGACCCCTATGACGTAGGACAGAACAAGGACGGGACATGACATGGACACGTTTATGCTCATCATCATAACCGATGCGAACAACAAGCGTGAAACACAAAACGGGACCACAGCGGCAGGAAATGGCAGAGAAATGAAGGCGTGTTTGTGGACGCGCGGTTATGTATTCCCACGAAGGCCCGGTCCCCCGAAAACTCCGCAGGACGCCTTTTCATGAAGAATCTCCGCAATGCCGCATTCTCTCAGCGGCCATAACCGCTTCCACATGTCCGTAAATCTCGGCCCCGGGCCCTCCAAAGCGCTGGATCATCTCAGCGTCTCCGCCTTCTCCACCTGATGCTCCAGGGACAGGCCCGGGCTGCACACGGGACAAGTAACTCGACTAAACCAGCAGTCCTGCCGGTCCGAAAATCCAGGACCTTCTGCTGGAGACTATTTGGAGGCGGCAGGTGCGAATCCGCTCAAGATTTATGGCCTCGGACGCGTTTTAAGAGCCACTTCAGGAGCCACTTTAAGAGCCACAGAAGCCGTAATCCATCCCACGTGGATGCGTGTTCACCAGAAGACCGGGGAGGACGGACATCATACGGATCTCTCGTTCATGAAGGGAACGGGGGTCCGGTCCAACTTCCCAGGATGAGCGGGGTCAGAGGTTCGGCTCGGTCTGTCCCACTATTATTCCACTTCTCATATTTATCTCCTGGAACTCGGTTATAGTCACTTTTAATGTTTATTTTTTTTAATTCATTCGGACCTTTTGTCAGCGAACTGGTTGGATGTTTAATTCAATTCTTTATTTATTTATTCATCATTAATATTTCATCGTCCCCTCAACCCAGCAGGTGTTTGGTGACACCGAGCCGGTGAGGATGACTTCGGAAGGCTCCGACTGCCGATGTAAGTGCGTGATGCGGCCACTGAGCGTGGAGGCGTGCGCTCGCCTGCGGGAGGGGAGCCTGAGGGTGGAGGACTTCTACACGGTGGAGACGGTCAGCTCCGGCTCGGACTGCAGGTGCTCATGCACGGCCCCGCCCTCCTCCCTCAACCCCTGTGAGAATGAGTGGAAGATGGAGAAGCTGAAGAAACAGGCACCCGAGCTGCTGAAGGTACGTTTACCGAAGGTGCCACTGAGGTCCCCTTGATGAAGGTCCCGTCCCCACACGCTGCTCCCCGGGCGCCTGTCATGGTGCCCGCTGCTCACCAAGGCTGACGGTTAAATACAGAGGACACGTTACACCGTGTCACCGTGTGCTGCGCTGCAGTGTCTCACAATGACAATCACTTCACTAGAACTACTAATACCACCTGACCCAATATACCTGTAGAATTTATAATTCCACTTGACCCCATGTAGTTGTGACCAAAACTTTTGAGAACGACACAAATGCTGGTTTTCACAAAGTTTGCTACACCATTGTTTTTAGATATTTTTGTTTGTGTGGTGTATTGAAGTATAATTATAAGTTAATAATTCTATAGTTTCAAAAGCAGACAATTGACTATTACATCAAGTTTCTACAGAGAGTCAATATATGCAGCGTTGGCCCTTTTATTTCAAGACCTCTGACATGCTGTCAATCAACTTCTGGGCCGAATCCTGATTGACGGAAACGGGTTTTGTTTGATTAAAGTCCAGGTAGTTTCATATCCACGGGCCCAAAAAAGGGGCAGTGGTGGCCTAGCGGTTAAGGAAGCACCCCGTAATCAGAAGGTTGCCGGTTCGAATCCCGATCCGCCAAGGTGCCACTCAGGTGCCACTGAGCAAAGCACCGTCCCCACACACTGCTCCCCGGGCGCCTGTCATGGCTGCCCGCTGCTCACTCAGGGTGATGGTTAAATGCAGAGGACAAATTTCACTGTGTGCACCGTGTGCTGTGCTGCTGTGCATCACACGTGACAATTTCAGTGTTTTGTTCCCCGAGCCACTTAGTTCTCACATAACGGCACGGAGCTCCATCATGCTGGAAAAGGCGGCGTTCTTGGACGGTCCGTCCTTGATGTTTTTCTTGGAGAGGAGGGGCTTCTTTGGTGCCCTGAGTGCAGTCACAGATGCCCTCACACCGCCTGCTGCCCTTCCTGAGCGAGCTCTGCACTGGTGGCACCCCGATCCCGCAGCTGGATCCTCTTCAGGAGATGGTCCTGGCACTTCTTCACAACTTGTTCTTCTCTCCTTGAGGTTTTTGACGATCTGATGAATGGTTGATTTCGGTGTAATTTTACTAGCAGCAACATCCTCGCCTGTGAAGAACTTTTCATGTAACGCAGTGATGACCTCACGTGTTTCCTTGCAGGTAACCACGGTTAACGGAGGAAGAACGATGATTTCTAGCTTCATCCTCCTTTTAAAGCATCCAGTCTGCTGTTCCAACTCAACCAGCAGGACAGAATGATCTCCAGCCTGGTGCTCCTCAACACTCTCACATGTGTTAACGAGAGGAGCACTGAAATGATCTCAGCAGGTCCTTCTGTGGCAGGGCTGATATTCAGTGGGGCATTTTTTGGGGGGATTAAAGAGGGACTTATTGGGCTGGGCTTATTGGAGGGGGAGAGGTTTTTGCAACCTGCCCTAATAAAACGGAAGCAGCAAACTTTGTGAAAGCCACAAATTTGTGTCATTCTCCAAACTTTTGACCATGGCTGTATAACTACGGCAATAGAACCGTATAGAACTACAGAACCATGAGTGAATGATGAATGAATGCGTTCATGAGTAACAGGACCAAGCGGTGATGGATAATGAGTGAGTGTGTGTTCGTCCACAAACAGCTCCAATCCATGGTGGACCTCCTGGAGGGCACATTGTACAGTATGGATCTGATGAAGGTCCATGCCTACATGAACAAGGTCGTGGCCCAGATGAACACACTTGAGGAGGTATAAGATGAGACAGATGCTGGCCCGTTTATTTAACAGATTTCTCTTCTTTATGCTGTTAAATACCTTCATTCTACCAAACCAACTCCGCAGAGCATCAAGACCAACCTCACCAGGGAAAATGACTTCATGCGGGAAAGCGTGATGAGTTTAACCAATCAGCTGAAACGCTACGAGAACTACTCTGACATCATGGTCAGCATCAAAAAGGAGATATCCAGCTTGGCCCTTCAGCTGCTGCAGAAAGATTCGGCGTCCGAGACCAAAGCTCAGGTAACACCCACAAATACACACAGACCCCTGGTGAGGAACCTTTACTATCAGAACATATTAATTACTGCAGTAACGTCCAAGAAAAGACCTGGGAAGTCACTCACAAGTAGGTGAAACTAGAACCTGTCCAGACGTGAACTCCACATCACTGATGATTTCAGGAAACTGAAAGCAAGAAGGTTAAGGATGCGGCAAAAACCCCGAACAAGAAGCCCCCGGCCGCCAGACCACCACCAAAAACGCCCAAGGAGAAGCCCGTCAAGGCCAAAAAGGAGTCGGTGAAGCCTGGAAGGCCGATCAAGCCGGACCCTACGGCAAAAACCAAGGCCTTGGGCCACCAGCCAGGTGTGGTCAGGAGCATTACCTACTACAAGTCCAACCCGGCAGAGAGCACAGAGGCTGGGAAAGGGGACCGAGGTAGGAACCGCTCTTTTAGACCCCATGTAGCTGTACGACTGTAGAGATGTGAATAGCAGAAGAAGCGTTTTTGAACATGGAGATGAAGGCATCTCCAGCTGAAGGGAAAGTGAGAGGCGAGGAGAGCAGGCGGAAGAGGGCGTGGCCCCCGGCCGCATTCGTTACGAGGATCCCTTTGATGTGCAGAGAAGGGATCTGCAAGTGGCTGATGCTCCAAAGGCCTGGACTGCCGTGTGTCTAATCTTCCTCCTCCTGGGATCTTCTCTCTCTCCCTCCCTTTCTTCGTTTCCATCCGCGTTTCTCCCTCTTTCTCTGCCTTGTCTTAGAGAGCGGCGCCAAAACTCACACGATCCACAGCATAGAGGACAAAGAGGCTTCTGAAGTCATCCTGGAGACCCTCAGGGTCACAACAGCCCTGCCAGCAGCAGCCAGAACCACTACCGTCACCACGACGTCCAGAAGTACGACCACACAGGCGTCCCGCATCAACTCCACAGCCAGGCCAGGTGAAGCTCCTGAGCCGGTGTCCACAATCAAACCTGGTCTCCAAAGTCCTCCTAACAAAACAGGTACGGTCACTTGAGAGGCTACACGTAATGTCCAATTGCTTGTGGACGCTGGATGAAACGCCCTCTTTTGCCCCAGTGAAAGCCGTGGAGTGTGAGGGCACCATAGCTTCGGTGGAGATTCCCGTGCGGCATCACAGTTACGGGAGGAACGAGGGCGCGTGGATGAAGGACCCGGTCGCCAAGGACTCCAAGATCTACGTCACAAACTACTACTACGGCAACAACCTGGTGGAGTTCCGCAGCCTGGAGGCCTTCAAGCAAGGTGGGCGTGGTGGACCTCTGGAGAATTTCCTCCAGCCTTTGTTTACTTTGCTTTAATGGGCTGTTCTTCCGATCAGATGGTCGGGGGATGAAATCTCCATCCCGATTGGCTGCCAGGCGCGTTCTGAATTAATGTGGTAACCCGAAGGGGCCAAAACAAACGAACTCTGAGGCCAGCGGGCGTGGCTCTGGACTGGCGAGGTTTATTTTAGCAACTAAAGGCACGAGGAGAAGACGTGAAGAATTAGCGGATGCCCTTTTCATTTGTTTTGGCGGGCCACCAGCGTGCGTGTTAACAGATGTGAGTTTCACATCACAGAGCTTCTCCTCTGTAACACGCGGGGACATAACGTCAATCATCTGACATCAAACAGAATGCTGATGGTGTCAACTGTGGATTCTTTTGAAAGAACCTTTTGAAAACATTTAGAACTCATGAGCAAATATCACACTTTTTCAATCTCAGGTGTGACGTACCTTCACTCAACAAGCAGATTTAAGATAAAAGAGAAGAACATGGTCTTCAAAGTGAAGGTGACGTGATTGTCATTGTGAGACACTGTGGCGCAGCACACGGTGACACGGTGACACGTGTCCTCTGTATTTAACATCACCCTTGGTGACAGTGGGCACCATAACAGGCGCCCAGGGAGCAGCGTGTGGGGACGGTAACGAGATCAAGGGGACCTCATTGTGGTCTGGTGGATGGGGATTAGTGGACCAGGTCGTAACATGTCCATCATTTGATCAATGTAGACATTCTAATCGTCCCTCATTAGGTCACATGCTAACTTGTACGTTTCGTTGTGTCCAGGCCGGTGGACCAACCTCTTTAAGCTGCCCTACAACTGGATCGGGACAGGACATGTTGTTTACAACGGAGCCTTCTACTACAATCGCGCCTTCACCAAGAACATCATCAAGTACGACCTGAAAATGCGCTACGTGGCGGCCTGGACTCTGCTCCATGATGTGGTCTACGAGGACACCACACCCTGGAAATGGCGGGGACACTCCGACATCGACTTTGCCGTGGACGAGAGTGGCCTTTGGGTGATCTACCCGTGTCTGGACGACGATTACTCCCAGCACGAGGTCATCGTCATAAGCAAGCTGGACCCTGCGGACCTCTCCACCAGGAAGGAGACCACGTGGAGGACGGGGCTGAGGCGCAACTCGTATGGCAACTGCTTCATCATCTGCGGCGTCCTGTACGCGATCGACGTGTACAACCAGAAGGAGGGTGAGGTGGCCTACGCCTACGACACGCACACCAACACCGAGGCCGCGCCCCGGCTGCCCTTCACCAACCAGCACGCCTTCACCACACAGATCGACTACAACCCCAAGGAGAAGGTGCTGTACGCCTGGGACAACGGCCACCAGGTCACCTACAACATCCACTTCGTAGGCCAGTAAGATGGAACCTCAGGCTGGATTGGTGGAAGAAGATGAACCTTTGGGGGGAAAAACTTTTATGACGTTGGAGACGTGGACAAGGAAAGATGGGTTCGTGTATTCACTTGCATAGAAGCCAGAAAGAACAAACGCAGAATGATTATTATTATAATCATGATATATGTTGGCTGCTTTTTGATAGAAGGAATCTCCATTTTGCATGTGTAAGTTTTTGTAAAAAAAATAAAATAAATAAAATTCCACGATTGTAAATAAATGGAATATAAAAAGAATAAGTATTTATGATTCAGTTCACAGCAACAGACAACGGAAAACAATCAAATCTTCGGTAGGCCAGAAGAAGTAAGACGTTCATTTGAATTGTTCTGAATGGTGTGAAGGTCCTGTTCCAAGCGGTTTCCTGCTTTACCGGCGTGATTCACGGCACGTGCCGATGGCCGGCAAACTGGCGACGGTGGGGAAATGTGAAGACATCACGTGCGCCTGAACTCTGCAGGAGAACGCCAGATGCGCGCCGATGTACAGGGTGGCCATTCATATGGATCCACCTTAATAAAATGGGAATGGTTGGTGATAATAACGTCCTGTTTGTGGCACATTAGTATATGTGAGCGGGCAAACTTTTCAAGATGGGTGGTGACCATAGGGGCCATTTTGAAGTCGGCCATCTTGGATCCAACTTTTGTTTTTTCAATAGGAAGAGGGTCATGTGACACATCAAATTTATTGGTAATTTCACAATTGGTTTTAACATAACTTTATTCTTTCATGAGTTATCTACAAGTTTCTGACCACTTATAAAATGTGTTCAATGTCACCAACCATTCCCATTTTATTATGGTGTATCCATATAAATGGCCCACCCTGAATATCACGTCACTCTGACTTCATACTTCATTAAATCATATTGCTGATGACATTTATCTGCCATTATATTCATTTGATATTCACCAGACTTTTTTTATCACATGCAGGGGACATTCTGTTGGAAGACTTAAGTACAGGGACAAACCTCTCTTCTCAATCATCACACCATCCACTTGCGATTCCATGTCATTCGTTTTATGGTTGTGGAACAGAACAAGATGCAGTCAAATGTAACTTTATTTATGCAAAATGTGCGAAGTATAACTTGTCTCCCTTTAACCAAAATTCATGTTTTATTCATGCTTTGCTGCATTATTCATGGTGCATCGTTTCATCCCTATAAATGAGCTCACCAGGATGTGATCTTCTGTTAGTGGCCCCTCTGATTTGGAGACATCCACTCCCTCCAAGAGGGCGGCCTATTATTTAAACTGAACAAATAATGTCTGCAAAGCCTTCTGGTGCTCCATGGTGCTCTTGTCTGAGGAACAGTGACGAGAACGATCGTCCAGCTCTGGAAAGTGATTACTTCTTAGTTCAATGACCTGGACTCACCTGTCAGGAACCACAAAGTGGATGATGGTGTTAACTCTGCACGGTTCTGTACTTCATTTCCAGGGACCCTGTTAATGAATCACATGTTTAACTTCAGTTCTGTTTGGTAAATGATGAAATTATTATTAGTGAAACGGCATGAATAATTTCCAGGTCCAGTCGCGCTACAACAAAACATAGCAGGCAAAAAAAATTATAATAAAGATATATTGTACAGTCCCCCAGTTTATTCAGTGCACCGGTGTCAGGCCGAGAACGTGGATAAAAAGATCTGGCATGAAGCTCAAGTGAGGAACGGGGTAGGATGTCCGAGATGCAGGACTTCGCTTCGGCGAAAGTCCCGCTTTGTGAAATGCTCTGATCCACCCATCAGCCTGAGTAATTAAATGCACGTTGTCTGCCGCCATTTCTCCGAAGTCAAGCTCATTTTGGACACATGGCTCCTTGTGTGAAAGTGAAGTGCAGCACAGCACCCGGTGACACGGTGACACATGTCCTCTGTATTTAACCATCACCCTTGGTGACAGTGGGCACCATGACAGGCGCCCGTGGAGCAGCGTGTGGGGGCGGTGCCTCCATCAAGGGGACCTCGGTGGCACCTCAGCCTGTCAGGACGCACACACCACTCAAGACAAATGAGAGTTCTCCGAGTGTACGTACCTTCGGACAGTGGAAGAAAACCGGAGAACCTGGAGGTAACCCGCACAGGGAGAGTAAGTAAACTCCGCCCACACAAGGTCCTCGGAGGTGTGAGGCCGTGCCGATAGCTGCCGTAAAAATGCAGTCCCAGAGTTCAGGTTTAGACCTGGCATTTAGGAAGTTAATTTGCCATGGAAAGAAATAAACGAAAGAAATAGGTTTGGAATTATGAAAAAGTAAAAATTTTTTTGCAGTGTAATTATCGCAGCACAACATGCAGTGAAATGCAACCATGTCGGGGGGTGTGGGGGTTCCTACTCGTCGCTGGATGGGATACGGTCAGTTTAGCTGCAGTTGTGGTGAATGGGTCGCAGATGTGGGGGTCACTGTCTCCTGTCCGCGCCCACCGTCCCGAGGACGCCGGTGAAACACCGGTCACGTCAGGGACGGTCACGCGTCGGTGTGCACCGAGAAGCGCTCTAGTTGTGCTCGTAAATGGAAGTGTTCTTTTGGAGATAACAACATGCAGACCCGGCGCCAGAACAAGCGCCGGCTTCATTGAAAGTCGGGACAACTGGAGACTGACCCTGGGTGTTGTGCTCTGCGATTAATCTCTAGTGGGAGAAGACAAGATCTCTTCAGATGATGGCCTTCATATTGCCTGTATTATAATATAACCTTTCACTTTATAAGTTGGAAATCTGTGTTTCTGCTATATCAGTCTTATCTAATGTGCTTTTTGCATATTCATGCTGCACCCTGGACATTTCATTAGGGTGCCGGTTCGAATCCCGGTCAGCCAGGCTGCCACTGAGGTCCCCTTGATGAAGGTCCCGTCCCCGCAACCTGCTCACCAAGGGTGGCGGTTAAATGCACTTCAGGATTAGTGCATGTGGGAGACGTGAGAGGAACGTTCTGTGCCGTGTTTCAGAGAACACAAGAGTGCTGCACACATGGTGAGGAGCACCGGGGATGATGAAAGCTCGGCCTCACACAGGATTTACTGGCCTCCTCCTCCTCCTCCTCCTCCTCAGGCCAGATGTTGTCAGACCTGCTCCCAATTTCACTTGTAAAAAGACAGGGAGCCGGAATAAAAGCAGATGATTCCCATTTTCCCCGCCGTCCGTACCAGACATTCTGACTGTTGCTGTCTGACGGAAATGACTGAAGTTTTGAAGGGAGCAGAAGATTTTTTTTTTCTTCATATCTGAACCTTCACAGTGATGAGCCTGAATTATAGTCCATATCACACATCGTACATATCACACTCCGTCTTGGCCCCTCGGTGGTGGAATGAACCTCCAGCTCAGTCACTGAGCACCTTCACACGGCAGCTCAAGACCTTCCTCTTTAGAGAAGATTTAGATGAACTTGTAACCTTCTTCTCGTCTGACTTCTGTATAGAAACTAGAACAGACTGAATAAAAAGATTGTATTCATAGTTGGGGGTCCTAGTGAAGTATCTTATATACATTTTTCCACGTTGTTCATCCCTAGTCGGCACATAAATACGAGGGAATAATTTTCACAATTTTTCCGCTTTCTGTTTGTGGCAGGTTGAAAGCGCAGAAGGTTGGAATGAAAACGTTCTGTCACAGGACCGTGACCGCGGAGCCCCGAACTGGAATTATGTTACATGAAACAAATATTGTTTTATGTACCTCCCAAGATCCTGGTCCACATGAGATCCACGCAATGTGGAACAGAAGAAGCCGAGATATGAGATAAGATGAGATGAGATCCTCCCGGGTGGTTCCTTTGCTCCTGGGCTTTGTTGCATCTCCACACGTCACTCATGAGACCTCCAGAACAGAACAGCATGCTTGTCATGTCTAGATATATGGCGGATATAATAACTCTTTGATGTAATAATGATGATGTATGGTGTGTAGGCCTTTCAACTCGAACTTTTTACTCCTGACGACACTTCCTGGATTTAACCTGCTGCTTGTTCAGATTTACTTCCACTCAGTTCCCAGAGAACAATGCAAGTCTTACGTTCATACCAAGGAGACTGGACATTGTCCTCAGCAGTGAACAACACACACACAGACGGACGGATGGACGGAGACCCAGGGGGATCGGTGACCGTATTCAACTCATCAGGTCGAACTGTGTCCTTCACACAGAGGTGGAAAAAACGGAATGAGACGGGGGAGACAGGACAGGCTGGACCAGCCTGGCAGACGTGGAGACAGCTGGTCCCCATCAGCCCCTGTCCGGCACGCAGACGGTCCCCGAGCGCAGCATCTGGACGTCTGGAACGTCTGGCAGGGCTCGAGAGCTGCCCGCACGAGGCCTAGTCTCTTAGTAAACGTGCCAGAGCGCCACAACGCAATGCCTTGTGGGTACCGGCTTTCAACCCATACAAACTCTGCTATTTGACACCGACATGAGCAGATTCTGCGCCCGAGGCGTCTTGTTATTTTACTGCTACGGCGACGGCCAGCCGAGAAAGGAACCCTGAACCCGGATCCCTGTCTCCCAGGCAACAGCTTAGAAGGGTGAAGCGTCAACAGACGGAAGGGCAGGAGAACATGTCAGGACGTCCCGTAACGTTGCTGAAAGCTCTTCAGCAGGTAAGAGTGCAATCTGGGTTCCTCTCACTCTCTGCTTGATGCGTTCTGAAGTTCTACAGTCGGCGTGGCGAGAGTCTGTTATCTGGATCTTTCTGTTGGTGCGTGAAGAACATTAAGCAACGTTCAAAAAGGGGTGGAGCCTGTAGGCATGAGTGACAGCTCCGTGTGTGGCTGTTTCAGACCGAAATTATCTAGAAATGATGCCAATTGCCGACAGGAAAATATCCCCCCTGGCCAGGCATTATAATGCCTGAAGACCTCCATCATGGTCCGACCACCCTTCATCACCATGAAGGTGACCAGGGCCCACCAGCCGCTAATTAGTAGCCAAATCTTTACATTTCTTTTGACTTCAAACCAACCCACAGGCATGCAGCACGTATCATGTGACTCTTCTAACTACTGGGTGAACAGGGGATTGTGGGTCCGAAGATCTGATGCAGCATTGCATGTTGCACACTGTTTATTTACACGCGCACACACACGGTGCGGATATTAAAGATGGCGTAATTGCGGCGTGCAACCTGGAGAAGATCTCGTTCCTTTGCTTGCGTTGGAACTACATTGGCCGTGACAGAAAGTGCCTTCAGTCATGCGATGGCCTGTAATAAACCATGTGAAAATAAACACGGGGCGCCTTGCCGTGATGGGAAATTAATGGCGCCGCGCTGGACCATCAGCCCATGTGTTCATGAACCCACCACGTAGCACCGAACAAACGTTTCCAGAGCAGCGTGTCTTCATGTGTGAATTGTCGTCTCCCAAAGTCTCAGCCCATGCCACACACTGGCATTCGAGCCTCGCTGGACAGGCCTCGGCAGAAGAATGTCCCTGAGCTGGCCAATGGCAGAGCAGGGCTTCAGAGGGCCTCCCTCAGACCTTCACTGGATGTGTGTCAGCCAGCCAGTGGGTTATGTCCTCTCATAGGTACGGTTCCTAACCATCTACTGGACGATCTGGTGACACATTAAATAAGATCGAGGACATTTGAATTTGTTCATGTCTCCACAGTGCTGGGGATCCAGTGCACCCTCGTGCAGAGGTCATGCAGCAGTCGAACGTGGTCTCCAAGAATTCTGGAGACATCACACAGCAGCCTGAGCTGTGGCGAGGAGAGGGGGAGGACGTTGTCCCCCCTGGGGGAGCAGGAGATGAAGGACGATGGCAGGGAAGTGATGAGTGGACCGTGGAGAGGACGAGACAGAAGGAGACCCCCGTCCTGTTCTGGCAGTAGGGGAGGGCTCCTTCAGAAAGGACCTCGGAGGCCAAGTACTGCACCTGCAGACACCGGCCTCCAGAGACCAGGCCAGGACCTACCAGGTAGTGTTAATTACTCGCCTCCTCCATCTTCTCATGCTGCTTTTCTGGCAATCACCAAAAACCCTGATTCAGCTCTCCTGGTGACTTATGGCCATTTTCTACCACCTGCTTTTTCTGTACCCTCATTCTCCACTGCAGATTAAGTTCAAGAGGCTGCAATAACCTGGTAGTAAACGTTCAAATGTTTTTCAGGGTCCCCATAACAATGCATATTCCTGTTCTTCTAAACTGCCGCTGCAGAACAACATCAAGCCCATAATCACATACAGTACGTCTCAATGGGCTTTGAGGGACCCTACAGTTGACACCCCAACACTTGACCCTTCTGCACACAAGGAAAAATAAAGAAAGGAAGAAACGTTGGGAAGGAGTGATAGAGAGAGGGACATCCTTCCAGGGTAGAGTGAGCCTGCAAGTGGTGTCTGTGCAGGGCTGATGATGGTTTGTCCAAGAAGAGAAAAAGTCCTACAGTTGTAGAGGTGGAGAAGTGCAAAGTGTAGTATAGAGCATCTGTCCATGTTTGGAGGTCCAGGACAGTGGACAGAGTAGGTTTTAGTCCAGTGTCATGGTGGACCCTTTGGTACAATTCATGTCGGGTTGTCTCGTCAAATGTGTCCTCGGCTTTTAACCATCACCCTTGGTGAGCAGTGGGCACCATGACAGGCGCCCGGGGAGCAGCGTGTGGGGACGGTGCTTTGCTCAGTGGCACCTACGGGGCCGCTTCCTTAACCGCTAGGCCACCCCACACACCTAGTTAGGACAGCCTAACTAGGTTAAAGACTGTCTGTGCTTAACAGGGGGACTGTGTGATAAAATGGACTTAAACAGATGTGTTTTCAGTTTAGATTTAAAGACCGAGACTGTGTCTGAATCCCGGACACTGACAGGCAAGCCGTTCCACAACTGCGGAGCTCTATAGGAGAAGGATCTGCTCCCAGCTGTGACCTTCTGTACTTTGGGTACCAGTAGTGACCCCGCACCCACTGATCGAAGGGGGCGTGGCGGGTCGTAAAGAACTAAGAGTTCACTCAGGTACTGTGGGGCGAGACCATTTAGAGCTTTATAGGTTAAAAGTAGGATTTTAGTGTTTGTAAGAATTTTCTAGTTCTAGTTAGAACTCTGGCTGCCGTATTCTGTACTAGCTGGAGTTTCCTCATGCACCTACTAGAACATCCAGACAGTAATGTGCTGCAGTAATCTAACCTTGATGTAATAAACGTCCCCATCAAGCCATTTGCAACGCCTTTTTCAACGTATAATCTCATTTAATGCAGGACATTTTTAAAAACAGTATAACAATGTGTTTATTCAATATATGAAAACGGCAATAATTGCAGTATTTTCATTTATTGTCATATATCATGTTTTATATATTTATACATTGCTTACACATAAATTATATTATTATAGAATATATCAACGTATATTAATATGTACAATTCACAGTATATGAATACACACAAAGTATATTGTCACATAATATACTGAAAAATATAGATTTTTGTTGCGTATGGGACCTAGATAGAAAGTCTATCCAGAGTTATGATGTGGTCAGAATACATTGTCCGTTTATTTGATTTGCTTTTATGCTTTATTACTCTGCGTGTGTTGTTGCCTGTACAGCACTTTGGTCAACTAAACGTGCTCTATAAACGAATGAATTTACGTGACACGAGGCATCTGGGAGTTTTATAGTAAACCAATAAAATGTGACCTGAGTACAGTGACCTGGGAAAACCAGGAGATAGGCCCTCGTGGAATTTGAGGCTTGGTAGTCAGTGTGCTGGTGCTGCATCTGGAGGTGACGTGCCATTCCGGCCTCAAAGTGGGCCTGACCACACTGTTTACCGGGCTGGCAGCTTCAAAAGGCCCTTTGATCACTGGTCCAAAATGAGAAGCTGCGGCACACTTGCACACCAACTGACCCCTGCCAATCGAAACAGGCCATCGTTCCAGTAATGCATTAGGTCCCACCGCCGAGGGAACGTGCTGCTCCTTAGACCAACCATACCTTGTTCATGTTTTCCGTGGAGAAACTCCCAGGTGCGCAGTGGTCAGGAGCTCCAGAGATGGTCTGGGGAAATCCGTGTCCCTTTCCGCCCTCCACCTGTACCTGCCCTCGTCGTCCGATGCGGCGGAGAAGGAGCGGGAGGCAGCACAGGGGAAGTCCATCCGTGACCTCGCTGAAGACCGGTATGACCTTCACCGTTTTTCTTATGCTACGAAGGTGGAGCTTCTCTGTATTTTGTGGGGTAGGGATGCATGGCAGGGCAGGGGAACGTGTTTTTGCCAGCGCGGTGATCTTTAACAATGCAGTCGGGTGTCCGACGCCAACAAATGATGGCACCAGGTTCGTTGGTTGGCGGGTGTGGAGCCCTGGAGACCCAGGGCTGGTTGTGGTGACTGCATTTTAAATTTGAAGTATCTTTAAACGTTGATAGTACGAATTTAAGATGTTTTGTAGAATGTTCTATTGGCCTTGTACCATGACTCGTGCACGGCACTCGGCCGCGCCCAAACCGAGCTGATCTCACAGCCCTGTTACTGAGCGAAAAGGGCAGCTGCTGAGACTGAGGGCAAAATTTCATAACTCCCCAGGAATATGATCCCTCTGTCTCTGAGGGATTTGAGGGCCGATCGAATGGCCTCCAGGTGGTTCCCATCCCAGTCCAGGCAGATCATTAGCATCGGTCAGGGGGAGAAGGTTTCACTTGTAGGTTGGGCTTGTAGGTCAGCCTGATACTGGCCAGTAGTATAGAGACTATAGAGCCTCCCACTGTTGCCAGATACAGGATTTTTTTCAGCAAAAAAAAAAAATGTGCACAAAATTCTGAATATGAATCACCCAATCTGGCAACAGCACAGCCTGATCTCGCCTAGCAAGGCACATTAAAGCACGGTTGTCAGATAACCGATCTGCTTTATTCATGCTGCCTGTATGTTAAAAGATAAGTTTGATTGACAGGACACGCATGTTAGATTTAGTTGAGTGGCAGCGGAACCTCTGCTCCAGCTGCACTGGAATGCAAGGTAAGCCTGCAGATACTGTGTCTCAGCGATATTCGGCCCTCGTCGCTGGAGCCCAAACGCAGGTGAGACGTTCCAGACGTTCTACACGTACGGGTTGGTTACAGCGTGGGTGAAGGTGCCGGCTCGCTACAAGCTCCAGCAGTAACCAGAACTCTCCACACAACAGGTGTCTGGGGAGGAGATCAGGAACGCAGAGCGACGCAGACGTTGCTGCAGACCAGGCGCAGCAAGATCAGACGGAGATCAGACCACGGGAGTACGGCCCAGAGACCCCAACACCACGGGTCTTCACATGGAGCCAAACGCTGGAGGACTCGGAGGGTGCCAAGAACAACACAGCAGACAAAAATGCACAACGAGAGCAGGACGAGAGCACGGACAAACCAAATAGGGGGGAAGAAGATCCAGAGGACTGCGCAAACCAAACAGAGAAGAACCATCTCAGTGAAGATGACCAGGGCTACACTGGACAAGCAGTAAACAAGGCAGAGCAATGCGCCGTTCTTCATGCTGTAGGCCCCGAGAATCCTTCTGTTAGTCTAGACCAGGGCAGGCGTGGATGTGGAATGGACTCAACGGCAGAAGGTGAGGGACGAGGGACCCAGGGATCAAAAATCCTCACCACAAGGGTCCACATTCTCACCTCGGCCCCATCATTCTTCTGGAGAGTCATGGACTTGACAGCCATCGCCTCAACTGCTATTCTGCCGTCGTCTCATGGACCCGGCTCTGTCTACAGGTCGACCTCCAGAGATGTCCCTCATGGAAGAACGAAGAACAGAGTTCACTCCAGTCTCCTGTATCCCCGGAAGGAGGCAGGGAAAGTTCTAGATCCCCGGCTGACAGTCAGGGGCACTGAGATCATCCCACTTCCCAAATCAAAAAAAACCCCAAGGCTCTGTATGGGGGTCCTAGGGGACCAGGAGTCCACAGAACGTCCATTTCCAGGCTGAAGATAACGGTCATTAAAATAAAAACCATTGAGCCAGTGGTTCTCCAACCTTCACTATTATTCCCCATATTTCTTTGTTAGGAAATCTATTTGAAAACATTGACTCTGGAGAAGATCTTCTGGCAAATGCTGTGGCATCATGTGGCACCGAACTAAATTTTCTGGGGCCGTGACTTTACGTGCGGGGTCAGTGCCATCCGATCCAATAAAGGCGCCCGGGGAGCAGCGTGTGGGGACGGTACCTTCATCAAGGGGACCTCAGTGGCACCTTGGCGGCTCCGGATTCCAACTGGCAACCTTCTGATTACGGGGCCGCTTCCTTACCTGCCAGAACACCACAGATCCTGCTGAGTTAAGGCTACTGTCTTGTCACGAGCGAGTAACAACTCTGCTCCTCAAACACATTATATACAATTAAATTTAACATTTTGGCCATGTTCTGCTTAGATCCTGAACGTAAGAAGTTTTCTGCACGATTTCACTGAAGAGGTTCTCTGTGGTTAGAATGTTGAGCGGCCACTGGAGAACCGAACGACGGAACGTGGCAGTTCCAGTCGCTTTAGGCCGTTGTTGCTTGGAGACCAGTGGCGGCCCACTGGTGGATCTGAGGAATGCCTCGAATCGAGGAGATTGGAGATGGCTCCCAGCCTGCCGAGAAGCAAATATTTTTGTTTCTCGCCTGGAAAGGAGAAGGAGAGGATGTCCGGCGGCCGCTGATAAAGCGTGTAAACACACACGAGCACATCACAGGCGATTATCAGGCCGCCCGCCGCGCGGAGCTGGGAAAATACGGCCGTTCCTACATGGACACGAGAAGAAGAAGAAACATCAGCATCACTGCAGACATCGGGATGGAGCCGTGCATCGTTTCAAAGTTGCCCTTTGACCTCTCCTCTGCCATCCTCACTGGACCACCAGCAATCCTCCAGCACGGTTGCAGTGGGAAGCGCAGGGTGGACTAGACGCCATGTTTTCTGGTTGGGACGGTGGGCCTGATGTCCTCGGTTTATTGGAGGGCAGAGCATTGGTAAGAAGTGCAGGCATGAATGGTAATATTTCAGGTTATGGTTGTCTGCATGAAACGTGGCATAACTATAGGGTGGTAGTGGCCTAGCGGGTAACACACTCGCCTATGAACCAGAAGACCCAGGTTCAAACCCCACTTAGTACCATCGTGTCCCTGAGCAGGACACTTAACCCTGAGTGTCTCCAGGGGGGGACTGTCCCTGTAACTACTGACTATGAACCAGAAGACCCAGGTTCAAACCCCACTTACTACCACGGTGTCCCTGAGCAAGACACGTAACCCTGAGTGTCTCCAGGGGGGGACTGTCCCTGTAAATACTGGTTGTAAGTCTCTGTGGAGAAGCTGTAAATGTAATATGTATTTGTGCCACATCCAGAGTTTGCGTGAGAAAACAAATGAGGTGATTATGGTTTTATTTCCACAAGGAAACTCACAAAACAAGGACCATCACAGATTTCTTCTTTAAAATATTCTGATTTGTTCTGAAATGTGCTGCTGACTTCAGAAGAAACCATTTGAATTCCTATCCGCTTTCCAGCAGGGGAGGGGTGTTAAATCAGGAGGAATGCTTTTAAAGTCGCCAGAAGGGGGGAGGCGGGTGAGCAAACAGAGGATCCAAACTGCTTATGAGCATCACTTTTAACAACTTCCTGTCTGTCATATTCATATCCGAATCTCTGAAATGAAATGTTTCTTATTCAACTGCATATTAAATCAGGTTAAATCACCGCTGGCGCATGTTTCATGTTTAAGGAACTTCAGAAGTCTAATTCTGGTGGCATGAAAATACCTTTATTTGGTGCAACAGCAATAAAGTGGAATCTGATTTTATCATTTTTATTTGTGAGCATTTCGCATTATTACATATTACAACATATGTCAGGTAAAATGACACAAGTCATCATTAGACCACGTTCTGGGGTTTTAATAAAAACCAGCAGGGTCATTTAAAAGAATGTTTCTTTTTATATTAGTATGCATTTATGTTTCTGTGCAACGTGTGGAGCAGGATAACAGGCGGTAAGAGTGGAGCGCTGGGTGGATCTATAGCGCCACCTGTGGTTCAGAGAGGGACCTCTGCTTTAAAAAAATCTCCTTGTTGTCCTGTGTCCTTAAAGGCCGTTTATGCATTTTCGGTCGAGGACATTTCACAGAATTACGGTTGATCCGAAAACCTTCAACCCCAACTTGACCCACACCAGCCAAAAGTTGCGTGTTTTTTTTTTTTTATCGATTCTGGTCTCGCATATTCCTGATTTCACCATATTTACCTGCTACGGTAAACTGTACCCAGATGAGGTACAAGTGGCTCATCCTTAAACCAGCTGGAAAGGATATTACTATCATTAATATCATGAGAGAAATAAGAATAATTTAAACATATATATAGAACTTGTCATTTTAGAAGTCCATATTGGAAATATAAGATTCCGGTAAGAATCCTTTGCACAGCTGACATTTGTTTTGGATTTTTTGTTAAATTCCAAGCACATTCACGTTCGAGCATTTTATTTTAATCTTGACAATGGTGACTAAAACATTACCTCCTGCATTTATTCTGAAATAATATATATATTTGTCTGGGAGTAGTTGTAAAAGGTAGCGTTAATTCATGTAGGGCGCTTGTGAAGGATTGGGACGCCGCCTCGACTCCTGGGAGGCGGGGCCAGTGACGTGGCAGCGTTGGAACGCGGAAGCGGCTGCCGATGGGAAGTGAAGAAGCCACGTCCCGCCGTCCGTCTCCCCGGGGACAGTTTTAGCGTCGAACCGCTCCTCCTGGCCGCGAACACGACGCCGAGGTGGACATCCTTCCAGAATCCGCGATTCTGCCGGTCACACGACGATCAACGCAGTCGATTAATCGACGTTTCTGCTCCTCTCCCGCCTGCCGGTTTTAGTGAATTCGCGAAATAGGAATCAGGCAGAAGTTAGTACCAGGCGCGAAGTGGAAATGTAATTTATTGTTATTTGGGGTTGGCGGGCACTTTATTTCCTTCATGTTCTAGTTTCCTGTACAGTTCTGTTAGAAGTGGAGACAGCGGTGGCCTAGCGGTTAAGGAAGCGGCCCCGTAATCAGAAGGTTGCCGGTTCGAATCCCGATCCGCCAAGGTACCACTGAGGTGCCACTGAGCAAAGCACCGTCCCCACACACTGCTCCCCGGGCGCCGGTCATGGCTGCCCACTCCTCACTCAGGGTGATGGGTTAAATGCAGAGGACAAATTTCACTGTGTGCACCGTGTGCTGTGTATCACATGTGACAATCACTTCACTTTATACTTTATAGCGGTTAAGGAAGCGGCCCCGTAATCAGAAGGTGCCGCCATGGTGCCACTGAGGTCCCCACACGCTGCTCCCCGGGCGCCTGTCACCAAAGGTGGTGGTTAAATACAGGGGACACGTTTCACAATGACAATCACGTCACTTTAGAGTAATGAATCTGCTGGAGGTAAAGGAGCAGTGAAGGTAGGCCCGGTTCTCTGCTGGAGGTGGCCACACCCGCTCTCTCCAGGTGCGGGAGGAGGTGCTGAAGGTTCTCACGTCCCTCAAGAGCGGCGACCCCTGGACCGGAACGGGGTGGACCTGAAGAACATCTACAGGGGGTTCGAGAAGCCCTCAGACGACCGCTTTGGCTGAAGCAGTGTTGCGCGTCGCCATGGCAACAATGGTGTGACTGTATGTGCTGAAGCGTCTGTTTGGACCACGTCCCTGCGTGAGGAGAATGGTTGTGGTCATTAATCCTGCCTTCTTTCCGAGGCCTGTGCGGTCGGAGGTGTAGGTCCCATCGTCCACGTCCTCACTGCGAGGACGAGCGTCTGAGGGGCCGGGGCGGGGCCGTCTTCAACTCTCCACCCTGGGAGACGATGCACGAATCTGACGAGCGGGATTTTTAAATGAACGTTCTGTATTTAATCCGGGTTTGGACAGGACGTGCCGTCAGGAGGGCGTGGCTCTATACAGAGTAGTACTGAGGCCGCCAGGGAGGGCGGGGCCGCCGTGAAGTGCCTGGTGCAATAAAAACCATCAATGTTCACGCTCGCCTGCTTTATTACGGCAGAAGACGGCTTTATTAGGATAAACTAGAATAAATTGTATTTATTAAAAAAAAAAAAAAAAAGCACCTCTCAAGCATTCAAAATAGCAACTTTAATCAAACCCGGAGGAATCAGAGGTCCTCTACAGACCTGTCGACTGATGATTGACCGGCGCCAAATCGAACCGAAGAGAGGAGACGTTCTACCGCAGTGGCAGCCGAGAATTAAAATAATCACGGAGCAGAAGGACGATTAAAAAGTGCGGGAAGGAGGACGAGTCCTCGTTTAAAAAATACTGAACTGTCCCCGGTACAAAGACCATTTTTACAGGATGTTGCTCCGACCTCCTGGGAACCACAGGCCGGATGTGAGGAGGGCGGGGCTTAAAGGACCCAACGTCGTCCCGAGGCATGCAGCGTTCCTGATAAATACTCGTCATTCCGTTTTTCCAAATGGGGTCGTTTCACTCACACACACACACACACACACAGTCCTGGTGACGGTGTGTAAAATACTGGCTCCGCCTCTGGGACCCGCCGATGCTCGTGTACAGCTCTTCATATATCAACAGTTGACTTGCAGAAGCGGCGCGAGGAGGAAACGCTCCCGCCGCACTCTTGTGCAGGTTGTCATGAGAAGAACAGGAACGTTCTGCGGGGCGCGGAACCGGCGCGGAACCGGCCCGGTGGGCGTCGGCCCCTCGCTCAGCTCCAGTGGTCGGTCGCTCCTGAGATGGACGGCCGGGCGATGCCCTTGGGGGCCGGCTTCGATCCAAACCACGACATCTGAGGGCCGAGAGGACACGGGGGAACCTTTTAACACGCAACGTTCTTTTACCAAAACCCACAAAAGTCAAATTTACCAAAGTAAAATAATAGAAACTTTTGAGCCGTTTCTTCCCCCAAGTTCCGGTTCACCAACGTCTCTCCACCCACCTTGTACTCCAGCGTCTGCTTCAGCAGGTCCTCCTCTTCGCGGGTGAAGCGCAGCAGCACGGACACGGCTCTGATCAGCTGGTACGCCTGCAGCGCGGTGACAAACCGTCAAAAAAAAACTACCCACCGGAGGGTGACCGTCCCACCTGCCACACTTCAGGTGGCACGGGAAGTGACATCAGCGTTTCGCTCTTTACCTCGGCTTCTCTAGAAGACATGAACTTCAGCACCACGTGTTTGAGGTACTCGAAGTTGATCTCGCGCGTGTCCGTCAGGTCGGCGCTGTTGATGACCGTGGTGTTCGGCGTGACGGGGCCGGGGCCCGGGGCGGTGGCCGCGGTGTCCTGGTTGGGTCTGTCGTCCTGCCGCTCGCCTCGGTTCTCCTGCGGCCTGCAGTCCGCCTCCGATTCCGGCTTCAGCTTCTACGAACCAGAAGACCCGGGTTCAAACCCCACTTACTACCATCGTGTCCCTGAGCAGGACACTTAACCCTGAGTGTCTCCAGGGGGGGACTGTCCCTGTAACTACTGATTGTAAGTCGCTCTGGATAAGGACGTCTGGTGAAAGCGGTAAATGAGAATGTTGCAGCGAGAACGTTGCCGGACGGACTGGGGCCTGCAGGGGGTCCACTCACCAGTTCCTTCTGCAACGTCCTCTTCAGCTCCGCCAGTCTCTGCTGCAGCTGCTTTATAGTCTGGTAACGCACACAGATACAAACAAAACTCTTTTTATTACATTTACAGCATTTACCAGACGCCCTTATCCAGAGCGACTTACAATCAGTAGTTACAGGGACAGTCCCCCCCTGGAGCAATTTAGGGTTTAGTGTCTTGCTCAGGGACACGATGGTAGTAAGTGGGATTCGAACCCGGGTCTTCTGGTTCATAGGCGAGTGTGTTACCCACTAGGCTACTACCACCCTGCCGTATTACACGCAAACGTCACAAAAACATTTTTTACATCCGGCGTGTCCATATCTGATCTTCATACCTGTACAAGTGAACTTCAATAAATCAACAACTCCCCCGTTTAGCAGCGATCCATGCAGGAATTTTACTTACACACACACACACACACACACACACCTTGTTCTTGTCACTCAGCTGCAGCTCCAGGTCCCTGTTGACCTTCTGCAGGTGATCAAGGTCGTCGACGGTCACCGTGCCGTTCTGCTCCTCGTCACACACCTCAGAGGTCTGGAGCTGCTCGCTCAAGCTCTCCAGCTCCCCCTCCAGGTCCAACACCTGCAGTACAACACAGGGGACCCACTACGTCACATCACAACATTTACAGCAATTAAGGACATTGACGAGGATTAAAAGAAAAAGAGACAAACTAGTATACATTTCCAGCATTTACCAGACGTCCTTATCCAGAGCGACTTACAACCAGTAGTTACAGGGACAGTCCCCCCCTGGACACACTCAGGGTTAAGTGTCCTGCTCAGGGACACGATGGTAGTAAGTGGGGTTTGAACCTGGGTCTTCTGGTTCATAGGCGAATGTGTTACCCGCTAGCTAATATATATTGGGTGGTAACCCTGAGTGTCTCCAGGGGGGGACTGTCCCTGTAACTACTGATTGTAAGTCGCTCTGGATAAGGGCGTCTGGTAAATGATTGACATTAAATGCTTTAATGTCAATCACACCCGTTCGGCTCATACGGGGCCGAATCATACGAACTATGAGCAACGTTATTCGAGGGAAATCTCCCAGCAGGCAGTGCGGCGTGTGAACCTGACCCTCGACTGGCAGGAGTCCAGCTGCTCGGTCTGGGAGACGACCTCCTGGCGGAGAGAGGACATCACCTGCTCCCGGTCCGCGGCGTCGGCTTTCAACTGGTCCACATCGCCACGTGCTGCCTGCAGCACTAGGAAACACACACATACACACACACACACACACAGTGTTTACACACAACACTGTACGAGCACACGTTTATTTCCGAAGACACACCACAGGTCAGGTCCACACCTTCTTTCAGGACCTGGATCTCCGTGTGTTTTGCCTGCAGCTGATCAGAAAGCTTGGACGCGTCCTCCTGCAGAACCTGCTGGGTGGTGAACATCTCGCCCACCTACCAGAAGACGAAATGGTCTTTGCTGATTGAGACGCTGTTTGTTATGCGTGTGATATTTAACGATTTTGTCACATTTTATTTGTCTTTTTTGAAAACTCGATCGATCAATAAACCCAGACCTGTATCTGGAGCTCCTCCTTCTGTCTGCGGGTGTCTTCCAGGGCTTTGGCGATCTCCACACTCACAGTCTGCCTGCTGCTCAGCTCCGCCTGGCGGGGGGAGGGAGCGCAATACGGAAAGTCAACTTCCAGCCGGCGGACGAAGCAGCGGGCGGATTGAACGTGTGAGTGTGTGTGAGCGAGTGTGTGTGTGTGTGTGAGAGAGAGAGAGTGTGTGTGTGTGTGAGTGTGTGTGAGAGAGTGTATGTGAGTGTGTGTTTGTGAGAGTGTATGTGTGTGTGTGTGAGAGAGTGTGTGTGTGTGTGTGTGTTTGTGAGAGTGTGTGTGAGTGTGTGTTTGTGAGAGTGTGTGTGAGTGTGTTTGTGAGAGTGTGTGTGAGAGTGTATGTGAGTGTGTGAGAGAGTGCGTGTGTGTGTGTGAGAGAGAGAGTGTGTGTGTGTGTGAGTGAGAGAGTGTATGTGAGTGTGTGTTTGTGAGAGTGTATGTGAGTGTGAGAGAGTGTATGTGTGTGTGTGAGAGAGTGTATGTGTGTGTGTGAGAGAGTGTATGTGTGTGTGTGTGTGTGTTTGTTCAGAGTGTGTGTGCGGTGTGTTTTTGCGCGTGTGTGAGTGTGTGTTTTGTGAGTGTGTGTGAGTGTGTGTTTGTGAGAGTGTGTGTGAGTGTGTGTTTGTGAGAGTGCGTGTGAGTGTGTGTTTGTGAGAGTGCGTGTGTGTGTGTGAGAGAGAGAGTGTGTGTGTGTGAGAGAGTGTATGTGAGTGTGTGTTTGTGAGAGTGTATGTGTGTGTGTGAGAGAGTGTATGTGTGTGTGTGCGCGTGTGTGTGTGTGTGTGAGAGTGTGTGAGTGTGTTGTTTGTGAGCGTGTGTGTGCGTGTGTGTTTGTGCGCGTGGTGTGTGCGTGTTGTTTTGTGAGCGTGTGTGTGAGTGTGTGTTTGTGAGCGTGTGTGGGCGTGTGTTTGTGCGCGTGTTGTGCGTGTGTGTTTTGTGCGCGTGTCTGTGCGTGTGTGTTTGTGCGCGTGTGTGTGTGTGTATATGTGTGTGTGTGTGCGTGTGTGTTTGTGCGTGTGTGGTGTGCGTGTGTTGTTTTGTGCGCGTGTCTGTGCGTGGTGGGCGCGCGTGCGTGTGTGTGGCGCGCGCTGTGTGTGTGTGTGCGTGTGTGTGAGCCGCGTTATGTTGCGTGTGTGTTTGTGAGCGTGTATGTGCGTGTGTTTTGTGAGAGTGCATGTGAGTGTGTGTTTGTTGCGGTGTGTGTGCGTGTGTGTTTGTGCAGGTGTGTGAGTGTGTGTGTTGTGAGTGTGTGTGAGTGTGTGTGTTGTGAGTGTGGTGTGAGTGTGTTTGTGAGAGTGCATGTGTGTGTGTGAGAGAGAGTGGTGTGTGTGTGTGTGAGTGTGTGTGAGAGAGTGTGTGCGTGTGTGTTTGTGAGAGTGTATGTGAGTGTGTGAGAGAGTGTATGTGTGTGTGTGAGAGAGTGTATGTGTGTGTGTGAGAGAGTGTATGTGTGTGTGTTTGTGCGAGTGTGTGTGCGTTGTGTGTTTGTGCGTGTGTGTGTGCGTGTGTGTAGTGTTATTAGTGTGTGTGTGGTGTGTGTGTGCGAGTGTGTGTGCGTGTTTGTGAGCTGCGTGTTGTGTGTGTGCGCGCGAGCGTGTGTGTGTGTGTGTGTGCGCGTGTGTCTGTGCGTGTGTGTTTTGTGCGCGTGTCTGTGCGTGTGTGCGCGCGTGTGTGTGTGTGTGTGCGTGTGTATGTGTGTGTGCGCGTGTGTGTGTGTGTGTTTTGTGCGTGTGTGTGTGTGTGTGTTTGTTGTGTGTGCGTGTGTATGTGTTGTGTGTGTGTGTGTGTTTTTGCGAGTGTATGTGAGTGTGTGTTTGTGAGAGTGTATGTGAGTGTATGTGAGTGTGTGTTTGTGAGAGTGTATGTGAGTGTGTGAGAGAGTGCGTGTGCGTGTGTGAGAGAGTGTATGTGTGTGAGTGTGTGTGTGTGTGAGAGAGTGTGAGTGTGTGAGAGTGTGAGTGTGTGTTTGTGAGAGTGTGTGAGTGTGTGTTTGTGCAGCGTGGTGTGCTGTGTTTGTGCGTTGTATGTGCGTGTGTGTTTGTGAGAGTGTGTGTGAGTGTGTGTTTGTGAGAGTGTATGTGAGTGTGTGAGAGAGTGCGTGTGTGTGTGAGAGAGTGCGTGTGTGTGTGAGAGAGAGAGTGTGTGTGTGAGTGTGTGTGAGAGAGTGTATGTGAGTGTGTGTTTGTGAGAGTGTATGTGAGTGTGTGAGAGTGTGTATGTGTGTGTGTGCGCGCGTGTATGTGTGTGTGTGCGCGCGTGTGTGTGTGTGTGCCGCGTGTCTGTGTGTGTGTGTGTGGTGTGCGTGTGTGTGCGTGTGTGTTTGTGCGCGTGTGTGTGCGTGTGTGTTTGTGCGCGTGTGTGCGCGTGTGTTTTGTGCGTGTGTGTGAGTGTGTGTTTGTGAGAGTGTATGTGAGTGTGTGAGAGAGTGCGTGTGTGTGTGTGAGAGAGAGAGTGTGTGCGTGTGTGTGAGAGTGAGTGTATGTGAGTGTGTGTTTTTGTGAGAGTGTATTGTGTGTGTGCGACGTGTCTGTGGTGTTGTGTGAGAGAGTGTCTGTGTGTGTTGTGTGTGTGTTTGTGGTGTGTGTAGTGTGTGGTGGTGGTGTGCGTGTGTGTGTGTGTGTGTTGTGTGGTGTGTGTGTGATGGTGTGTTTGTGAGTGTGTGTGAGTGTGTGTTTGTGAGCGTGTGGTGTGCGTGTTGTGTTTGTGCGCGTGTGTGTTGCGTGTGTGTTTGTGCGTGTGTACTGTGCGTGTGTGTTTTGTGCTCGTGTCTGGCGTGATGTGTTTTGCGCGTGTCTGTGCGTGTGTGTTTTGTGCGCGTGTCTGTGCGTGTGTGTTTTGTGCGTGTATGTGGTTTGTGTTTGTGAGAGTGATGTGAGTGTGTGGAGAGTGCGTTGTGTGTGTGTTGTGAGAGTGTTGTGTATGTGTTGAGTGCGTGTGTGTGTTGAGTGTGTATGTGTGGTGTGGCGAGTGTGGTTGTGTGTGCGTTGTGTGTGTGTGTGCGACGCGTGTACTGTGTGTGTGTGTGCAGTAGTGTGGGTGTGTGGCGACGTGGGCTGTGTGCAGCGTGTGGCGGGTGTGCGCGCGTGTCGTGTGTGTTGTGAGTGTGTGTTTGTGAGAGTGTGTGTGAGTGTGTGTTTGAGAGTGTGTGTATGTGAGTGTGTGAGAGTGTGTGTATGTGAGTGTGTGAGAGTGTGTGTGTGTGTGTTATACCCTGGCCTGCTCCAGCTCCTGAGCAATTGTGTGCAATCGCACTTCTGCGTCCTCCTTGTCTCTGCAGCAGCTCATCTTCTCGTCCTCCAGCTCGGTCTGCAGGGGGAGGACACGACGGGGTGAGACTCCCACAGACGCAGATTTACGTTTACATACAAGCCTTCACCTGACGCCCTTGTCCAGAGTAGTGACAGGGACAGTCCCCCTGGGGACACTCGGGGTGTCTCCAGGTCATTTGTTAATTATTCATGACCTTTGACATCACAAGGCTTCCTGAAGAGTGAGTCTCTCTCTCTCTCTGTCTGGATATAGAAACCCAACTGGGGTTGTAATAGGGTGTTAGTAGCCTCGGGTAGACCCGGGTTCGAATCCCACTTACTACCATTGTGTCCCTGAGCAAGACACTTAACCCTGAGTGTCTCCAGGGGGGGACTGTCCCTGTAACTACCGATTGTAAGTCGCTCTGGATAAGGGCGTCTGGTAAATGCGGTAAATGTAAAGTTGTCCATATGCTCCATAACAGTAATAACGATGAAGAACCGAGGTGAGCTCCAGAGGAGGAACAGGATCTTCTCGATGCGGCCCCACCCGAGGACGACTGCTCAGGAACACAGGGGACGGCTGCACATGATTTGGCTTCTTATTTGAAACCAAGTTCACTTTACGTGTTTGTTCTCGGCTGTGCAGTTGCTCCGGATAAAACGTAATTCCGGCAATAACGCGATGACAGAGTCAGGAAATCGGACCGATCCCGACCACGACGTTTCCCCACTCACAAGGGCCGCCTGCGACGCGGCGTTTTCCGCGTCCCGCTGTCTCCGGAGGACGCCGAGCTGCTCCTCCAGCTGGCCACAGCGCTCCAGGCCCCTCTGCCGCTGCGAGCCCACCTGCTGCTGCAGCCGCTCCCTCTCCTCCACCCAGCCCTCCTGCTGCAGGGTACAGACGGGGGGCAAAGGTCACGCTAGAAACCACAAAATGGTGACTTGTTTCAGTTTAAAGCGAAGTGATTGTCACAGCACAGTGATGACACGGTGACACGTGTCCTCTGTATTTAACCGTCACCCTTGGTGACAGTGGGCACCATGACAGGCGCCCGGGGAGCAGCGTGTGGGGACGGGACCGAGATCAAGGGGACCTCAGGGATTCGAACAGACAACCGTTCGATTACGTGGCCGCGTCCTTGACCGCTAGGCCACCGCTGCCCCATTGAAACTTCACGCGTCATACAGGGATGGACGAACGGGCAACGATTACATTTGGTCAGAGGTGCTCCCTACGGTGGCCGAGACGTGCGAATCAAATGAACCTTTTATCAACGTGCGACACTTTCACCAATTCACCAAAAAAAAAAAATGTGTACAAACACACGAAACACCTTCGCTGCTTGTAAACTTGTTTTGGTGATTTTGCTCATCTGAGTTGTGTGGGAACGGTGGCGCTACGTACCAGGGTCTGTACGTGCGCTTCGCTGTCCGCCAGCTGCCGCTCGGCGCTCCTCAGTTTCCGCGTGAACTCGTCCACCTGCTGCTCCAGGGACGAGATCTGTGGGGAGACGGGAGTAACTCTCCACACATTCACCACCACCGGGACATCTAACGCTTCAGGGGTCTTCAAATGGACCAGCAGCGTCATGATGGACACACAATGTCCACCATGACACTGGACGAAAACCTACTCTGCCCTGTCCAGGACCTACAAGCATGGACAGATGCTCTATACTACACTTTGGACTTGTCCACCTCTACAACTGTAGGACTTTTTCTCTTATTGGACAAATCATCCAATAACCAAACAAAAGGAAAAGAACAAAATATACATTACATACATACATACATACATAGATACTACACCAAAAAAAAAAACCCTACACCCCAACCCCTAAACCCCTAAACCCCCTATCCTTTCCAGTTTAACGAAATAAAGAACATCTCGTATCCAGTGAATTGGGCTGGGAGGTTTAGAGGACGTCCAGTTCGTCGTGATTAATCTTCTCGCCAGCGAGGTTGAAAAGGCCATCGCGTCCCTCTGATGAGCAGACAACGAAGGAGGTGAGGAGGAAACCCCAAACTATGCCCCAAGTGGGTTGGGCTCTACTGTTTCCCCCAAAAATTCAGATTTTGTGCTTCATAAGAAATCAATGTTGCTGTTGTCCTTGTGTCTACTGCTGCGCTCCATTTCTATCAAAAGCAGGTGACGTCCCCGAGCAACAGGCCTCAGCTCACTGTACTTTTACTCCACCCACCTGCGCGTCTGTCCTCTCCCTGTAGGCCTTGCTGGAGTCGTCTTTGTGTCTGAGGAGCATCTGGAGCTCGGCCACGCTGCCGTTCAGTCTGGATGTCTGATAGGGCGAAGAAGCGCGTCGATTAACGCGCCACAACCCCAGCAGGACGTGCCGGAGAAGAAGGTGACACCTACCTGGGCCTCCAAAGAGCTGACTGTGTCGGCGTGAGAGCTCCTCTCCTGCAGGAGCTCCACCCGAACCTCCTCCAGCCTCTGCTCCACAGAGGATTTCTGGCACACATAGAAAGGCTTTAATCAGACAGGCTGGTAGTAGCCTAGCGGGTAACACACTCGCCTATGAACCAGAAGACCCAGGTTCAAATCCCACTTACTACCATCATGTCCCTGAGCAGGACACTTAACCCTGAGTGTCTCCAGGGGGGGACTGTCCCTGTAACTACTGACTAAGTCGCTCTGGATAAGGGCGTCTGGTAAATGCCGTAAATGTAAATGGAGTGAGTGTGTGTGTGTGAGACACGGTGACATGTGCCCTCTGCATTTAACCATCACCCTTGGTGAGCAGCCACCTTGGTGGTTCGGGGACTCGAACTGGCAACCTTACGATTACGGGTCCGTTTCCTTTCCCGCTAGGCCACCAATGGCCTCCAGGAGCGCGAGTGTCCTTCACACCGCAACCAACCACAGTGCTGCCAAAGGTCCTTCTGGGATTCCGTGTCCCATCCACCAGTCCCTGCTGCACTAATGTGTGGGTATGTGTGGGTGTGGTCTAACCTCCTTCAGCAGCTCCTGCAGGTGCTCGTCCTGCGACAGGTTCCCCTCCAGTCGTCTCTCCAGAGAAGAAACCTTCTCCTGCAGCTCGGACAGCACACACTCCCTCTCCTCCTCCCTCACCGCCGCCTGCCGTGACGAGGAACGTACATGACAATGCCGCGTGCGTGTGTGTGTGTGTGTGAGAGAATCGAAGAGAAAGACGCACACCTTTTGTTTGTGTTGTTCATGCTCCAACTGGAGCTCCTCATGCTCTGTTTGCAGGGAGTTCAGAGAGGATTCCAGGTCCTGGGCTTTTTTCTGCGACTAAACATACACACTTCAGCACACCACAGACCACAAATCTCATGAGTTTTGTCGCTACGTTTATGTTATGGAGATATGACCATCAACCTGCTGTATCCGCTGGACTTTGATCACAGTGGCTTATGGTTCTAACAGTTTGAACTTTGAGACATCAGATATGGCTCTTGTGCAGCTTCAGGGATCTTCGGTAGTCCAACTGACCTGCTGAAAGTCCTCAGACACCTGCTGGATGAGCTCCTGAAGGTCCCGGCTCCTGGCCTCCAGCTCGCCGACCTTCTGCTCAGACTGGTCCCTTACACGCAGCAGATCCTGCCTGCCGGCACAGCAAGGCGGTGACACACCCACACACATACACTCAGTACCCAGCAGTGGAGAAGGTGGAGAACCTCACCTCTCTGCCTGCAGCTGCTCATTGATCCTGCAGTTTTCCTGATGCTCTCCATCGAGCCTGTGCAGCTTGGCCTGGGCTTCAGCCAGCGAGCTCCTGGCCGTCTGGAGCTGCCCTTCCTTCTGCTGGAGCTCACGCTCTCGCTGGCCCAGCTGCTCCTCTCTCCTTAACAGCTGCAGGAAATATCAAGTCCAGTTGTGGACAACATCCCTGCACACTGGCCAACACTTCAATTCACGATTCAGTTCATGTGCAGACTACAGACAAAACCACTTCTACCAAAACCTGCAATACCACGCCTGACCACTAGGTCTCAGTGTGACTGCTATGTACAGATAGGACTGGGAAAATAGGAGAACAAGTGATCCACACCCCACAAGATCACTTATATAGATCTATTATTATGGCCCGGCGATATGATAAACAGATCCCATAATGCAGTGCGCACTTTCCTGGCAAACTGAGCTTCAATGGCGCTTCCGTGGGGGTTCCACAGGACTCCATGCGGGGTCCTCTTTTATTGTCATTATACCAACTTCCTCTTGTAACTGAGCTATTTTTCGAAAACCTTTCATTTCTATGCAGATGACGGTCAAGTGTAACATGCGGTGCTCTATCCAACCTCTTCTCCACTGTCTGACTGATGTCAAGAGGTGGATGACCTTAAATGGTGGCCTGCCGGTTAAGGAAGCGGCCCTGTAATCAGAAGGTTGCCAGTTCGAATCCCGATCTGAGCAAAGCACCGTCCCCACACACTGCTCCCCGGGCGCCTGTCATGGCTGCCCACTGCTCACTCAGGTGTCATCTCTGTTTTAAAATTCTTATATTTGGTTTTTAAATGACTGAATGGCTCGGCTCCAGCCCATTTGTCAGACTTACACCTACTCCTACACCTACACTCCACCCCGTTCTCTCAGGTTTGTTGCCTTTGCAGTGGGCGCCTCACGAATGACCCGCCAATCAGCGTCAGGCAGGCGCCGTCAATCACTGGCTTTTAACCCGACCTTTGTTTAAATTGCTGCATGTTCTCTCTTTATTTTTACTGAACCTTCTGTTCCTGTGGGTCCTGTCCCTTGTAAATTAAAATTTAATTTTAACGTACAGCACTTAGGTCAGCTCCATTGTTGTTTTAAAGTGCTTTATAAATAAACACAGTATGGTATGATTGATTATTGTAACTTGGGTTCGAGGGGCTCACCATGTGTTTGACTTTTGCAAGCTCCTGCTGCTGGAAGCCCTCCAGCTCGTCCAGATCGTCCCTCTTCTGGAACAAACTCAAGCTCTGCTCCGTCATTTCAGCGAGCCGCGCAGACAGAGACGCCTTCTCCTGAGGAGGGAGAAGCAGCAGCTTCTACCAAATACACATAACGCTAAAATGCGCCGTGGTGCTGCTGCCGTAGATGAAGTTACCTGTTCCAGCGAGGCCATTTTCTCCATCCACTCCTACACACACGAAAGAAACTTCAGCGTTACGACGGAGTGGCACAAGCCCGACCTACCGGCAGATGCTGCAGACCCCGTCCACGCCTCACCTGGTCTTTCTTGTCCAGGGCTAAGGCCATGCCCTCAGCCATCTTGGCTCTGTTAGACTGGTAGGCCTCGTTCTGTTCCTGCAGCTTCCTCATGGATGCTGGGTAGAGACGGCACGTGTAAGACCGCTCCACCGCACCATTTACATTTACAGCATTTACCAGAGGCCCTTATCCAGACACGGGACAGTCCCCCCACCCTGGAGACACTCAGGGTTAAGTGTCCTGCTCAGGGACACGATGGTAGTAAGTGGGGTTTGAACCTGGGTCTTCTGGTTCGTAGGCGAGTGTGTAAGACACTAGGCCACTACCACCCTGTCCTCGGCATTTATAACCGACACCCAACGTTCCAGGCTGTATAAAAACATGATGTTCCACAGGAGATAAAGGGGTAACTGAACAGAGAACAAAACGACTCCAACCCTGGAGAGATCCTACAGGAGCGTCGTGGTGGACCGTATTTTAAGCTCCATCGGATTACGAACAGCTTGTTAGAAAAGGTAACAAGTAGTGACACGGGCTGATACCCCCACACATTAAGCCAATACTCCGTCAGTAACTATCACCAGCTCTGTCCAGGAAACAGGGATGGGATTCGTTTCGGCTTCAACCCTCCTGTTAAGCTGGGCGTCGTTTCTGACCCCCATTTTTCACCTCAGAAATGCAGCCATGTCTACCGAGCTTTTCCAGAAGATGATGCAAGTCCAAAATGAAGGTCAGTGTTTTACAAACTGAGTATTCACTATGGATCATGTGTTTTTTTATTATTTAAGACAACAGGAGAGTTCGTCTGCACTCCACTCTTCCGTGGCGGAGCAGCCACGCAGAACTCGGCCCATCCCTGTAAAATGGTGCCATGGCAGGGTGCGAGTTGTGGGCGGGATGGAAGGAGGAGGGAGGGGGGGCGGGGTAAATGCAAATGAGATCGAGGGAGCGAGGGGGGGGGGGGGGGGGTACGGGAGGGGGGAAACGGGGGGGGGTACGTACAATCCTGATGCTTTTCTAACGCAACCTCAAGCTTGTCCTTGGTCTTCTGCAGTAGCCGAAGCTGTTCTGCGTAGTCTAAGGGTGGGGAAGGGAGGGTGGAGTGTCAGGGTGGGCCCATACCACACACACACACACACACAAAACACACACACACACACACACACACACAAAGTGAAAGTTGACACGAAAGGAGGAAGGACAAACACAGGAGAAAACAAAGGGACACATGAATTGAGTAGATAAATAAATGGAGGGGAGTAACAATGACGTTTTATTTTTTTAAGAGGCTGCATTTTCCTGAACCCGTTCAGAGCACAGTGATGGACGTTTCTGTCCTTTAAAATAATAGAAGTGTGGATTTCACTTGGACCAATCAGCAGCCAGGAGGGGGTGGAGGGGGCGTGGCTGTTCTGTTACCTGAGAGTTTGGCCTCCAGCTTGCGAATCTGATCGTTCCTCCGCAGGATCTGTGAGGAGAGATCATCTCCTCTCGAGCTGCTGCCATCTGAGGCCTACACACACACACACACACACACACAGAGAGACTCATTTATAAAACCAAACTAACCGACTAGTCAAAGTAAATTAATCAATTATCAAAACAATTGCCCTAATCAGTACAAACACACAGTGTTGTCAGATGAATGAATCAATTCATCATCATCATCATCACTGTAGGCGACTAATCGAACATAATCGGAAGTGTCCACTAGGCTACTAGCGCCCTAAATACGAACAGTTATGGTTGGAGTGGTAGAAGCCTAGCAGCTAACTCACCTACGAACCAGCAGGCCCGGGTTCAAACCCCACCTACTACCACCGTGGGCCCTGGGTGTGTCCAGGGGGACTGTCCCCGTCTGGGTAAGGCCGTAAATGGAAGTAATCGATACTGAAGAAGCCTTACTGAGGGAAATCGACGCGAGAGGAAATGATTATGCGGCATTAATACGATGAGGTGATTTTACGTAAGCGATTCAGAACCAAGCTGCTGGTACGAGCCTCCAGTCCAACAGCAGGTTCAATAATTCAGATACCACAGGTAACCGGAACCTTGCAGCCTGCCGGAGGTCGGATCCACTTTCCTGACGGGCCGAACCTTCTCGTATATGAATTATTTGAGAAGTGTGTGCGCGCGTGTTTGTGCTGGTGAGAAGGTGTGTTCTTGTTGGTACGGTAAACTGAGCGCCGAGGTTCTGGTTACTCTGGTTTCGTGACATCCTCGCTCAGACCAGGATCGGGCTTTTCCTCCAGATATTCCTGGTTTATACACCGTACACGATAACCAGCGTAAAACCAGAGTAAATATTACCACAACGCCGGTACTGTTATCTGCGGTGCAACGTCCGTATTCATCAGTCTGTGCTTACAGATATGCCGACATTGTGGTATTATGGGGGACCTTCTTCTGCTCGTGGATTTGTGTGGGTGTCACGGGTGGCGAGACTCACGAAATCGTCCCCCGAATCCGCGCCCACGGACGTGATGGACTCCTTGCTCATGAGCGCGGCATCCGTCCACCGGTGCGGGGAGTGCTGGTGCTGGTGGTGCTGGCCGCTTCTTCTGCGATCTTCTTCTTCAGCTTGGCGAACATCTCTCAGCAGCAGCGTGCCGGGGTCGGCCCGGGCCGAGGTCCAGCTTAAAGTCCCTCCGTCCTGCCCTCGAAGTCCCCCCGTCCTGCCATCGTCCCCGTCACCTTCAATCAGAACAGAATCACCTGGTGCGGACTGCGCGGACATTAACACCTTATCTACGTCATTACACAGCAACAAAACACGCTGGTGACGTCAACGTTCATCAGAGGAGGAGGAGAGATGTCGTCATCATCATCACAACAACACAGACAGAGAGACAGACAGACAGGTGACCTTATCGTCACGTCACCCATCAGCGGACTTGGTGCAACGTCACCAGGCGGTGGGGCGTTACCGTCAACCGACAAGAACCGAGCCCGCCTCGGCGCTGCCGCGGAGCTAATCAGGCTAATCGGCGGCGGAGGCTAGTGGCGTGGCCCCTACCGTGAGAGCTCCGGGGCGGGCGAGAGTGGCGCCGTCCGCGGCCCTCCGACGCGCTACGACCGCGCAGAACTCTCCCACGGTCCCGGCGGACCCGCGTGTCCGCGCTTCGTTGCCTTTTCCGCGGCCAAGCGCGGCACTTCACCAACTTCCGCACGTCACCTCCGCGTTCACAGCTGACTGGTGACGTAGCAGGAACCGCGGTGACGTGGCGGCCTGCGGGATGCTGATTGGTCAGTGGGGGCGGGGCGGGGCTGAAGCCTGAATGGGCGAAATCAGAGCGTCTATCTATCTATCTATCTATCTATCTATCTATCTATCTATCTATCTATCTATCTATCTATCTATCTATCTATATATATATATATATATACAGGACAGGACATAATTTCGTTGATATTCGAAAAGAAATAAATCAAAAGTGACTGCAGAAGTGGAATGTAACAACATACCATTTCATATACAATAATATACAATATGAAATAGCTACTGCAGACTATAAAATGTTTGTTCGAAGCATTTTCTAACGTTTTCTTGTAATTTTTATCTGAGTTGCCAGTGGTGGGATACACTTCCCAACATTATTCCAACACTCGATCTTGTGCCATGTTGCAGGGGAGATAAATAAAGAAATAAGGACCACCTGTGACCAGCCTGACCATGCCGATTGGCAAATCAGACGCCAGTGCGTCGGCCCCGCCCTCCTGTGCGATTGGTCCAGGTTCCCGTCACTCAGCGCACCGGCCCCGCCCCCCAGTGCGATTGGCCCGCCGGCCCGTCACTCAGCGCGCCGGTCCCCGTCACGGGAGGTGGAATCGGACCAAACACCTTGCAGAGGCGCCGCGGCCATTCAGAAAAGAGAGGTCGGCCTCCGCAGACATGGTGGAGTAGGACGCGTCTCCGGCGCACTCGGGAGTATCTTTTCTTTTTACACCACCGTCGCTAATCTTTTTATTTCCTGGAACGCGGAGGAGGAGAGCCCTTGATGGAGAGCTGAGGCGGACATGCGCCGCCTGCCCTGCATGATGTTCGCATCCCCGGCGCTGCAGCTCATCCTGTTCATCGCGCCGCGCGTCATCTCCACCGATGTCCCCTTCCCCGGGCCGACGGACAGCTTCCAAGGTGAGGCCACCTGAGAACCTCTGCACGCATGGATGGATGGATGGATGGATGGATGGAGGCGGTAACCACAGCTCTGCACCTCTCAGCAAGGTGCACGGTGTTATACTGTGCCTTCACATCATATTTCATTCTAATATTTTCAATCCAAATAGATCTTATTTGAACATATTTTTTTAATCATGACTGCCCTGGCCCTCCGGGCAATAAAATGAAAGTAAAAATGGTAGGCAGGACTTGTGTGGCATCATGACACCCCAGCGCAGAAAATTGCCCGGTTGACCCAAGCTCTCTCTCCAGCCGAATCAGGAGGATGGAAGCCTGAAGGACCGGGCTTGGTCACCCTGGGTGCCCTCTGACCTGTGAAGGGCATTAGGGCCGGCCTGTGGTGCTGATCGTAAACGGTGACCCCAGACTCTCCCCGGAAAGATCTCCTCCTAACCCCGTTTGCACAGATTTATGTTTTTGTCGGTCAGTCTGGGGAGGGGGTTCTTAAGCTGCTTAGAGCTCATGGATTATGGGTAATGCTGTTGTAATGGAGGATTATGGGTTGTGTAGTCTTCCTAAAAAGGCTGGCCTGCTGAGATGCAGGTGACCTCGGCGCGTGGACTGGTTCCAGTATAACGTTTTTTGTTTTCAACATAAACTCACTGAACTCCGAACCGTCCCGACGATTTATGCACAGGAACTCCATCAAGCCTCCATCAAGTCGCTGAGCTGATTTTTCACCAGAAGACACTAATCTTGTTAAACCAGATTGAAAAAAAAAAACAACAAAAGAGGGATCTGGGGCTGTGCGGTTTTCACCACGGTAAAATGTGTTGGATTTGAGTATATTTCTGACATTGTTTTACTGACGTGATCATGCCTCATGAATAACTGAATATATGTTGGAACCTGGAACAATGGAACCCTGTAATATTTAATCTATTTACCACCCAGTTTTGGAGTGACTTACAATCAGTAGTTACAGGGACAGTCCCCCCGTGGAGACACTCAGGGTTAATTGTCTTGCTCAGGGACACTATGGTAGTAAGTGGGATTTGAACCTGGGTCTTCTGGGTAGCCTAGCGGGTAACACACTCGCCTATGAACCAGAAGTCCCAGGTTCAAATCCCACTTACTACCATCGTGTTCCTGAGCAGGACACTTAACCCTAAATTGCTCCAGGGAGACTGTCCCTGTAACTACTGATTGTATGATGAGGATGGATGAGGGCGTCTGGTAAACGCCGTAAATGTTAAATGTAAAGTGGCCAAAAGCTCCGTACTTGTGAGCAGCGGCTATTTCAATATGTAGACCGCAGAAGCCCCGCCCCCTGCCGTAAATGCAGAAGGGATGTGTGGATTTAGTTCCATCACCCTCCATCTACACACGTTTATTACTGCGCTTAAACGTCTTACATCTGATGGACATTTTTAACCTACATTGATAACCTACATCTGTGGCGCGTAATCTGGGTCCTTTTACAGAACTCCGTTAACTGCAGCGGCGAGGGCGTCCAGGACCCCGAGGACTGTGACCCGGCCACCGGCCAGTGCTCCTGCCTGCCGGGCTACGCCGGCCTGCAGTGTGAGGAGTGCGAGGAGGCGCACTTCACCACCAACGGCACCAGCGGCTGCCTGCCCTGCGGCTGCGACTCCTTGGGGCGGAGCACCAGTTCTGTGACAGGTGAGGGGCGATAGAACAGATCTTTTAACAATACACGGAACACGGCCATTATTATATAGCGGGGGGGGACACAGCAAGGAGACATTCCTACCGATAATCACAGATGAAAAGTTCGAATCCCGATCTGCCAAGGCGCCACCGAGGTCCCCTTGATGAAGGTCCCGTCCCCACACGCTGGTCCCCGGGCGCCTGTCATGGTGCCCACTGCTCACCAAGGGTGACGGTTAAATACAGAGGACGCGGGTGCCGTGCTGCAGTATCTCACAATGACAATCACGTCACTTTCAAGAGAATCATGGTAATCATGCAAACATGGAACTCTGGTCAATCGTACAAGATTATGAAATGCGGTTTTTGTTGCAATCTTGATAAAATTGAAACTCTATAATATTCGCGAATAAATCGCACATTTGGTGCATCATTACATCCCTATTATATAGCTTATAAAAGGCTTCTGTCTTAATATACGTAACAAGTTAATACATTTCTGTAGCTTTTTAATTCCATTCTTACATGAACTGATTCAGGTTGAAGAAGATTCTAGAAACGTGATAATTGGCACAATATCATAGTCCTAACGGTGCAATAACAGCGCCAGTCTGAAACAGGAGCTGCTGCTGCTGATATCCAAACGCTGGTAAATGAAGTCAGCGCCATAAACACAGAGAGTCAACATGCGGAGGTCACGGGGTCACCTGACGCCTCGGGCTACCTGGACACACACACTCACAGTCCAGTACTGCAGTCACATGGTTTGATCCGATCTCGGCACCTTCAGGCCTTGCTATGAAGATTTCCCCCGGCATACTGAGCGTGGGCGTGGCTGCTTCCGGTGGGGCGGGGACTCGCCATGGGGGTTAAGGGTCGTGAAATCGAGGTGTCGAGGTGAAGATGCTGATTGCCACGGGGCACGTGGGGCCTGGTCGGGTTTCAGCGAGAGGGGAAAGGGCGGTGAGAGACCAGTCGTGCTTTCGGGGGGGTTTCATTTCAGGGGTTGCATGTGGTTGCAAGCTTGTTCCTTAATGACAAGGACATTGTCCCGAAAATTCTTAATATACATCAAAACAATACATTTTGCACAATAAAACACACAATCTGATAATGCATTCCAAAATGAGGCAAGAGTTGGTCTAATTTTAACAAGCTTTCATGCACCGGGGGTCTGGATATGACGGCGATCTTCAGGGGATTAAGCCATCAGAGCCTCCACCGACCTCCTCCGTACATGAGCAGCTGTTTGAAAGTGAGACATGACCCGGGGACCTCAGTTTCTAATGACGTCAGGGTTGTTGTTCACTGTTTATATTTGAATAAATGTTTTGAAATGCAACATTAATAATAAATGTTAATAGAAAGGCATTAGACATAAATGATTGTTCTACAAACCAGGTCTATAGTTACATCAAATGTTTACAATTACAAATGTTATTTAATTGAATCTTGACAATCGAGGCCTTGAATGGAATCTTTGTATTGTTCTCCTTCAAAGTGATTGTAACCTTTTTCAAAAGAAAACGACTGTGACTGAGTTGATAAACACTGAAAACTGACATTTACTTATTCACTGTCGGTTTGTATTGCAGTAGAACAATAAGTCAGTTTTGTACCTTCCGTCACTGCAGTGAAATTAGACATTTTGTTCTGAAAAGTTACTCGTGGTGACAGGCAGCCATCTTGGAAGAGAACAATTAAAACATTTCTTCTGCTCATTTTAGCCATGTAGAAAATTTATGGCATGCATCGTGATGAATCGACATCGAGGCACTGATAATCGCAATCGAATCGAATCGCTGATTAGTATGTAGCTTCCAGGAAACCTGATGCAAGCTCGTTCACGTCAACATGCCAACGAACAGGGACTAGGGGACAATGATGTCACCATGGTGACACATTACGGATGAGAGGCTGGGAGAAATGGACTTCTGCTGAATTCTGCCTGGTTGGAAAGGAGAAGGACATTTTTTTTGTCTGTGGCATATTCTTGACATAACGACATGTGAACAAAATGCATATGTGTTACCACTGTAAATGTATTTTAATATTCATTTTGCAAAGAAAGCAGAATTCCTACAGAGTGGTGAATCGCCGTGACCCTCTTTTCAGACCCGCTCTCTCCCCCAAGTAGCAAATCTGATTAGCCAGACCTCAGACCCTCACTGTAGTGTGTAGTTTTACAGCCAAGCATAGCGTGGTAATAGATGATTTGTCCGGTGTTCAGGACGTTGGTGGTTGAGCTGGGCGTTCGTGGTAATAGATGATTTGTCCGGTGTTCAGGACGTGGTGGTTGAGCTGGGCGTTCGTGGTAATAGATGATTTGTCCGGTGTTCAGGACGTGGTGGTTGAGCTGGGCGTGCGTGGTAATAGATGATTTGTCCGGTGTTCAGGACGTGGTGGTTGAGCTGGGCGTTCGTGGTAATAGATTATTTGTCCGGTGTTCAGGACGTTGGTGGTTGAGCTGGTAATAGATGATTTGTCCGGTGTTCAGGACGTTGATGGTTGAGCTGGTAATAGATGATTTGTCCGGTGTTCAGGACATTGGAGGTTGAGCTGGTAATAGACGATTTGTCCGGTGTTCAGGACGTTGGTGGTTGAGCTGGGCGTTCGTGGTAATAGATGATTTGTCCGGTGTTCAGGACGTTGGTGGTTGAGCTGGTAATAGATGATTTGTCCGGTGTTCCAGATGTTGGTGGTTGAGCTGGTAATAGATGATTTGTCCGGTGTTCAGGACATTGGAGGTTGAGCTGGTAATAGACGATTTGTCCGGTGTTCAGGACGTTGATGGTTGAGCTGGTAATAGATGATTTGTCCGGTGTTCAGGACATTGGAGGTTGAGCTGGTAATAGACGATTTGTCCGGTGTTCAGGACGTTGGTGGTTCAGCTGGGCGTTCGTGGTAATAGATGATTTGTCCGGTGTTCAGGACGTGGTGGTTGAGCTGGGCGTTCGTGGTAATAGATGATTTGTCCGGTGTTCAGGACGTTGGTGGTTGAGCTGGTAATAGATGATTTGTCCGGTGTTCCAGATGTTGGTGGTTGAGCTGGTAATAGATGATTTGTCCGGTGTTCAGGACATTGGAGGTTGAGCTGGTAATAGACGATTTGTCCGGTGTTCAGGACGTTGGTGGTTGAGCTGGTAATAGATGATTTGTCCGGTGTTCAGGACGTGGTGGTTGAGCTGGGCGTTCGTGGTAATAGATGATTTGTCCGGTGTTCAGGACGTGGTGGTTGAGCTGGGCGTTCGTGGTAATAGATGATTTGTCCGGTGTTCAGGACGTTGGTGGTTGAGCTGGTAATAGATGATTTGTCCGGTGTTCCAGATGTTGGTGGTTGAGCTGGTAATAGATGATTTGTCCGGTGTTCAGGACATTGGAGGTTGAGCTGGTAATAGACGATTTGTCCGGTGTTCAGGACATTGGAGGTTGAGCTGGTAATAGACGATTTGTCCGGTGTTCAGGACGTTGATGGTTGAGCTGGTAATAGATGATTTGTCCGGTGTTCAGGACATTGGAGGTTGAGCTGGTAATAGACGATTTGTCCGGTGTTCAGGACATTGGAGGTTGAGCTGGTAATAGACGATTTGTCCGGTGTTCAGGACGTTGGTGGTTCAGCTGGGCGTTCGTGGTAATAGATGATTTGTCCGGTGTTCAGGACGTTGGTGGTTCAGCTGGGCGTTCGTGGTAATAGATGATTTGTGGTTGTGGTTGAGCTGGTAATAGACGATTTGTCCGGTGTTCAGGACTTGGTAATAGATGATTGTGATTGAGCTGGGCGTTCGTGTAATAGATGATTTGTCCGGTGTTCAGGACGTTGGTGGTTGAGCTGGTAATAGATGATTTGTCCGGTGTTCCAGATGTTGGTGTTGAGCTGGTAATAGATGATTTGTCGGTGTTCAGGACATTGGAGGTTGAGCTGGTAATAGAGACGATTTGTCCGGTGTTCAGGACATTGGAGGTTAGCTGGTAATAGACGATTTGTCCGGTGTTCAGGACGTTGATGGTTGAGCTGGTAATAGATGATTTGTCCGGTGTTCAGGACATTGGAGGTTGAGCTGGTAATAGACGATTTGTCCGGTGTTCAGGACATTGGAGGTTGAGCTGGTAATAGACGATTTGTCCGGTGTTCAGGACGTTGGTGGTTCAGCTGGGCGTTCGTGGTAATAGATGATTTGTCGGTGTTCAGGACGTTGGTAATAGATGATTTGTGATTGAGCTGGGCGTTCGTGGTAATAGATGATTTGTCCGGTGTTCAGGACGTTGGTGGTTCAGCTGGGCGTTCGTGGTAATAGATGATTTGTGTTGTGGTTGAGCTGGTAATAGATGATTGTCCGGTGTTCAGGACGTTGGTGGTTGAGCTGGTAATAGATGATTTGTCCGGTGTTCAGGACGTTGGTGGTTGAGCTGGGCGTTTGTGGTAATAGATGATTTGCCCGGTGTTCAGGACGTTGATGGTTGAGCTGGTAATAGATGATTTGTCCGGTGTTCAGGACGTTGGTGGTTGAGCTGGGCGTTGTGGTAATAGATGATTTGCCCGGTGTTCAGGACGTTGATGGTTGAGCTGGTAATAGATGATTTGTCTGGTGTTCAGGACGTGGTGGTTGAGCTGGTAATAGATGATTTGTCCGGTGTTCAGGACGTTGGTGGTTGAGCTGGGCGTTTGTGGTAATAGATGATTTGTCCGGTGTTCAGGACGTTTGGTGTTAGAAATAACTCACATGAAAAGCTGAAACCTACCAAATGATGTTTATTGCATTGAAATGAATTAGTTTCACTGAAAAAAGATTTATCATTTAATCAAGACAGAAAGGTCAAATTTTGGTATTTTTGCCGGTACAGAAACGGAACAAATTTCCTGCAAATATAAAAGGTAGCTCAGATTTGTTGATGTTGCCTCTCCCGCACACCCCCATACTGGATGGAACCCCAGACCATGATTTTTCCACCACCAAACCGCAGTGTTTTCTGGGTGAAGCTCTGATCCATGCGAGCTCCAGTAGGTCTCCTGCAATATTTGCACCGACTGTGGTGTAATTCAACAGAAGATTCATCTGAAAAATCCACCTTCTGCCACTTTTCCATCCTTTTAGCAGGCCGTGGGCCTTGGCAAATGCCACATGGTTTTTCACGGTTGTTAGTGGTGGCTTCTGGCCACTTATTCCACCATGGAGACCATTTCGAGACTGTTCTGGTTGACACCGGGACTTCAGGTGACCAGGTCTCGTGGAGCTCTGCTGCAGTGGGAAATGGGCTGGCCTTGGATTTTCGAGCCAACATACGGTCCTCTCGTCTTGCAGTTACCTTGCGGGGTCTTCCTGGGCTTGTCAAAAACGTCCCCAGTCTCTTCAAATCTTTTTTTTTTTTAATCCTCTGTACTTGACGCTGAGACACATTGAAGGTGTCTGCCACATCAGCAGTGGATCTGGTCTTCAGCCTCTTGATAATCAACACTTTAGTCTCAGGTGAACGTGAGGCATGTTTGCAGAGGTCTAGTTGCAGTTGATGTGAAGCTCTAGTGGGGTTCTGGGCTTCTTTTTACACACACCTGAGACCTCATTGATCCATTATTAGTCACAGTGAAGCTCATATGACAAGGACACAACACATATGTCTTAACTTAAAAAAATTGACTAGAAAAAGTTTTAGGTTATTATACATATAAGATTATCTTAAATATAAGTATAAACCAATGTGAAAATATGAAGCCATTCAGGGCTATGGTTTATTAATTTATTATAATGTAATCTGGAGGTATTAAAAATCACTCTTTAATGAAGTGTGTGGGTGGAATGCTGATGGATCTGTACATCCACGGCCTCGACCGTCTTTGCCAGTTCAACTCAACACGCCTGATACGAGTATTCCATCCGTGGCCGTCGAGAAGCGCGGCAGTAGTTTCCTGAAGCTTTGGTTGCCGCGGCGACCGCAGGCGGCATCGCCATGGCAGCGGAGGAGGGCCCGGCCGTTGTGTAACACTGACCTAGTTAGCATGCAGCCGGCCCCCCCGGGACGGTGAAAGATTCATGAGGCCCCCGCCTCGCCAGGAGGGCGTTGTGTAATGCTCGTTCTCGTCTCGCGTGGACTCGCCATTCGTTCAGCCTGCGTGCGTCCCCAACACAGAGTGCAAATGCAGCGCTGTCATGAATATAAGACTCCCGGCCCGCCGGTCTACTCAACATCTAGTCGTGGGAGGATGGATTTTACCCTTTTAGATCTAATCTGTAGCACGAACAAGTGACAGGTAGACGCAACTTGAATGTAGGACGGTCCTGCACGATCATGTGAATTAGGGGCAGGAGTTGCAGGATGACGGAGGAGGAGCCGTGCTTGTTACTACGGTTTTTCCGTGTGACGAAGGATTATTATTTTGTGAAATTCGTTCCATCACGGAATCCTGCAGCCGCCGCTCGCCGCCTCCTCGTGTTTGTGAGTGAAAGCCTGGGAGGGTTGTATGTCACCGTCCTGTCCCATCATGCCTCACTTCCCAGACTGTCGTCATGGCAACACGGGTCCATGGGTCCATGCACACGCACGTACATGCTAACCACAAAATGGTCACCAGTTGTTGTTGCCCGTGCATGCAGACACGCACGCACACACACACACACACACACACACACACACACGCGCATTTATTCAGTGTTGATGTTTGATTGTAGCTGCTGCACGTTCCTTTTTGATGAAGAGCCCCGGAAACACACACACACACACACACCAACACACCACACCCAGACTGTATATTCAGATTGGGGGCCGTATCGATTAGTGGAAGCTCTACGTCCTCCGGGGATAAAGAACGCGCCCGCCACGCCTTTTCTAATTGATGCTCAGTTCCGCTGCCACGGCAGGATCAGTACGGC